>NC_056728.1:870255510-870360510 GCF_019279795.1 Protopterus annectens | reverse complement strand
CATATTTGACTGAATATTTGCATCTGCACTAATAATACTATAGCTGGTAGCATTGAACATAGACCCAAGATTACCTGCTCATTTTCTGTTAAGGGTCAGGGCATCTTCGTAAAAGCACATCACTATCTCTTGTACAGAAACCACAGGGTATTTGATGCTAGTACAGACATCCAGATACTTAGTAAATGGACTCTTCTATTGGATTATATAGTGGAACATTTCATCCCAAATTTCCTGCCTGTCCTCAACAACTTGACCTTTGTAAGGCATAAGTCCCAGATCCAAGTCCACACAACCCTAAACTAAGGTATATAGATTCCACAGAGATGAACTCCGATGGCACTACTACAAAAAGAAAAATACTGTTTCTTTTAATCTCTTAAAAGTGGTGAGGAATTACTCCAAGACCATGCTGTTAAACAGGTAAAGACAACTGAAAATTGTGGTCAGGCGTGCAGCACCTGTTACACATTTGTAGATCATAATATTCCAACACCTTCTTCTGCCAGCACTCTGTAGAAACAGCTCAGCAACACAATGACACTTTTGACGATACAATACCTAAATACACAGTCAGCACTTATACCATATCCATTAACTTCTCAGTCACAGCATGTAATCCCTTTCACTCTTTAATCTGTTTGAGTTGATGTTTAGCTGCAGCATAAACCTTACTGATGGCTGAACTTTTTATGTCTGCTCCATTCATCTCCTCTACTATGTCTGCTCTGATAAACCACTGTATAGTCCAACACCATGTTCTGAAACTCTGCAAGTTAATTCCTCTAAATAAGGATGATCCTTAACTGAACTTCTGGCCTAATGCCCTTCTATGGTATACTTTGTGTTTTCTTTTTATGTTACATTTGCAACTTACTATTTGAATCATAGCATGGATTTCATTCTGGTCATGGAAATGACAACACTCTTACAAACATATTAGAATATATATGTGCAAACCCAATCATGGGTGTGTTACTGCTGCCTTGTTCCTTCACTAGTCAAAAGGAATTGATACCATTGTCTGCAGTCTCCTTCTACATAGGCTTTTAGTCACTGGTCTCCATGCTAATTCTTCTCACTGGTCAGCAACTACAATGAAGACAGATCTCAGAGAATAAGACAGAAGAGTGACATCTCCCACTTCCATGTGACAATCTTTGTGTGTGTTCCATAGACCTCCATGCTTGGCCCACTCCTATATTATAACATTGTAAATGGAAAACTGGAAATAACTGGAAATGATTGGGTGCTGCCTGGTTAACCAAATGTGTTGAGGACTTGAACACTGCTCTTTTCAGGGTCTTCTGTGCCTGCTGTATAGTTTGCAACTCAGCATTGAGTTTCCTTTGTTCGAACCAGGTTTTCAAACTTGTCTGTACTTCAATATCCTCAAAATAAAATGCACATTGTTTGCTTGTATATCAACCACACCTCTACCTGCTCCTGTCTTGCTTATTACCTCTGCAGAACACCCCCCTCCCCATTCAAGCTGTGAACTCTCCAAAGCATTTTGGCATAGTGTTGTAGAATAAATTAATATTTGACCTCCATAGCAAGTCTATCATTATAAAAATTAATCAGAGACTTGACATACTATGCAGAACCAAAGCTTTTATGACTTCCATAACAACTACAGCTAGTGCTTTCCTGCCCCCCCCCCATTCCCACATGCTTCATGTATACTAACTAACAGCCACTACTTAAATATGAGATAGATTTTAATAGGATCACTCACTTTGTTGCTTGTATAACTTCTTGTTCTCAACATTGTGAAGCCAGAGGGGGGTGGAATTTATTGGAGAAATCTGGCAAAGGAACAAAGGTATGGGGAGCAAATAACTAGACAGGGAAAGATAATAGAATAGAAGAGGCCAAGAATTTATTAGACTGCAGGTTAGAGATTGCTTTCCCTATCAAGGATTGATATCAGAATATAGGCAAAGAGAAAGAAATGGGGAAGGGGGGTCCTAAATGAAAAAACAGCACTGGTACAGTTTTTAGTGGTTTACTATTGTTTGTGCGAACAACATTCTATCGGCTGCAATGTGCAGAAAAACAGAATGTCGAACGCACAAGCACTTTTGCACCAGATAGTTGACTCCACTTATGCGAATGCACAGCTGCATTTGTATAAGTGGAAATCGACTATCTGCACGGAGCTCGCAGTACAGTGGGGAGTGAAAATTCATCCACATCCCCACTGTAGTGCAATCTTGGAGTTAGAATATATAAGTAGGGGGGTGGGGGCGCAGGGGGGCTTGCCCCCCTGCAAAAATGTGATAGCTGTATAGGAGTTTGATTTAAATCAGCTCCTATATGGCTATCACGTGGTGGTTTCGACAACAATGTCGAGTCAAATGCGTCGAGCATTTGGTTCGACATTGTGTAAGTTTTTTTTTTCGGTATTACCATTCCTTTATTTGAACGGAAAATGTTTTTCCATTAGAATAAACAATAGTAAACCATTTTTAGTAGACTCTAGAACAGAAGCTGCCATTAAAAAAGAAATAATTAGTAGAGCATATAAAATATTGCATAGCAGAGCATATAAAATATTGCACGATAACTATAAGAATCAATCAGAGGAGATCAGAAAGGATTGGGAAGAGAGACTGGATAAGCAATTCACAAAGAAACAATATGTCTCCCAAATATGCAACAACATTTTGAAGATTTATGGTTTTTCCTAGAAAATGTTTACATAGATATTTTCATATCCCAAGTAGACTCCAGAGATGTTTTCCTCAGGTAGACAGCAAATGTTGGAGGTGTGATGAGGGAAAAAGAGGTACTTAGGAACATATTTTCTGGGAGTGCAGTGGGTTGGTGGACTTTAAGGATTCCTTGTGGGATGCACTATCAGAAATGCTGGGTGGGAGGCGTGGTATGATGAGGGAAATGATTTTTCTGAGCTACAATACAGAATCAGAACTGCCTAGACATGGTAAGGCCTTATTGTGTCTAATTATGGTGGTTGCCAAAAAGCAATTACTAGAAAATGGAAATCAAAATCTAAACCGACTATATTAGAAGTCGTGGATATAGTAACAGAGATAAAACAACTGGAAGTGAGACCTTTAGAAAAGGGTAAGAGCAAACTACATAGGAAAAAAAATGGGAATTGTGGAAACAATACATACAGGGGGGTTATGAGGTTTAAAAGAATGGGTAGATTATCCCCGGGATTCAGCAAGCTCTGCATGGCGTGCAGGAATAGTGCAAGAACTGCTGGAAGCAATATGGCCACTGAGAGATCCAGGAACAAGCTCCCGGGATGTGTGTGAGCGCTCCTGCACTATTCCTGCATGGACACATCTCCTGTATGCTAATTACCCCATTTGCAGGTGAAAACCATGTAAATGAGGTGAATTATCATTCCAGGAAGCAGGCAGTCATCCGTGCAGAATTAGTGTAACCTGCAGAAATATATTCAGCTAGTAACCAAGTACATTTCTGCAAACTACAAAACGGAGCCATGACAGCTCCAAATAAAGAGTGTATATAATGTGAAAGGCATGCCAATGGCCACAGATATATGGCCATTGGCATGGAAAATAGTTGCAAAATAACAAAAAATAACTTATTTTTTTTTGCTGATTTCAGCAGTTTAAGCATAGGGCAGCCGCGCGCAAATGTGATCAGTCCGAAAATAAAAATAAAACCTTGAAAAAAGCTTTTTAGGCAAAAATCACAATTTTGCCATTATAGTCAATGGCAGGCAGAAGATAACAAGTCCACTGAATAGTGTTTGCTAAGGGGGAAGGCTCACTGTTAGACTTGTAACTAGTTATTTGTTTTATTTTTATTTAACATTTGTTGACCGGGAATGTCCGACTAGGTTCCACAGAGCCTGTTTTCAGCGGAGGCCCGGGGAGAAATGCTCCAGATGCATGTCTTTGGAAAGTGGGAGGAAACTGGAGTACCCGGAGGAAACCCACGCGAACACAGGGAGAATATGCAAACTCCACACAGAAGGCACCCCAGCCAAGAATCGAACCGGAGAACCTCTTGCTGTGAGGCGACAATGTTAACCACTGCACCACTGTGCCGCCCTAAGTTATTGGCAGTCAGTTCTATGCAAATAAGGGGAATGATACTGAATCACAGATTTCCCCTCACTGCTAGCCAGCACCCAGCCATGTAGGTGCAGAAAAACCATGCTGCAAGCCTAAGAGTTAGCTGACATCATAGAGGGATGTGTCAGGCATACTGCAAGCTTATTGGAGCTCTGTGACTCGGGTTTGCCCTTAGCTTAGCAGAGCTAAGGAAATGGGTGTGTTTGAAACTGCCTAGCAGTATTTACATTGCCTAAACGGGTGTGCGTGCCATGCACTGGGTTTTAAACAAAAAAAAAATTAAACCAGGAAATAGCATCTCCGTTCACATCTGAGCACTGTGTTTGTGCAGCGAGCCTCAGGGCTTAAACAGGAAGGCAATGGGAAGGGAAAACATCAGTAGGAAGGTAATCAAGGAGAACTAGCATAGATGGCAGGTGAAATGTATTAGAATCAGCCAATTACAAAGGCAGCAGCCCAGCCCAGCACACTACTATAAACTATGCAAACACCTTTCCCTCTGGTTTTTCTACAAACTCTACACCACTGGTGTACACAAATGGGGAAATTGTACCTAACAAAAGCAACAAAATGATAGGGGCTGCTTTTGCTCTCATAAATCAACATGTGGAAGAGGCTGAGATTGGTGAGGATGACAATGCTGATGACCAACCCAGAGTGAGGAGAAGGAGAAGAGTGTACAGACCCAGGATAACCTACTAGGGGCTACATGAGCTGGAGATAGTGGAGCACTGTAGGGTGGACAGGGACCTCCTACAGCAAACTGTTGAGCTGTGCCGGCCACGCCTCACACACAGAACCAACAGAGGGGAACCCATCCCAGTGGATACCAAGGTATGTGTAGGCTTAGGAATACTAGCCACAGGTACCTTCCAAAGGCCAACTGGGGATATCATGGGGATCTCACAGGCATCAGCATCCAGGGTACTCCACCAGTTGCTGGATACCATGTCAGCACATGCTGGTGAGCACATATATTTCCTCAATACCTGTGAGGTGTTGACCAGCATCTCTTCCACCAAATAGCAGAATACCCTGAGGTAGTGGGTGCTGTAGACTGCATGCACATACACATCAAAGCACCACCCGGCGAGCAGGGTAGAGTCTACATAAACTGCAAGGGCTTCCCCTCCATCAATTGCCAGGTCATGTGTGATGCCCAGGGCATTATAATGAATGTGTGCTGGCAGCCCTGGAAACTATCACGACTCCCACATCTGGCATATGACGCAGCTGTACCAGAGATTTGCCAATGGGGACATCCCTTATGGCCGCCTAGTGCGGGATGCTGGTTATGCACTGGAGCTGAGGCTGATGACACCCATCAGAAATGCACACACACCCAAACAAGAACTCCATAATGAGGCACACGCACAGACCAGAATCATAACAGATCATGTATTTGGGATGCTCAAGTCATTGTTCCGGTGCCTGGACTGGACTCCGGTGGAGCCTTGCAGTACTCATAAGCTGCATGTACCCAAATTGTCATTGTATGTGCCATGCTACACAATATGATCCTGCGGAAACAGCTGCAGCAGGAACAGCATGAGGCAAGGCCACACAGCCCCCCACCATTGCCAAGGCCAGCACAGGCACAGAGTGACTCGGAGGAGGAACAACCTGAGCCTGCCCCTGTAGGCAGAAGGAGGCATGCCCAGTATGCCCAGGCCTTGGCAAAGAGGCAACTCATAGCACATACACTGACACGGTAGGAATCCAGGGAATGACACCTCTCTCTGACTTGCACATACAGTAAAAGGGATGCCAAACATGACACTACTTGTGCTTAACCATGTATAGGGAGTGTACTATGTGAATCCAACATAGTCAGCCCTCCAGCAGCATCCTCAATACTGGCACAGCCACAAGGTAAGTCACTCTCACTATCAGTTGCTGAATGTAGTAGTATGTTCTGCTACCTGTATCTATGGTATGGATGTGAGCATGTAAGGGAATTGGGTGGCTGAATGGGATGGCAGCAGATAGTAGACACCTATATCGGCAGCATGAAATCCATAACAAATACTGGTGTCAACATAGTAGGCAGTACTAGACAAGGTGACTAAACCCACTGCAGGACATGTGGTAGGCCAAATGTGTGTGTCCATAGGACACACACATGCATGTCAGTGAGGCTCACATACCCAACAACAGTCTCAGCCAGCAGGACAGGTGCAGATGACCACAAAGAAAGGTTGTGCTAAGGCCTCTGATTGATGGCTATGGAGAACACCCCCCCCCCCGACCTACACAGACAGACTACAACAGGTCAGGCAGCGGGATGTTAGTTCCAAAGCATAAGAAGTCTGAAACTGAAATGTAGGTCAATAAAACCTAAGAACTGTAGTGCACTGATATGCCTCTAGTCTTCATGATAGGTCAGAATACAGAATGAAGTGGAAGCCAACAGTGTACCTGAAATACCAGTACAGTCATAGCAAATGTTTACAGTTGTCAGGTGTGCCCACCCCCCCCCATTATCCTATGTAGAAATGTAGTAACATGTATGTGTGGGTATAATAACAGTGGAGCACAGATTACCTGAGCTGGCCTAAGTAGCAAGATAGATTGTTGCACGTGTAAAATATGCAGGGCTCTGTGTGTTAGGTTGTTGTGTGGTATATTGTGTGAAAGTGGTCAGCATGTAGGCATGGAAGGTTGTGTCCTGGTGGCCAATGGCCAGTACTGTTGATGACAGGGCCAAGTTCTCACAACTGCAGTGCCAAAGACAATGCATGACAGCAAGACACAATCCAGCAGTAATCGATACTAATTGTTCAGATGTAATATCTGCCACCATCTGAAAGATGGACATGTCATGAATGTGGGCCCAAACCTACAAACAGTAAACATGTGGAATTACCCTAAACAGAGAGTGTATAAAATGTTACTGTCAAATTGACACACCTTTGGATTTGTACATACAGGTTAGCAGCACATTAGTTGGCTGTGTAGTATGGAATTCTGATGTAGTCTGGCCAAACACTGGCAGACTACAAAAGGCACAGGTATGAAGTACTGTGAAACCGCTGATGTCCCTGCACAAGCCAGCAAAAGTGGAATGCCCCACTCATATCTGTGAGTCAGCTGCAAGTAGCTTCCATAGCACACATGCACTCTCCTCACTCCACCATCAGCCACAGGTACCTCACAGGTCATATCCCTGCTGTTGGGAATGAGTACAATATGACCCCCACCTCTGTATGGGAATAGCCACAGAATGCAGCATGCAGAAGAGGTGTCCCATGCAGATGTGTCCCTAGCTGTAAGCAGCACACTGCCAGCATCCAAACCAATGGATTGATAAGGACAGAAACTATTGACATTAACACCTTGCACACTACCCTGTCACCCCTAGGGAATACAGTGGCTTGCAGCCTGGGACTACAGGAGTGACACAATGCACTGGCCTGCTACAGATGGCCTGTATCACCACCAAATGCCCAACAATCCTCTGTCAAAGGCCTGTGTCTCGCCTGTACTGCCAATGCATGTTATCTCACGGACACCCAAATAACGACATAAAGCAGTCCACAGAACACAAATGCAAGGCCATGTCGACAAATCCCAGTAGCATGTCCACCATGTCCTACTGCATGAACTGTGGACCAACCACTAAATACTGCTGGGATGAAATGATAACTATAGGGATACTTATCAGATATTATTTGCATAATGTTTGGAAGAGGATAGAATAACGGGGGGGGGGGGGTAGAAGCATGGACGCCATGGAGTGCGCGAAGTCTGAAACTCAGATGTGTACACATACTATCTCTGCCTGCAAACACAGGAATGGGTGGCTACAAACCTGCTCGTAAACCACAATGTGAAGGGGTAATGACCAGAAATATGAGCCCTGCCTCTAGGTGACCTGTGTGAATCTGTACAGCTGTGAGGTATGCCACAGCAGGATATGGCCATTCTGTCACATCAATAGATGTACAAGCATGGGATCCTCATCCACCACAGTACCAAGGTGCTGAACCATTTACACAGACCCATCAGCAAGTGTCTGCAGCTCCCCCTCCAGAATGGCATGATTGTGCAAGAATATATAGGCTGCAGACCACAATACTGGACACAGCTTCATTCATCTTGTATTCCCCAGGAAATTACTGCAAGCAAACATGTATACCTGTCAGTAGTTGATGACATAAAACATCACAGTGTAAAACAGTGCATATGTCTGAATATCTCTGCTAACACCAACACCATGTAGCAGAAGCAGCACAGACACAATTAGTTACAGCATCCCACTATCCTTTGCCCATTGTGACCCCATATTGTCAACTGATCTACAGATATCCTACAGAAACAGGTTGCTAGCGGTAGGTGTAGAACACAAATGCCTGCACTGGAGTACAACCTACCTGGAATGGATTCACACATTTAATACAGAAGGTCATACTGGGCATGCTCCCACACATAGAGAAACAAAGCCCATGTCTGACAACAAAATACAGAAGGGTCATACTGGGCATGCTTCCACACTTACAGAAATGAAGCCCATGTCTGGTAACAACAGTGGACTATACATATCTGTCAGTCGCAGATGTCTGTGCACACACTCCACATTGCACACCAATCATGCTTTGCACACACATCGGATAGGAATACATACATATATCCAAGGAGAAAACACTATAATAGGTCAAACATACACAGACATAGATCTGGGGAAGAGAGTGACAGACAGTGACAAAGAGCTTCCCATCATGAGGCCTGTCCCACCCAGCACACATCCAACTGGCCAATACCATATGATGTGCAGATGTCTATCACTGTAGACATTTGCTTCTAGTAGCCCTCAGCACTATAGTGTATGTGGTGCTTCTGATAACTGTGTAATATGACAGTACAAGTCATTATTCATCTAGCAGTTGTATACATGGTCCTGTCAAATGTAAACCTGTGTGTGACTGAATGTTGTGCGTGTGCTTCCAGACGAATGGTTTATGATCAATTCATACACACTGCACTCCCCATTGCCCTAATTTAGCTAGCCTGCTGCTGTCATTCATCTTGAAATACACCTTTAGAGAAGGGCTAACCGTATAAGCTCTGTGGTGCATGCTATAACTGTGTAATGTTATAGTGTGATATACCTAGGTAGGTAGGGGTTCTAATCCCCAACAAGACAACTGTGAAACTCTGTGTGTGTGTGTAGTGATCAATGCTTTTGAGGCCAGTCACAGTCACTACACTTTCCACTGCCCTACTTTGGTAATCCTGCTGATGTCATTCACCTTGAAATACACCTTTGGAGAAGGGCTAGCCCTATAAGCGCCGTGGCATGTGCGATAAATGCAGTACATTGTAGTAGAAATACATAGCTAGGTAGGAGTCTGAATCTCAGTATTGTAAAGTGTGTGTGTGTTATCAATATCCTGTGTGGAGGTAGCTGTGATTGTGTAATAATAGGACTCATTGTGGGGTGGGTTTTACAAATTTCTTATACTGAGGACCTACTATATGTCACAATGTCCACCTTACAAGGACAACAGATGTCAAACAGCAGAGAGGCTGGTGTAGACAATCCATACCCCTATATGTGACATTATGGATTGGTGAACAATATAGGCAACCCTTGTATTACCCAGAGAACACTCTCCACCATGACTCATACACAAACACACTTGGCTAGGCAACAACCACTATATCGGTAGTTCCCTGCATATTGCCCACAGATGGTAACCACTGTGTGATTGCAGTGGACTACAGAGGACATGGTACCCTGTTCCATCCCTACAATAGGCAAATAGTTGCTTACAGTGGTCCTTTGCTATGTTCTCCACTGGACACCTACAACAAATGTAGAGTCTGTAAATGTAACCCACAAAGGAAATACCATGCCTTATAAACATTGCCCTGTATGTACAGATGCCACTAACACCAGTGAATACCTGTATCATGCTGTCAATGAAGGTGCAGGCACAACCGCAGTTCCATAGCCAGTTCTTACCACATGAGGTGAGGAATGCCACATCAGATGATAACAATCTCTCTACACAACATGCCCCAGACACCCCACATACACTTCCACATGTCACAGAACATGCATGTGGGACATGTGCACAACCCAGACACTGTCCATGTTTTGGAATATAGAAGACATACATGGCAAGTATTGCACAGCACTGGCCACCCACAATAATAACTCAGATGAGTGGATGGTGAATACAATACCAACCTGTGTGGGCCAATTCAGAGACTATACCCCTGAGCCACACTGCAGACCATTGTCATGTGGCCTGATGCCAAGTTATACCCTTTGCCTAGCCTTGTACAGCCTTCTGGCACAGTCAGCTACTACACACCTGTGAAACAATGAACGCATGCATGTCAGTAATGGCAAATGTGTGTGAGTGTGAGTGTGAGTGTGTGTGTGTATGTGTGTGTGTGTGTGTGTGTGTGTGTGTGTGTGTGTGTGTGTGTGTGTGTGTGTGTGTGTATGTGTGTGTGTGTAGAGATTAATGATTTGGAAGCTATTCACAATCATTACACCTCCCATTGCCCTACTGTAGCATGCCTTCTGATGTCAGTCACCTTGACATACCCTATGCCCATATATCAGCCTGATAACCTCTGTGGCGCATTTGATACCTGCATAATATTGTAGTGTAGCAAACGAGTTAGTTAGGAATTCTAATCTTGACCCTGCCAGCTGTGATAATGTCTGTGAGTCTTTGAGAGAGTGTGGTTGTGTCTTCATTGACGCCTGCTTTTGTGGACATTCACACGTACTACACTTCCCTTATCCCTCCTTTATCACTGTTGCTGATGCCACTCACCTTCAAAGATACCTTTGGAGAGCTCTCCAACATGTAAGTTCCGTGGTTCATGCAATAACTGCATACAAATTTTATAGCAATACATAGTCAGGCAGGGGTTTGAAACCCAGTACTGGTAAGTGTGTGACACAAACATGCTTAGCTCTTACTCTCCTACCCCCTTCCTTTCTTACTTTGTCTCTGTCTGTCTCTCTCACTCCCTCTCTGGTGGATGTGGAAATGTGCACATGCTTTGCTTAGGCAACAGCTTGTGTTTTGTAAGTGATGCTCATGATCAGCTCATGGCCTGTGCATGAATTGCAGTCCCTCACTAGCTGCTTGCATGTGGAACAGCTGTGGTATCATTCCCATAGCCAATTGCATGGAAACACACTCCTATAACTAAGAACATCATGTGGGTGTTGGCCCTTTTCATTCACTGTGAGTAGGACTTCATGTTGGTGTTTGACAAACAGCATCACAGAGGGTAGTGGGATATACCTCTTACAACATACACTGTGGAGACAGGCCAACAAGCAGGAGGGGATGTTCCAGACATGAGGACAGAATGTAAGTCTTGCTCTTCTACATTTGAAGTAATGTTGGTTTAACAGGGTTTGTGTGGATATGGCTGGTCTACATGATTTAATATCTGTCATGACAGTATTATGTGGTTGAGGAAACTCTCACCTTAAGGGCTATCTGCAGACTGACCTGTGTTTGGAGTCTTACATGTGCTGTGTTGCTCACACATGTCCTATCTTTAGAAGCATACTCTGAGGACTGCAGTCAGTACATGGTGGCAGCCATGTGAGTTACTGACTTCATATCCCTCAGAAGACATATGTCACAAAAAACCCTGTTACACCAGTAATTATATGAGTTTATCACAGCAACATGTCAATATTGGCTCTGTGTTTTTGGCTCCAGCCACAACTCTGTCAACCTTTGTACATATGTCATGCAGTAAGAGGTGCATATGTTCAATATATCATTATTTAGTGACATCATACCTGATAACAAGCCAGTGAGATATCAGACTGCTAGACATGTTATGTATAGTAGGGCTTATATTTGAGGACAAAATCTGGACATTCTGTTGTAATGTGTACAGTAGTGAGGTCTTTGTACTTATGGTGATTGTTGACAGAGTGTGTATTGTGAATATGTACCTTGGCCTGTGTATAGACTGTGGTAGATGTCATTGTTCTTGGTCTTGTACTATCTGATGTTGCATGCTGCTCCAGTGTATGGTACCCTATCGGTGTACATGTTTGTAGGGCCAGGCCAACACATATCCCACACCACAGTTAGGCATCGGAATACACTATGTATTAGCCCAGTATATGTAGGGTTAGTGTGTGAGTGACACATATGATGATGGTGTTGGTTACACAGTCCATATACTGTAATATTAAGTACGCTTACCATATGTGACTGTGGCTGCGTTCAGATTGGTTGTGGGTATGTACTTTCACAAGGGTATCTGTTACTCCATGCTGTTACATGCCTGTAGAGCCTGCTATATTTGCAGGTACATGTGTATTCTCCCATAAGAAATGTAGGCCAGTGTTGTGGCAGTCTGCACAGTGCTTTATGACATGCCTAGCAGCTCAGTGTACTTACCCAGTGTGATGTTATGTCCAGATATTTGTCAGAGGTAATTTTGCCGGGCCACCATAACTGTTGTGTATTTCTGACAAAACAGTGTGATGATGTACAGATGTATGTCACTAACTAGTGGGTAGTATGTGGGCTTGTGACCTCTGCTCCTCCAGTTACTATGTGTCAGGACAGACAGGAGTGTGTGAATGCATAAACTGTGTGAGCTTATATATTCCAGTATTTTTGTGATATCCCCATTTACATGGCTGTAAACATCCACTTTGTCAGGCTTGGTCCACAATGTCTTGCACTAAGGGATTCTGTGCATACCTCTGGACTGACCAGAGTGTGTCAGACTGTCCACATTTATTGGTCACATCTCTGCTGTATTCCACAGGATCATTATTGTGATTTGTGTGGTACTGCACTATGATGATCTTATGATGTCTATCAGTAACTGATGGCGTACATGTCAATATCAGATGCGACTTCCTACACATTTCTGTTAAGACTACCCCTGTTACAGTAGCAACAGTCTACATTTATACCTGCAATACTTACATGACATCCCCTTGCACTAAGAGGTTGTGACTATTGGTGCGGAGGTATGACTCCACTACATGTTATGGACATATGTTATACATATATATATATGTATATATATATATATATATATATATATATATATATATATACATATACATACATACACACACACACACACACACACACACACACACACACACACACACACACACACACACATATATAGATATACATATACACATTTATATGTTTAAATATATGCAGATATACATATATATATATATATATATATATATATATATACAGTTATATAATCCCACAAACGAAGCAGCTTGTCAGGCAAAACAATAAAGCCCTGAGCAGTACGAAATTGTAAAGACTACCATGGACAGCTCGATGCACTTCACCACACTTTATTATATAAAACACAGCACATTAACACTCCACAATACATTTTCATTTAAAAAAGCACTTATATATATATATATATATATATATATATATATATATATATATGGGTCACTGTTATATTATCGAAAACAGAATCCATCAAATTGTGTTTCCGATAATACACTTTAGCGAAAGTGCATATTGTCGAAAGTGCATACTGTCGAAAATATGAACTTTCACTAAAGAAATCAAAACCAAAAAAAAAGTAAAAAAAAAAAAAAAACACATGAAACAGTGTTATGCAGGGGGGCAAGCCCCCCACACCCCCCCACACTTTATTATTCTCACTCTGAGATCGCACTACAGCGGGGAAAAGGGAATATTCCCTTATCCCCACTGTACCACGATGTCAGCGATAGCTTAGTTAGTTGTAAATCAACACTATACATTGATTTACAACTAACAGTGCATGTAAACTGCATGCTTACTTTAACTTCCCACTCCCCATTTAGCAAAAGTGCATTTTCAATAAAATGCACTTTTGCTAAATTGTGCCCGCCGAAACACAGTTTCGATAAACCGTGTTTCGACATTCAGACAGTGACCCATATATATATATATATATATATATATATATATATATATATATATATATATATATATACACATATAAATACAGATAGATCTATATATGACCATATATATAGCAATAATCACATATATATAAATATATATGTACATGTATTCATATATCTACATATGTATATATACATATATATATATATATATATATATATATATATATATATATTCATATCCTTGTTAAGTGTAAACATGACTGTTGTATATACCTTCCCAGATGTATCACACCATATTTATCTGATATGTGTATATTTAGATATAACAACATACGTGATTCAACACCAATATCACTAACAAGTACTACACAATTGTAGAAGTCATAAGAGTTGTTCAATACTATTCAGTATGTGTACTGACAGATATATTGGGAAAAACAACTGTCTTCACAACAGTGATGGCTTAGTGGTTAAGTGCTGCGACTATAGTGTACAGGGTCCTGGGTTCAACAGCTGTTTATTTTGTTGCTGGGCAGAACAAGGGTTGTTGGATACAAAGTGGTTAAGGCAGTTTTAAGTGGGTTTGCGCAATGGTAAGCGCTGCTAATGTGTGGTTAAACATATAGGCGCTTACAATGTGTAGGCTTCGCTTACCAGTGTGCAAATGTGCTTAGCATTTACATTTAAGTAATGCTTACACCTGCTAAGCACAGCTCAGCTATGGGAATCAGTGATCACATTCCAGTCTGATAAAATAGCAGGGTAATGACATCTTTAATAAGTGTATTTAATTCCATGTTCATAACATCCATCTATGTGCTGTCATTACAGTAGCAAGGGGTGTGAGTCTACTGCCTGGGACACCTGAGTATATATATGGCTTGAGCAACACTCTTTTCCATTTGAATGTGTTTCATACATGGGTAGTATCCTAGGTTATATGCAGTCACACTGGCATGTAGTGTATCATTATGTTACTACTGTTGACAGTGCTTTCCCAAGTAAGAGTAAATTTCAGATTGTAGTACCGGAACCAAATACCCCTGCATGCAAAGATGGTCTCTGAGTCCTTACTATTGTGTTCTTGGTGTGTGAGCTGTGTGTCTTTAAGTATTTGCTACTGGATATTGATCTGACATGTGGATATTAACTGTAGACTACTGTGTGTATAGGACATGTCATTGAGGGCGTCCTTCATGTAATACTGGCATACTTATCAGTGTCAGACATCTCTCTGTCAACACAGTCATCCTACTGCATAACCAGTTGGCTAGCTGATGTCTGTCTGTCCTCTGTACAGATATGCAGATGTCGGGACTTCATTTTGGCTGCTTACAGGCAAGCTATGCTTGAGTGACACTGACATGTCTGCCCAGCTGTGTTATGAATGCCACAGCTAGGAATCCACACCCTGTATGCACCATATGCCATGGATACCTCAACTACACTAACACAGTCAACAAAACATGCTTGGGTACAGGTCTCCAAGACAGACACTGACCATGTTATGTAATACATGTCGCAAATATGTCAACTGGAGCACCTCAGTGGCCCTCTATAAGAGGCAACCAGATGACTGGATGTTGCATGGAACTCTCACCCTGAGAATCACCCCTGTGGTATCTGTTGATAGATGGCCTGCTGGCAAATGGCAGGTGGCATGATACCACTGTACACACATCCCCTACACTTCCCATCTTTCCATGGACAATAGCATGGTACACACCTATAAACACCTGCACAGATGGATCCCAGTACTGACAAATGTGTACGTGTGCATTACTGAGAATAACAGTGTCTGTGTGTGTGTAGACCTGTAGTTGATAATACCCTGAGGCCCTTCACACCCATTGCACCCCAACTGCCATAGTTAGATGTGGCTGCTGCTGTACTGGACATTACATGTACCTTGTTACACTCTTCATCCTATGGGCTAACTGGAGCTTGCAGTACCAGCACAACACTGTTGTACAAATGGGTTGATAGGCATGGGATACCCTCTGAGTTCGGGTAAGTGTGTGTATGTGTACAAGTGTGTATATTTGTAGGATACAGCATTCTGAGGCCACATTCTCCTAATACAATATGCCATGACACACAGAATTAGGAATAGTGATGTCGTTGACTGTAGGAGAGCCATGACAGTGCATTACCCTACTATCCCTGTGGCATGTGCATTAGATTCATACCCCTGTAGTAGCACTCGGGATAGACAAGGGGTTGTATTGCAGTCTTGGTCAATGTGTGATGGTGGGTATGTCAGAGTATTATCATGGGTGTCAGTGCGTACAATATCCACTGTGGGGTGTGGGTGCTGGATATACTGTCTTTACTCCATGGTACCCCCAATACATGTCCCATGTTCCACTGTATGGGGACCACTGTCACCATCAATCATACAGGTAATTGATAACACTATCCAGCCCAGTTATTGTTCATAAACAAGTATATCCCCCATTACCATACTGTACAGGGCCTGGTGATGTTCTTCACTTAACATGTAACCTGGAACACACCTCATCCTAAAAGCTGTGTGGTGTGTGCAATTAAGGCCACACACATCAGTAGCACTATATACCAAGGTAGGGGTTCTAGTACCAGTGTTGTCAAGTAAGAATGTGTGTATGTGAAGGGATCTACTTCTGTTTGCAGACTATACATGTTCCAGGAGGTCATCTGTCTGAGAACTGCCTGGCAAATGCTAACATTTCATAGGTATCATCCTGTGGAAATTCATTCCATCACAACTTGTAGTAGATGTGTAAATGCCCTCTTCCCCACTGTATAGGTGTACAGTGATATTGGGATTGGTATATATAGCTGGGTGTGGATCTTGTGGACACAGCCACCATCACTGCAGTTACTGTTGAGTGTATCCCCCGCTTAGCTGGCTGTAATACTGTACAGTTCATGTTAACAGGTTAAGTAGTTGTCAATCACACTATCTGTGGTTCTACAGCACCTCAAACCCTCCAAAGGGTAGGGCTGTGCCACCCACACCAGCACACCTATGTTTACTGAGTTGAGGATTGCACTACATTAGGGAAGAGGACATATACTCTGCCAGTACCATCGTCAATGACATTAAACTAGCAGACTGCTTATTTCCCAATGTGTTGTTGTGCATATTCTGTCTTGGTGGAATTACATAGGCTAAAATGGGTTCTTTGCACAAGTACATACATCCATGTGTACAGTATTCTCTGTATATTGCATCAACACCAAAGCCTCTGTGTGTGTTATATACAAACATGTGGTGTGTACCACCCAGTAGACTTACCAATGTCCACTGTAGAAGGGCTGCTGACATCAGCCAACATGCACTCACCTGTATACAACCCCAGACCTATCAGCCATGTGGCATATGCAGTAACTGTTATACAGACCTGTGACATGTGTTCAGCTGTACCTAGGATATGACACAGTCAAGGTGTCACCACAGTGCCATACCCCTTCTAGGAAACAACAGCAGACCAACATCCTGCTGACACATGGACACCTACAACACAAACGGAGTACATTATGAAGACCACAATCACTCAGTGTTAATAACAGCTATAATGCATCATGGCTGGACAGCTACACTTCCTGACATATAAGCATTAAACTTTAGTGCTGACAACATGTTGCACAACATTACATTGGTACACTGTAGTACAGTCACCCTGTGCATCAGAACCATATTAGCCTGTCCCTGCATTGATGTTATAGGTGACACAGATGTGGCACAGGTATCATCATATGCACAGGGTGTGTTGTTGGTTTGCCAGAGACCTAGGCTGAGCCATACATTTGACATCATGTGTATGTGTGAGGTGGTTTAATTATTAATTGGGCTGTTGTGATGTGGTGTGTGTAGGTATGGGGTTGCCCTAGCTGTGTTTGTGATGTGTATGTGTACATGCACACAGTTCTGCCATGTGGCTGCCCTATACAGGGGGTTTGTTGGACAGCTGCAGACTATACCTGGCAGGGTGTGCAGTTCACTGTCTCTGGCCACGGACACAGAAACTGTGCCTGCCAGGGTTTCCATGGGCACCACCAGGTACAAGCCACAATATGGTACTCTCCCCTGATGATGACATATGTCAGCTGGATCTAGGCCCCTCTTGGGACCAGCCAAGGCCACATGCACGTGGCCTGCTGTGTTGTGGTGTGGACCGTGCCCCCCTACAGTGCTGGGGCTAGTACTGCCACTACGTGAGTGGCTCTGAGTTCTGACACGTCCACGTTCACCTCCAGCAATTGGTGTTGCTGGCCTACATCCACATGACCATTGCACTACTCCCACCATATGCTCAAGCACAGACATTCCATGGATGAGGATTTCTACCATCTTACCCAACCGTCTATCCATGACCTCTGCACAATAACGGTGGGCACCTGCAAGATCATGGATGTTGTCAATAACAGCTGAATAAGTAACCCTCTACATCCTCAGACCCTGTCTGCTATACCGTACCATACGTGCCTGTGCCTCCATGATGGCTTGAAACATGTGTCTGGTGGCACCTCTGTCAGGGGAATGATGACCAGCAGCTCTCCTATGAGCACCCCTGTACATCTGCCAGTGTGGTACCCCGCCAAACATCCAGCTATGGCTGCTGTGTCCAGACACACATGCCATAGATACCAAACTGTCCTGTTCCATGCCACCACCTGTCAACTGTCCCTCAGCTATGGCCACTGGTGATGGGGTATGTATAGGCAATGTGACTGTGTGCAGGGATGGGGTGGATAACAGTGGGATGTCAAACAATGGCGCAGCTTCAGCCCCTGACAACCCCGCCTGTGCCTCAACACACCTATCATTATAATTAGTGTCTGTATGGACACCAACATCAGTTTGCCTGCAGGAGGGACCCTGACCCACCTCACCACCTGTGAGGGGAAAACAAGAAATGCACTTTAAGACCTGTATGTCATTACTTAACAGTACACACACACACACACACACACACACACACACACACACACAAACACACTTACAGGTGAGGTTGCACAAAGATATTACACACAGACCTCTCATTACCCATCTGTCAACATGCATGACATATGGCACTCAACAGCATGCAGTGCAGCTATAGTCAATCCCTGTTACCAACATTATGCATCTCTGTGATGCATGGGTTGTGTTAGTAGGTAATGCCCCTTCCTCTGGAACACACTACACCCATGTACACAGTATTGCTGTGCACCTGTACAGTACCCTGGCTTGTACTGTGCACCATACCTCACAGGTGTACACACCATTGCTGAATATGTGTATGTGTGTCAGCTATGTTTGCTCTGCTGCTCACAGCCCCTATGTGTTTGTCTGACACATGCCTTTAAAACTTACTGTGGCTATGGGGAGTGTACACATCCTAATTGACATGGCACCCTTTTCCCTGATATGCCATGGGTCCACATTATTGCATGTGTTAACATAAAGCAAACCTGATATGTGACATATGACCTGTGCAATCAAATGCAGTATCAAACAAATGTGTTAGTTGTGCAGATGTTGATTGAGATGCATACAATTTGTGGGTGCATATGTGTGCACACCCTTATCATGATGGTTTGTTGCACCAACTGTTACATGAACTACAGCAGTCACTATTCCTGGAAGAGGTATACTAGCATGGGCTATCTGCATTTGCCAGTATTTGGTCACTCTGCCAAATGTCCCCCAACTCTATATGATTGAAAAGTCAACTCATGTGCACAGCCCTTGGAAGTCACACAGTGCTGTCACTATTGCTGTGGAGTCAGGGTTATGTCTGCCACAATTCATGACCTTGACTGTGTGCAGATACAGCCATTATTAGTGAGCTTTGGATCTCTGCTTCAGTTCACTGTTGTGTTTTAGGATGACATCCCCTCCCCATCCTCAGCCTTTTTGCAGATGCTTGACAACTATGGCCTACATGTGTCATTTTGCAGTATCCCAAATTCTGAGCACCATGTGTACTGGCCTAGTCCCTGTTAATGAATGGCAAACATACAGGTGTACACTGGCACCAGCAAGGTACAGATGGGGATGGTGGGCCTAAGGTGGGGTGAGGTGTTGGTTGTGCTGCACACATATCTTAATTGACACTGTCTGTAGGTTTCCAACTTGGTCTTGGTACACCAGTACACATTGCAACACATGCCTTTGGGGGACTTTTCATGTTATGCATATGCTACCTGTAGAGAGCCTTGGCTGATGTTTCCTGTGGAACAACTGTCACATTTGATTACCCTAACCCACGGGCCACACTTATGCAGAGACCAGGCAATTGCCGACACAGCCAGTGCACAGCCAGTACTTGTTAGACATTCCTGCAACTCCCTCAGTGTTGCGGCATGTTACTAGGCAGCCTGCATGACCAGTTTGCAACATGTGCCATCATCTGTCTTGGATGGCTATTTGCTTATTTTCTACATTAATCCTGTCCCATACATCCTCACCACATACATAACTGTCTGCACTGTTTGCCATGGCATATGCAATGGTGAGTTAAGGCTACATGTCCAACTCCTGCATGCTACCTGTTGGGTATGGGATCCATTCCATGGCTTGTAAGATGTGTGCAAGCCATGGCTGCCTCTGTTGCAGGTAAGTGGGCACATATGATGGGTAAACGTCTTGGACAGCAGACCATTTCTTGGTGTGACATTGAGGACCTGTACTTGCTGGAAGGTCCATACTCATGAAGAGTCCATGCTGTCAGTACCTCAAAAGCTGCTTCCACAATATGTTATTTGGAGTGTATGCACACATATGCTTCCAGTGTTTGTTAAGGTATATATTCCCCACATTTTCTGTCCTAACATACGATTCCATATTACACATTCATTGTTCATGTTAGAACCACATTACAGGTTGTAAGTGTTGTGGAATGTGGTATTGTCATTTGCAGTTGTGTAGATCTGTAACAGTTGCCATTGTAATAGTGGTACATACACTGTTGTAGCACTGTATAAGGGTGACGTTTCAGACATGTCCCTACTGTAGGCCATTTGTCCCACCATTATGTTCATCTCTGTGCACACATCTTGCAATGATAGGTTGTTAGTTATATTGCAGGACTCTTACATACCCTTCAGATATGCCACCATGGTGACCACTGTGATGCAGTGCAGTTAACAGCAACAATAAGTGAACATGTATAGCATGCATAATGGGTAGATGTGTTAAATGTGTGCATGGAAAATACCATGGCCATAACATGGCCAGTGTATTGGCAAACCTGAACAAACACCATACTCACCAGCTAGAGGCTGCTGCCCTGGAGGTATACCAGAGGGATCCACATAGTTGTGTGAGAGATGTGATGTCAGTACCCACACCTGTGGCATTGGTACAGGGTGGGAGCAGCATTACAGCACATTAACAGTACAAACCCACAATACTACAGATTATGCACATCTGTTTATTACTACAATGCAGCAACAGAATATATATATATATTTTATCTGACATATGCATGATTAAACTCTACAGATGCAGATGGATACACAACAGGGGTCTACTGATGTGCCCTGTGGCCTTACCTGCACACTCCTCATCCATTGTGTGGGTAGCACCCACCTCTACAATGCTCTCCACAGGATCTGTGTTTTCAGGTGGGCAGGTGCCCCGAGGCTGGCAAGGAGCTCCTCAGCATGTGTCAGGGGGGGATAGATGGCATGACCCCCCCATAGCTAGCTGGTCCCTCCTAACCGCAGCAGCACACTGACGGGCATGGCGGAGTAGGTCAGTGCACCAATGGTTATGCAGGCCGACATCATTTACCCTGTGGACAAGATCATTCCTCTCCTAAAGATCATAGGCTGTATGCCCAAACAGGGTGTGCTAGTGCTGCACCAGGTGTTGAATGATCACCTCATTCTCCTGGGGGGTGTACATCAGCAATCTCTTCCATGACATGATGCCTGAAAGACATAAAGAGGAAAAAAGGTCTGAGGACTGCATACTGCAAGGATATAATAGTTGTTAATACACATCTCTGTCTCCCCCCCCCCCCATATCTGCAACAACAATCTGATCACACAACTCAGTGGGTATGTTTACAGCAAACCTACTGTTGGGACATATATTGTATTGTACAACAATTTGTGCAATGTGTTTGTAGTCATGTTCCATGTTGAAACACTATCATTTGTGGCCTGTTACGAACAATGTCACCTGCATGCCATTGTAAGGGCCAGTATGGCTCCATTTATGCATGTGTTCTGTTTGCTATGTGACTGCTGCAAATCTGGTGTTTTGTGTTAATGGGGATATCTATGCATGCTGTTAGACATAATCCTGGAATGTGTGGACTATTACTACCCACATATGTTCTATAACTGTGACACAATAGCATGTTTGGGAAGACAGTTCCCAGCAGAAATACCTCTCGCACCTCATCTGGCCATGTTACCAGGCCACATCACATCTGGGACCCACCCTGGGACTTCAACATCTGCTGGTCCTGCACTACCTTCAGGTGGAACCACCTCAGAGGATGGTGTTTGCCCCCCCACCCGGGGAGCACACTCAGACAGGATCCTGTCACACGAAGCCAGGTCCAGGGTCTGGTGCACAGGGCGTTCCACAGAGACCTGGGGGATGTGCTACACCACCTTGAGGCCCTCAGTACACAACCACAGGGTCTGCATGCTCCTCCTGCTCAGCCCTTAGCCCAGGCACCTTCAGGGCCATGAAGGTGCAGTTGTGACTGCCCATGGGTGGGGACCTTGGTTCCATTGTTTCCATATGGGGCCTCCTGGGCTTCAACATTCCAAACACAACTCCCAATCCAAGGTGTTTACCCACCACATGTGTCATATACTGTCCCTGTATGTTGTCTTGTCTGTCTTCCAACCCAACGTACCTCCCCAAATATACCTACTATCCTTCCCCAACATACCAATCCCACCTTCACAAACAAATGCAATGTGTTCCCAACATGGATTTCACACCAGACATAACTGTCCATTTTGCACCCACTTACTACTGTATGTATATATATATATATATATATATATATATATATATATATATATGTGTGTGTGTGTGTGTGTGTGTGTGTGTAGATATATATTTGAGTTGTATATATATATATATATATATATATATATATATATATATATGTGTGTGTGTGTGTGTGTGTGTGTCTCTGTATATCTGTAGACATACGTGTGTGTGTGTGTGTGTGTGTGTGTGTATATATATATATATATATATATATAAATATATATATATATATACACACACACACACATATATAATATATATATATATATATATATATATATATATATATATATATATATATATATATATATATATATAGGTCTGCTTCATATGATCGAAAGACGATTTGACCTAAACCCATTTGATCGAACGTTCATTTGATCGAAAACCAGTATCCAAGGCATAAAACTGGGATTTGTCCCCCTCCCCAATGTCGTGCGACCCTGGTGTTGGTATATATAGTTAGGGGGGTGTGGGGCTGAAGCTCCCCACCCAGTTTCCTTTAAAAGAAGAAAATAAAACAAAAAGTACAGATTTTAAACAAAAATAGGTGGAGGCTTCAAACATTAGGTCCACATTCTCTAACTCTCCTTCCTCCACAACGGCACTGTTCTGCCTTGATAGAAAACAGACAGGTGTCACATGTGGACATAGCCTAACATTAGGGGGGTATATATAAGGACAGATTATGGGTAAGCCTATTACACACCTATGGCGTTTGTGCATGCTACATTACACATTAACATGACTGTCCTGCAAGTGGTGGGGTCTGAAACACATGTGTCTATCATAAAGGCATTACTTCCACCACTAGCTATTTGCCACACTAATATACATGTCTTGAGGTACAGAACACACACTATGATGGCTTAGATTCTGAGATTCAGTGCTGATCTGCAGAGTTGACAGGTATAACCCACTGCCCACAGGAACAGACACAATTGTCCATAGCAGTTGTTCCGCAGGACATTATTACAACAACTCCTGATGGCACATATACATCTTTCCATATCATCTATCCCATTATTATAGACAAAGTACTATATTCAATTACATGCATATATGTTTCACATACCTGCTATAGGATTGTCCTCTCTTCTGAATACACTTTTATGTGTCCCCTTAGTTATGTAGTATTGTTTGTAGGTTTAGTTGGTGTACATACTTTTTTTTTCCTGTGTTTGTTTTCTCTCTCTCTTTCCCTCTCTCTCCACTACAGGGATTGAGCTGCTTTGAATAGATTGCAGCATGGATTTTATAGGTGATACACGTGATCAGATGATGGCCACTGCACCAATAAGCGTTCATCGCTTGCTACTTGCATGCAGCCAGCTGTGTAGCACTTCCAATTACCACTGTCATGGCAACCCACTACTATAAATTACTAAATCATGTGGGAATTGTCCCTTTACCTTTCCTGTATGGAAGACATCCTTCCTGTGTGTGGGCAGCAGTGTTACAGACAGCAGGGAGCAATACCTTTTACAACAGGACTTGCAGACACAGGCCAACTACATATTTGTATAAGGTTCCAGACCTATGGACAGTGTGAGTAGTGTTGTTATATGTACTGTATACCACTAGTTTCAAAGGGTTTGTGTATACATACTAGTTTAGCATGGAATGCAGTCTGTCTGCATAGCTCTCAACTGTGGGCCTATCCACATGATGGCCAGAGGATTGGCTGTTATGTTTTGTCTATTCACCACACAGGTCTTGTCTCAGTTATATCAGTGGCATTCTGTCTGTTGAGTGCTATCAGTACATGGCTATATCCATTTGTGTTTCTGACTTCATATTCCCGAAAAGGGTATGTTGCAACCAATCCTGTAACACCAGCAACTTTCACAGTGTATAACAACAATATTGCAAATATGGCCCTGTGTTCCAGCCTCTGTCCTTCACCTGTATACCAGGCTTTGTCCATATGTCATGCAGTAAGAGGTTAAGTAGTGGCCTATCATGTCTTGCTGGCATTCTTGCCATCATTCCAGTGATGTTGTGGACCCCCACACATATTGTGGGGTGGGGTCCATATATATGTGGGCTACAGCTGGACAAAACGTGTGTGTCCTTGTACAGTCCAGAGGTCAGTATATGTAACACTGTTATATGCCCTTGTAAGTCATTCTATGAGAGAGGGGTATGCACCACTTATAACCTAGGCTGTTACAACATGTGAAGGATATCAGTAGTAAGACACCTTAAGGTATATGGCTGTACATTTTCATACATTTCATCTTGGGAACATTGGTGGGCTAGTGATTACTGTCTTACAGACAGTTCTGTTTGTCAGTGTGATAGTGATGTCTTAAGTTAAGCATTGTTATGTAACAGATACATTTTCATTGTGACAACTTAAATCTTTTCCCCCTAGGGGTTGAGTACAGAGTGTAATCGGAGGCTGCTGAACTACATCTGCATTAATTAGTGTTGATTGAGTCTTATTTTCTGGACCAGTGTTTCTTTGCTGTTGTACTACTTGAAGGCCTTGGCATGGACAGCAACATATGTTATGTTTTCAGATTACTGTATGAAATGTTTTGCTTGAGAGGTGCATTACTAAGTTAGTATGTATTTCAAACACCTAACTGCTATATGAAATGGCATATACAACTGAAATAGTACACAAATAAACATTTCTACACAAATAAACATTTCTTACGCATGCAAACCTGTGTGTGGTGTCATATCCTTTGACCTCTCTGTGGGTATATGTTTCATGCAATAATTGTCTTTTGTATGAGAGAATCAAACACTGGCCATTTTAAAAGGTGGCAACTGTAGGAATACTGGATGTTCGATTTGCTGTGCACCCTCTAAATGTGTATCTTCCTATACATATCTATACATAATAATATATGCATATGTGTGTGTATGTGTATATACACACACACATAAACATATATTACTACGTATATGTGTGTGTGTATGTGTATATACATATATATCTATATATGTGTGTGTGTGTATATATATATATATATATATATATATATATATATATATATATATATATATATAAACACTTTATAACCTTGAATGACTGAAATGTCGAATTTCAGTATCTCGAGACTATAAAGCCGAATGTTAAAAATAGCGAAAGGTCATAATCGCAAACTCGAATATATGTCGAATTCGCGGTTAAGACCTTACGCTGCGTAATGTCCGGGATTGTGTTTTGATGGTGCACGTGCCGTGTGTGGATGTAGGTGTTATGTCAGGTAAGTGTTTTCTAAGGGTTTTGAGTGGGAGTTAGAGTGTGTGTGAGTGTGCTGATGTGTTTGATGTGTGTGTGAGGGGTCGGAGAATGTGCGTGTGAGTTGGCTTTTGTTTTGTGTTTGTGCGATCTCGAGTTAGTATATATAAGTAGGGGGTGGAGGGCAGCCCCCACATAGGGTGCAGGGGCATGCCCTGCTTATGTGTATGAGTTGTGCATGTGTGTAGTTTTGTTTGTTTATGTTGTGATGTGGGTGTTGTGGTGTATGTGTGGTATAGTGTGTGCGTTTTTTTCGGTGTTGTGAATTTTGCGTTTTTTTATGTCGGTGTTTTGTGGCTTCGGTTTTATAGTCTCGAGATACTGAAATTCGATATTTCAGTATTTCGAGGTTATAAAGTGAATCCATATATATACATATGTGTGTGTGTGTTTGTGTGTGTGTGTGTGTGTGTGTGTGTGTGTGTGTGTGTGTGTGTGTGTGTGTATGTATCATTGAAATGTTTGCTGCTTCCACATTGTACACTCCCTATGATAAACAGACTGTTCTGCATGATATCTTATTGATATCATCCTGACATCGTACAGGTGAGATGGATTACTGTTAACTTCTTGTGGCTATGTTCTGTAGGGTCCTGGGTATGAAACTTGCAAGTGTTGGTATTGTGTTGCATGGCAAATCTGTTTGGCTGTGGAGGAGGGGATGATATCAATAATTACAAGAGGTACTTAAATTGGGCCCTCTCACCTATATATATATATATATATATATATATATATATATACATATATATATATATATCTATATATATATATATATATATATATATATATATATATACATGCATACACACACACACACACACACACACACACACACACACACACACACACAGCTATATATATAAATACATTTCCTCTACTGTTGAATGACTGTGCTGGATGATATGTTTGAGAAAACATCAGATTTATATATCTGACATGGCTTAGTGATAAATCACTTTGACTATAGTGTGCAGGGTCCTGGCCATGAGACTTGCAAGGGCTGCTTATTGTGTTGCTGGGCAGAATTGGGGCTGTTGGAGACAGAGTGATTAAGGCACTTTGAAGCAGTTATAAGTGGGTTTGTGCGATGGTAAGCAATGCTAATTTCCAGTTAAATACACTTACAGATAGTTAGCCTCAAAATTGCTTATTATGTGTGCGCATTTCTCACCCCTGCACAAACAGGCTTAAACCTGCTTACTACTGCTTAAAAGTGGTTACTCCCACTTACCCCGTGCTAATTTCCTTAAAAGAAAAGAAAAAGGGATGATAGGAAAGTGGTGAAAAAGGGGCACTAAGAGGGAAAGACAATAGGGAAAATAGCTAGGTCCATAGCTGCCCATTTCATCTACAGCAACATCTGTGCATTTACACTGAATTTGGAGATAGATTTGGACACTCAAATGCCTGAGAGAGGTGAGGACAACAATAGTATGTTGTGACGCCCATTACACCAGATTACACGTGTCCAGTGGACACGTGCGAAATGGACAGCTATGTATGGGGTGAGATTTTTTGGGGGGGGGACAGATTGCCTTTTTTTCTTTTTTTTAATGTGAGAGTGGGATGTTGGGGAAGGATAGTAGGTATATTTGGGGAGGTAGGTTGGGTAGGATGACAGACAAGACAGACAATACAGCATACAGGGGTGGTATATGACACATGTGGGGGGTAAACACCTTGGATGGGGAGGGGTGTTTGGAAGTTCGAAGCCCATGAGCCCTCAAATGGAAACAGTGGGACTGATGTCCCCACCCATGGGTAGTCACCACTGCACCTTCATGGCCCTTAAGGTGGCTGTGCTGGGGGCTGGGTAGGAGGGGCAGGCTGACCCTCCAAATGAGCCATGCAGCCCTCAAGCTGGCATAGCACATTTCCAAACTCCCTGCAGAGCTCGCTACGCACCAGACCCCAGACCTGACGAAAGCTGACAGCTTCCTGTCCTCTCCTGCTCCCCAGGGGGGGGCGAGCCCCATCCCCTGAGGCGGTTCCACCCAAAGTTGGTGAAGGACCAGCGGACGAGGAGGTCCCAGGGTGGGTCCCAGATGTGCTGGTGCCTGGTGCCATGGCCAGATGAGGTGGGAGAGGTGGGACCGCTGGGACTGGCCTTCCCAAGTGTGCTATGGTGTTGCAATTTTAAAACATATGTGGGTTAGTAATAGTCAGCACATTCCAGGATTAGGTATAACAGCATGCATAGATATTCCCATTAACCCAAAACACCAGATATGGAACAGCTGCATAGCAAACAGAACACATGTATATATGGAACCACAGTGGCCATTACAACAGCATGCAGGTTACAGTGATGGCAACATGCCACCAATGTGGGAGTATTTCAACATGGCACATGCATAGAAACACATTTCAATATTTATCAAACAATAGTATATATGTCCCAACAGTAGATTTAATTGTACACATACCCATTGAGTTGTGTATTTAGATTATTGTTGCAGATATGGTGGGGGGGTGTCAATTAATAACTTGTATATCCCTGTATTTCTCACAACTTTCTTAGTCACTGTTGTAATCTGTACCTTACATGTATTATTACACTACCCTATGGCCTTAGTTTGGACAGTGGTATGTTTGTAGACAAGTATATATGTGAACTGTGTTTTACCTACAGTATACACCTCTTACCTGGTATACCTGTGGAGGTATTGTTTGTTAACACTACCTGACTATTTCTACGCATATTCCCAGATTCCAGGTTGATGTTATGCACATACCTCTCAATCACTTATTGCACACACTCTGGTCAAAGCTTGCCAACATGCAGGTGGAACTGGGACATATTTTGACAATTGCCCTCAAAAACTTTTGGTGAGTTGCTGCAATGACAAGTTTGTTTTCATATACATTTTCTGAATATTTACAGGTCTGACAATCGGTTATATGTCCTTAAAAGCTGCGTACATTTCAGAGATAATCACACTGATTTGCCAGGGGGACAGGGTAACAGGCAGCAGATATGGGCCAATTATCTGGACAGTCTGAACAAATCTGTACAGTTGAGGGGTTTGATTGTGCATACAGCTTACTACCACTCCCAGGATTCGAACCATGACTGTGTCTGCTAAAAATAAAACAGTGTACATCACAGTTGAGTGTGCTATTTAGACATTGCCGTTTATCTCTTCATTGTTTTCTGTTTATAAGTCTCCCGTGGTTTTACAATCTGACTTTGTAATTACAACAGTCTTATACAGGGATTCCTAGACATTTTTATTATGTATCACAGTGTGGGTGACAGTGATGATTATACATTATTATTCAGAGAAACTGCAACACTAACAATGCCATACATTACCAGATTAAAGAGTACCATTTCAGGATTTCAATCTTTATTTCCAGGCACAATTTTTTTATCTGACAGACCTGTGGAGGGAATGTTTGTTAACAGTACCTGAATGTTGCCACACGTATTACCAGATTCCACGTTACTATTATGCACATACATATCACTCTGTTACTGCACACACTCTGGTCATAGCTTCACAACATGGGGATAGAGATGGGACATGCGGTGGTGGTGCTGCGGTAGCGTTGTCGCCTCACAGTTAGACGTTGCTCATTTGATTCTCAGTTAGAGCGTCTTCTGTGTGGCGAAATGCGTGAATGGGTATTCCTTCATTGAAGGTTGTGCATTAGGCCCAGCAAGACAGCACGTAAAAATCTACTGCCAATCATTAGCGGACCGGAGTTCCGCTGTGGTGACCCCTAACTGGGAAAAGCCGAAAGACACAAACAAACTCTCATAACATTTTGGTGAGTTGCTAGAGTAACAGGTTTGTTCTTATACATAGGTTTCTGATGGTTATGATGTCTGACAATCAGTTGTATGTCATTATTTGCTGCCTAAACTTCTGGGATCATCCCACTGATTTGCCAGGGGGACAGGGTGACAGACAGAAAATTTAAGCCAATTATCTGAACTTTCTGGAAAAACCTGTACAGTTGAGGGGCATGATTATACATACAGCTTACTACCACTCCCAGGATTCGAACCATGGCTGTGTGTGCTTAAAATACAACAGTTGATGTCACAGTAGAGTGTGCTATTTGCATTTTACTCTGTATCGTTTCACTGTTTTCTGTCTAAGTCTCCCTCAGTTGTACAATATGACCTTGTGATTACAACAGTCGTATACAGACATTCCTACACATTTTATTTATGTAGTACAGTGTGGGTAACAGTGTTTAATACAACAGTAATATTAAGAGAATGCAACACTACATTACCATATGATACCAGAGTAAACACAAGCAGTCCAGGAGTTAGACCTTTATTGCCAGGCTGTTACCCTTTTATTTACATACAACCTATATGAGACTCTTCCTGCCACATTGTCTGGTTTATTCAGTACATCCTATATACAATACAGGTTTTATACTGGCAATTAACTTTCTACTACATTTAGATTTATTTCTTATGACAGTACATGCAAGATCATTACTAACGTGCCTCGCAATGCAGCCTTTGCAGCCTACACACATGGGCTTCCTGATTCACAGCCCACTCCACTGCATCTAGCAGAGACATAGAGGAATATTTAGCCATACCTATTCATAATATATATGAGCTAGGCAATTATTAAACAGTTAGTAGAATGAGTACTTACACACTGCTAGGACATCACCCCTCTGCCCAGCTTCTTGGATCCACTGATCCAAGAACTCCCTCTTCCTCCATTTCAGGTTAGCACAGTGATGCCTGACCTGCTCACCAGAATGCCAGTGGCACTGGTGAGGTCACAGATGAGACGTCCCAGGCTTCCGCTTTATATTGGGAACCCTGGTACTGGCCCTGCAGCAGTCTCTATTCATGGTCTTTTACCACGAGTCCTACCATGACCTTAGACTCCTGGATGCTCCCGTGCTGTGCTTGGAAGCACGATCCTTCCCCAACACCGGCCATTGTGCCTACAGGAGGAAGCTACAGCCAGTAATGAGATGTACTCCCGCCTGTGGGGTTTACATAGGGCAGATTTCCTGCACTTTGCCGTGATTGGACAATTTTGAAAATGCTAAGCTATGGGCAAACCTGCTTACATAAGATTGGCATTGCTTAAAGGAGCATACCAATGGGCAGCTCTATTTATGGGTAGATAGCCATAGCTGAGCAATGCCTTGCTTACACCTCGTAAGCAGAGGTGTGCAATGCTTAGCATTGCTTATTTTTAATTTTGCACACTATTTGCTGTTTGGCATTGATTTATCATTCATTACATGTTATAAATTTGTTTAGTATCCGTGATTCATGTGTACGTACACTGTATGGGGTACTTGTGTTTATTAGGGGATTTTGCCACTTTATTACAATGACACCTCACATCTGGACTTAATGCAGTACTCCAGTTCACAAATATATGTTATTTAGTAGGTTATACAACAAAAAATTGTTTATAAATTCCTTTCACATGTAAAATGTGATTTTGCTATAGTGAGGATCTGTTTGAGTATACCTCAGTTTTCTGTACAGCTGATATGGTGTAGTGGTAACTCACTGTGGCTATGGTGTGCAGGGTCATGGGTTTGAGACTTGCAAAGGCTGATTATTTTGTTGCTGGGAAGAACAATGGCTGTTGGATACAGAGTGACTAAGGCACTTTTAAGCAGTTGTAAGCTGGTTTGCGCGGGTTTGTGCAACGGTAAGCAATGCTAACTACCAGGTAAATATGCTTACAGAGAGTTAGCCTCAAAATTGCTTATTCTGTATAGGCATTGATTACCCTCATGCAAACAGCCTTAAACCTGCTTAGTACTGCTTAAAAGTGCTTACTCACACTTACCTATGCGCTAATTTCTTTAAAAGACAAGAAAAGGGGGTGAGAGGAAAAAGGTGTACAATGCTTAGTCTTGCTTATTTTAAATTGTACACATTATTTGCTGTTTGGCATTGATTTATCATTCATTACATGTTATAAATTTGTTTAGTATCCGTGATTCATATGTACGTACACTGTATGGGGTACTTGTGTTTATTAGAGGAGTTCACCACTTTATTACAATGACACCTCACATCTGGACTTAATGCAGCACTCCAGTTCACAAATATATGTTATTTAGTAGGTTATAAACAAAATAATTGTTTATGACTTGCTTTCACATGTAAAATGTAAATTTGCTACAGTTTGGATTGAACCGGGAATGACTGCTCACAAAGCGTCCACTTTAACCACTACACTATAACAGTACTGCTACTATTGAATGAATCTTGCTAGTTAATGTCTTGTGCTTTTTAAGCTGGACTATGCATAGCTTAGCAATGGGCACACCCACACAGCTATTGTTAAACTTTATCGCTTTTATAACAAAAAAAATTTGTAGTGTTCTTTTATCTATACCATTCACAAATATCACTGCTACTGCTACAGCTATTATTTTGTTACCTTTCAGCTTCACAGTGGGCATAACTCTCAACCTCTTGGAGTGCAAACTCTGGACAAACCCTGAAATGATGGGGGAGCAAATGGAGGGACAGATTTAACATATTGCTGTGGATTTCTGCATGCATCTGCACATTTTACAGTTATCCTGACGTGTTTGGGGTGCTATGAGCATGCCTGCTCATTTTAATTGCTGACTGGCAATTCTTGAGTGCAGGGCCATCTATATTGTGAGAGCTCTGCTCTCAGACACACCCCATGCACTCGTCCACGGCCCCGTGTTAGTTTAGGAGCACTGGCAGTGCGCCTTCGTAAATATGCATGGCATGCTGCAGTGCTGCACTTAAACGGTCATTTCCATGCAGAAATAACTTATTCCTGCATGGAAGATTAGTGAATCCTGGGGTATATATATATATATATATATATATATATATATATATATATATATATATATATATATATATATAAAATGTTTGCAACTGGGAGTGTGTCAGTATAGTTTGTTTTCATTTATATAAATGTATGATTGCTTATGTCATAAGTGATGGTTTAATAAAGGTTTTTCTTGTTTAAAAAGGGGCAGGAACTGAATAGTTTATGTAATGTTGCTTAGGTTATATGATATTTATTTATTTATTTGTTTTGCATTTGTTAATCGGGTTGGTCCAGCTGGGAAAGAAGAATTTACCCTTTTTCAGTGGAGACCAGAGGGGAAAAGCCCCAAACAGACATACAAGTAGAGACAAGTTTACAATAATGAAAAACAATGTCATGAATACAATGGATAAGAAAAAAATAATGTACTCCATGGAATTAAACATAGTCAGGCAAAGCGGTCTTCAGAGGTATAGTAGCTCAGCATCTTAATTAATGCTGGACATATATATAGCAATATATGTGAAGTATAATGCTTGTTAATGTTAATTTGTTAATGCAGTTTGATTTTTTTTGTATAAATGTAAATTTGGCTGTGTCACAAGTAATAATTCAATAAAGGTGTTAAAAAAACATTGTGAAACCATAAGCCTGGGTAGACTTACCTAATTACCCAAAGCTCTGACCAAATTAACAAAAATGTCCAACATTAATTAAGATGTTGAACTACTATACCTCTGAAGACCACTTTGCCTGATTGATGACTCTCTTTTATTTATTTTTTTTCACACTGCTGCTGCTAACTTTAGACTTCATTCATACCAAGTCCATGGTGTTCTTTCCATCTGAAATTCCCATGAATTGTGATACCCCACTCCCCAAGTGAAACCCATGCCAGAAGAAACTCTCTTCTGAGGGAGCCTTACACATGGAGGCCCCTCAATTCTCCATGTGTAGGTTCTAGTAGATGTAGCTGCCATGCACTCATGAATGGAATGAGGACAGCTAAGGAACTGTCATACTGTGGCACACAATGGACTTTGTTCACAATCTGCCTAAGATGATTCTGGCTAGAATCATACAGTCTATAATATTGTAATAGGTCTCCATGTCCTCCTACTTTTCTTAATATACTTAGTGATTCTTGTATATTTTCTTTCTTATTTTTTCAGCCAGCCTGTTATATAATATTATACACCCCAACAATCCCTTGTGTAGTTTCTGCTTTAATACTTTTCAAAAATATTTAAATTTTTCTGACATTATAATCCAATGTCACTGTTCTGTCCTTCGCAGCCCACCTCTATACCTTTCACTAGAAATCAGCAGTCCCCTTGTTGACAATGTTTCTGTCAGCAAATGTCCAACATACTCATTAATATCCTCCACTGCTTCTAATTTCAATTCTATGTTATTCTTTCTTCCATCTACCTTTGTTTCAGCCTTCTCTGCCCCATTAACAAGGTTTGAACATGGGACAGTAGCAACATTTTGTACCAACAGAACTGTACAAAACATATGCAACTACCATCAACAGTCAAGTTTTTTTTTTTTTTTATTGCATTTGCAGGGGGCGGCCATGGTGGTGCAGCGATTAGCATTCTTGCCTCAGAGCAAGAGGTTCCCTGGTTTGATCCTTGGCTGGGGTGCCTTCTGTGTGGAGTCTGCATGTCCTCCCTGTGGTCGCGTGGGTTTCCTCCGGGTGCTCCGGTTTCCTCCCACATCCCAAAGACATGCTGTAGGTGGATTGGACACTCTAAATTGGCCCTAGGTTTGCGTGCATGTGTGTGTGTGCCTTCTGTGGAAGGTTGGGCGCCAGGCTGGCAACTCGACACTGTAAAACTCCACTGCCAATCATGAGCGGACAGGTGATCTGCTGTGGCGACCCCTAACCGGGAAAAGCCGAAAGAAGAAGAAGAATTGCATTTGCAGACTTTTCTGTATCCCCAGCAGTAGCATTTCATGTGAATATCAAAGGGAATGTCAAGAAATTATTTAACTTGCTGAGTGCAACTTGATGGACTTCAGCTCCATGATTGCTGTATTCCATAGGAAATCACTGTCAGTGTGGTTTCTAAGTGTGCTCCAGCAATAATTATTTTCTATGGGGAGATTTCTGCCTTTGTTATGCCTTTGCAACAATGGAGTTAGTTTATATAAGTTTGGGGCAGTGTGGGAAAAATACTGACAAGAAATGCTTAAATTTAATTTGTTGTCAATTTGATTTCCTAACCAACTGTGCCCCGTGAGTTGGTTTCTAGCTGAGCTGTACCTCAGTGAGTCATACCGGAAGCCCTGTAATTAATCAACAAATGGAATGTCAAGGCATCATTTTTGCAAAAGGTCCTGGTTCATCATTTTCTGATCTGGTTACATGCTCTATAGTCTGTCCCATTGCAAAACCATTAGCACCTGTCTCTCTCTGTACTACCAGCAGTAAGAAATGTCATGAATTTATTATTCTTTAACATATATTTTACATGGCTTTTAGCTATGAAACAATTAGATATTCCTGTTGAGTCTATTAAGCCAATAATAAATAATAAGCAGGAAAGGTTTGCTGATGTGGATATTGAAGCTAAAACTGTTGTCCTTAAATTCTTGGATAAATTTAAACAATGTAAACAGTGTTCTTTGTCTTTTCTTACTATTTAGACTCATAATATCACTGAGAGGAAAATGCATGTTTTGTTCCAGTGATATTGATTTTGTAAATGTTAGCTCAGTTATGGGGAAATGTAAATTTGTCATTTCTGTGTCTAAATAATGAGGCAAATCCAATATTTGGAACGGTGATGAGATGCATCTGGTTAATGGGATCTGGCATCATTTAAATAATTCAATTAAAATAAAATGTTTTAATGCATGCTCACTGTCATGGACAACTACTGAAATGTTTTATTTATTCTGCCATAGACCGTCTTACTAAAGTCTGCACAAATAATCAGTGCACTTTATGTGGTAGTACTGGGCATCTAAGATGGCAATGCCATCCAGTCTGTACACATTTGTCATGTTAACGGTAATTCATGGCCAGACTTTCCCTTATAGCAGGCTACTTCTGTGGGCTTATTATCAGCTGTTGACATTTGTTCTAGTGCTCCTTAATTCCACTGACCATAACAGATCTTGTTTCCCCCAACAGTTGCTGCTTCCTCTAATATAAAATAAACTTTGTTTGGTGGATCCTAGTAATATTTCTGTTAGTCCATTGTCCAAAGTTATGATGATGGCATTTCTACTGATATTTATGTGTTACAGTACCCAGAAATGTTTTCTGTAAGTCAGAGAGTATGTCTCCTAAAACACAAAATATGAATCAAGGACTTAAGGACATATATATGTCTGTGTTTGATGCCCATTACGATATAACATGAACAAGTTTACTATAAGATCTGCTCTTGTCTCATTTTTGCTTATTTCATTTTTTTTTTTTTTCAGAGCACTTCTTATCTTCTTTAGATAGGGCTTAATTGGAAGTTTTATTTGGCAGATCCCAGTATTATTCTTTTAGCAAGATTACTTTTCTGGTTATGTTCTGGGTAATGGAGTCTATTACCATTTTGGATTAGGAATCTTATGAAGCAGGAATGTTTACATATAATTATATGTAGTATGTTGTTGTTGTTTGTCTTTTGTCTTTTCCCGGTTAGGGGTCACCACAGCGGAACTCTGGTCCGCTAATGATTGGCAGTTGTTTTTTATGGTGTCGAGTTGCCAGCCCGACACCCAACCTTCAACGAAGGCACGCCCATTCAACGCATGTCTTTCGAACGTCCACTCGACCGCGGGGAGGACATGCAGACTCCACACAGAAGGCACTCCCAACCCAAGCCGAGAATCGAACGGGAGAACCTCTTGCTGTGAGGCAACAATGCTATGTAGTATGTACAGGTGAGAATAGCAATGTTTATAGGACTCTTAATTCTTATCCCCATTAAGTTTTTCCATGTAGGTGTGATATTATTAAATGTGGCAAACACTGGTTTTCTAGCCGTGGTCATACTATTTGGCATGGAAACTTTAATTGTGATGTTCAAAAATCTGCAGAACCTAATGTTACAATTTATGAGATATTATTCAATTTCATCAATACTCTGTAGCCAACTGTATTAGGCCTACATTTGTTAATTTTTAAGGCTAAAATTGATTAACATTTGTGTCTTTTAACCTTTTTATTTGTGCGTATCAAACATTTTCCAATAGTTTCTCTGATAATGTTGTTCTGATGTTACATCTGGATGATCCTGCTGTTGAATGTGTGGGAGAAACAGGCAAATGTAGGTTTGTAAAACCGAATTGTAAACAGTTGCACATCTTGTTGCTGGTTGCGACATACTAATGGCAGAAGGACTGTATACTGAAAGGCATAATAATGTGGCGAGACAGTTGCACTGGGGATTGTGCAAACATTATGGTATTGAAGTGGCCGAAAAACACTGGAAACATGAACCACAAAGCATCATAGACAATGATGAAGTCTACATCACATGAGATCATCCATTGCCAGCAGTTCAAAAGATAGATGCTAGAAAACCGGATATAGTGGTCTAAGAAAAGAAGACAAGAGTAGCATTGATCATTGAAATTGCCACACTCAGTAACTACAGTGTCTTGTGTACAGAGAGACACAAAGTCATAAAATATTAGGATCTGCAGGCAGAAATGAGAGCGATGTGCAAGAAAGATACCCAGACATTTCCAATAGTAGTAGGAGCAACGGGTCTTATAAAAAGGAATTTACAGTTATTTTTAGATATGTTACCAATACGTGTAACTCCATACGAACTGCAGAAGTAGACATTACTGGGCACATTGCGGGTGCTGCAAACAGCACTACTGGCTGACATCAAGACTGAAACAATACTAATTTCATGAACTTTAATCATACTTTGACTTAGGAATGGGGTCCATTTCCATCATCGTATTAGAAACCCAAAAGACTTGGAGTAATTAAAAAAGAATTAAACTGGGTTTTGATATTTCTAATATGGCCACTATTTTACTTTTTAGTGAGACTTAAACATTTTATTTTGATCAGCATTGGAAATATAATTTACTGTTTACCCTTCCAGGCAGACACTGGGCCAGATTCCAAAACAGTTGATGTCTTTCTATGTCACTGTTGCAGTATTCCTTATACTTGGGATCCCTTGCTAAGGGTAGCCTGACTTCCAGCCAGTATACCAGAACTTTAGGATTACTAGTATGCCATACATCACACATATGCTACCTGCTCATGGCATAAGGTGACATACAAATATACCTTCCTTAGAACTTCTTTGTTGCCAGTCCAAACGCCATCTTTGATCATCAGTCTGAATGCTTCTTCATCAGCTGGTTACCTAACCATTTCAGATAAGGCCCCATTGGGGGGTTTCTTTTTATCTTGCTTTTATTTAGTTTTGTCGTGAGGTTACTTTTTTTAAATTTTATTTAACATCTGTTTACCGGGGAAGTCGGACTTGGAACAAAGGCAATTTTCAGCGGAGGCCCGGGGAGAAAAACACCAGATGCATGTCTTTGTAATATGTCATCCAGAAAGGGAAAATGTCAGTGTGGGAGACAGATTCCCATAATGACAATCATGAGCAGTGTTTGTTTTGTTTGGGTGCTTCTCATGACCGTACGTAGAGTCAGGCATTTGTCCCTAAATCTCTTCATAGTCATCTCTCCTCTTTATCCATCTACCTTGAGGACCAATGTCTTAAGTTGTCGGCACAAGGTGTAATGGCAAAATCATCCTGGCCCAAGGGTCAGCCATCTGCCAAGAAGAAGAAGTCCAAAAACGTCAGGTCAGATTCTGCTGCTGTACTGCCTCCCCTAGATGTTCCTCTTGAGGATGGTGAAAGCCATGAAGATCATCCAGTCATTCCTTTGGATTCCTCTGCCATGACTGTTTCAGAGGTCAGCATGGATCCAGTATCTCACACTTCCTCAGAGGCTCTGCAGACATCCATTATGGATGTTGAGGGGGAACCACGGCTGATAATATCTGAGGGACCAAGGGGTGTTCTGCAGATTATTGGCAGAGAAAAGATTCCTACTATGTTGATTGAGTGCAGGCAATGGTCTGAACTACCTAAGATCTTTAGGGCTGATGTCCCCTTGAAAAAGAAGCAGAAAACAAAACATATTTCTCCTAAGGATCCTCCACATGAGTGCAGGATTTTACACAGGGGTTGTTTAATGCACTCATGGCCTTGAAGCCCCCACAAGCCATTTATTTTCCTGCCCCTCACACTGCTTTTTATCCTTCCAGGTTGACATGAGGCCAGATTCTAAAAGAGGTGTTCTTGGTGTAACTCTGCCCTGATTCTGAAAGGCAAGCTCTCAGTGTTAAGTGACTTACTTTGGTGTAAGGCCAACTATAAAGAGGCTTAGTGCAGGGACCTGATACCAAAACACCCTCTCTCAGCCTGATCTCATTGTAAGTGGTTACTTACACTGAGAGCAAGTCTTTTGGAATTGAGGCCATGGTGTGATGCCTTTAAGGTTAAACTATTAAAATATAGTTTGTATGTTAAAAGCTTAGAATTTACCCATACATGCTTGGATAAATATCTATTATTTTGTTAAGAAAGGAATGTGGTAACTGTATGACAACAATATTATCCTGCTAATAGTGTTTTTTTTCTGTGTCAATTATGACTACATTTAAGATAAATATCTGGATCAATATATCTCTGTATGGTGTATGGCAATGATAACCAGGTTTTAGAAATCTCCGAATTATTTTCAGTGAGCTCTTCTTTTGTGAAGACAAGATTTTAGGATTCTGAAGTGCCTGGTGTCCCACTTGTGGATGCATTGCCACCCCTGTCTTATAACATCTGTAGAATGTAAAGGCTGATATGGAAATAGTTAACGTCTGTGTCTCTCCATGCCCACATGACATCAATTATTTTTTATTTGATGTTATCTGATACATAACTTCAGGTTCTTACTATTGTATTTACTGACCCCTGGATTTACTAAACGTCCATGCAGGACTAAGGAGCAGAGCAGCAGTGCGCCACGCATAGTAATGAAGGTGCGCTGGCTGAGCTCCTAGGCTTACACTGAGCGTGTACGAGTGCAGGGGCCATGTCTGAGAGCAGAGCCCTCAAAATAAACACGCCCCTGCAATGCTGAACAGCAGAAGCTGTTAAGAAATGAGCACGATTGCTCACAGGTGTCCCCATATCCTCACCAACAGACCCCCACACATACAACAGCAACGGGACATATAAAGTAAAAGATGAAACCCATCTATAGCGTTTAAAACACCGATCAAAGCTAACTGTAGGTGCGCGGGTGTGCCCATCACTTAGCTACGGTTAATGTAGCTGAAATAGCAAAAGGAGGATAAAATGTAGGATATGTGCAGATGAAAAAGTACAGCAATATTGTAGTGGGCAGAGCGTTCACCTCACGAGCAGTCAATCCCAGTTCGAGTCCCACTGCAGTACATTCCATTTCCATGTCAAATACTGTTATGATCAATATATTTAGTTGTATAACCTAATAAGTAACATATATGTGTGAACTGGAGTAGTAAGCAGTGTAATAAATGATAAGCCCATACACTTGACAAATCCACCCCTAAGAACCAGTAGACTATTACTGTCAAAAATAGAGCAGTAGAAAGGATAAATAAGCACGACTAAGCAGGTGCAAATCTGTTTGAATGACGGGAATCAGTGCTTACACAGAGTAAGCAATAGTGAGGCTAACCATGTGTAAGCAGATATCACCGGAAGTTAGCAGTGCTTACCGTCACCCAAACCCACTGACAACAGCATAAAAGTGCTCTAACCACTCCGTAGCCAATGTGCCTCATTCTGGCCAGCAACAAATTAAACAGTCCCTGCAAGGCCCGAACCCAGGAGCCTTCACACCATAAGCAATGTGATTTACCACTAAGCCACCGCAGAAACACCTAACCCTGATGATTCCACAAACATAGCATCCAGCAATACCATTCAACATTACAGGACATAGCTAAATATGTAGATGTGTGTGTGTGTGTGTGGGTGTGTGTGTGCGTGCGTGTGTGCGTGCGTGTGTGCGTGCGTGTGTGCGTGTGAGTGTGTGTGTGTGTGTCTGTGCATCTATATCTATAACTAAATAGATGTATACCTCTCCCTCCCTGTATTACATATGTATACACATACATATATATAAATATCCAGATATAGATATATACATATGCAGACATCCATACACCTATATGTCGTTAGATATAAATACAGCAATATATATATATGTATGCATACATATATGTTCATAGGTTCATAGATTAGTACTAAGCTAACTGCCCTTGCAAGCCATTTTAAGCTTAGCCAATTATCCCTTGTGAGACTCAAACCGTGCACCTTGTGTTTGTAAGGCAAACACCTTAACCATTAGACCACCCTCCCAACTGTGTGTGTGTGTGTGTGTGTGTGTGTGTGTGTGTGTGTGTGTGTGTGTATATATATATATGTATATATATATATATATATATATATATATATATATATATATATATATATATATTTATGTGTGTGTGTGTGTGTGTGTATATATATATATATATATATATATATATATATATATATATATATATATATATATACACAGATATATATCTATGATATGAGACAGCAGATAAGAATGATATATATGACCGCAGGCACTGACAATGGGGTTGAGGGGCCCACTCAACATATGTGTAACACTTACCATTACCTCCCCCCAGCCAAACAGGTGAAACATACAAACACACAAACAAAGTAAACAATCCACTGCTCCCCAAACCACAGGCAGGATACAACCAGTGCGGAAACATTGTGGATCTGCTAAGTCTAATCTAAAAACAAAGACAGGAATGTCCCTTGCGGGACAACCCAAAAATTTTAGTTATTTGGATTCTCGTCAGTACACTGACTCATCAAGGCAGGGTGTGTATGTACTCGGACTACAAGGTTGGGAAAACCTGATGACCCATGGGTCGAGACAATGTACGAGATGAGTCCTGAGAAGTGGAGAGTGGGCAGTGTGTAGTGGTGTGGTTAGACCCGACCTGCACCCAGAGAAAGGATGAGTGCTGCAGAGGAGGAGCAGGGGGGATCTATGGGTATGAAATTATGGGTCGAGGAGTGCAGGTGTTGGCTGGAGCGGTCCTAATCGGACCGCCTCGTGGATGTAAGCAATAATATGAATTGGACAAAGGTGTTTCCTAACGAGCAGCCATTCCTGGTACGGGTCTCACTGCAGTACAGTCTATTTTACATGGTAAAGCATGGTATAACCAGATTTGTTGTTGCAAAACCCACTAAATAACACATGGTCACAGCACCCCACTGTAGGCATGAAAGCCGTTCTAATTGGCATCACAACTTATTATTGTTGTCCTCACCCCCACCCAGGGGTGTGAGTGTCCAATTTACCTCCAAATACAGTGTATATGCACAGCTGTTGCTGTAGAATAAATGGCCAGCTGTGAACCTTCCCTTCAGCCTTCCTGCACATCCATGGCTATTTCCCCTACTATCTTTCCCTCTTTGTGCCCCTTTAACACCACTTACCTATCAACCCCTTTTTCATTTCTATTAAAGTTTAAAGTTACAAGTAGGTGACACCCTCTTCCCCAACTATATTGGCAGAATCTGGAACTCCCTATCCACATGTATTACCTCAGCTTTCCCAAAGGACATATGTAAATAACACTTGAAGGAACACCTCAATCACACTTGGATCAACACATGCTCACCAACTGGCTAAATCCCCCCCACCTTATACTCTATACCCGTACATCAACTACTGAAACCGACACCTCTTGTCCTGCCTTGCATACATATCCAAACATCCTTCAAACCTTCCCTATTGCTCCCCTACCAATTATTCCAACACCCTACTATACAATTACAATGCCCCCCCCCTCTACCTACCTACCTACCTACTCTTTCACTATTCTCTTCTACTCTACCACACAGGTATGGCATAACTAAACCTAACCTGAATACCTGAGTGTATCCTATCCAGAACTGTTAAACTGGAATCTAACTTCACCATAAACTGACCAGTGTCAACAGTCATACCTGACATGTAAACCTGGCTTAAGCATGAATAATACCGACATGTTAACGTAAACTAAGCATGAAGAATAAGTTACTTAGTTATGTTAAGTCTGTTACACTCTATGAATGTGAACACCTCTGTATTACTTGTAAGGCATAGCTGGGTTGTACTGTGGAGCTCTACTCCCCGGGCCACTGCTGAAAATGGACAAGCAGCCAGTCAGATTTTCCCGGTCAACAAATGTAAAATAAATACATAAAGTAGCGCGGGGTTAAGCGGTTTTAAGCATGTTCGGGTGGCAGTAAGCAATGCCCATACAGGTTAAGCAATGTAGAAGCTAACTCAGTGTAAGACGCCGTAACCAGTGGTCAGCACTGCTGACCCTCATGCAAACCAGCACATACTCGCTTACAAGTGCTCAAAAGTGCCTTAGTCACTCTATAGCCAACAGCTGTTGTTGTGCCCAGTAACAAAATAATCTGCACTCCCAGGTTGCAACCCCTGGACCCTGCACACTGCACACTATAGTCAAAGTGAGTTACCACTAAGTCATGGCAGATACACATACAGCTGCTGTTATCACAAACATATCATCCAGCACAGTAATTCAACAGTATAGTAAATGTATGTAAGTATGTAGATTAATACCAGCAACCATTTGTACATTGTTCAATTACAGTATTTCGAGCAGTCTATGTGTATCATAAAAACAGTGCCTGTCCAATCACACTGTGAGAACAGTAGTCTTGCATAATACTTAAGAGAATAGTAAAAAAATGGTGCACGTCGTGGGGTCATGTGCCGTGCTTCATGCACAGAATGTCAAACCTGGGACGTCGGTTCCACAGAACCGGGAGATCAGGCTGGCCAGGTGTGTGAGCAAACCACTGCTTCTCAAACTCCTGGCAGGATGCTACCAGTGGGAGAAACAGTGTAGACCAGCTACGTCTAATATTGACACAACAACAGGTCCATCCCTGGCGGGACGAACCAAAAATTGTGAGTCACATCGATATTTGCACCAGTCTCAGAGTACCATCACGGCAAGGCTCGTACATACGTGGACTACACAGATGAAGAGGCTGCAGAAGCTTGGGTCGAGACAGTATACTGGAGGAGTACCGAGACCTGCAGAGTGGGCAATATGTGCAGGTGTGCTATGGCTGGGCTAGCAACTCGAGAATGGATGATTGCTGTGTATGTGGAGCTCGGGGAGCGGGGGGAGGAACTATGGGTAGAACATTATGGAAGAAATATGCAAATGATGGAGCACAGCAATAGTATAGTGGGCAGATCATCCGGCTAATGAGCAGGCATTCCTGGTTTGAGTCCCACTGCAGCACAGTCTTGTTTACATGGCAAAGCATGTTATAACCAACAGTTTTGTTGCAAAACCCACTAAATAACATTTATATATGAACTGGAGTATTGCAAGAAATGCACATGTGAAGAATCAGTGTCAGATTGGATAAGGCACTAGTAAGCAGGTTTAAGCACAAGTAAGCAATAGTAAGCGTATGTAACCACTAGTAAGCGGGCTTAAGCCCATTTGCACGGTGGTAAGCAATGACTACACTGGTTAAACAGATATGAAGCTAACACTCTGTAAGCAGATGTAACGGCAGGTTAGCAGAGCTGACCATCGCTCAAACACGCTGTCAATTGATAAAGGTGCTTCAACCACTCCATATCCAATGTGGCTCATTCTAGCCAGCAAAAAAATAAAAAGTCCCTGCAAGGCTCAAACCCAGGAGCCTGCACCTACCACAAGGCCACTGCAGACATACCTAACCCTGACGTTTCCACAAACATAGCATCCAGCAATACCATCCAACATTACAGGACATGTAGCTAAATATGTAGATGTATGTGTGTGTGTATGTATATATATATATATATATATATATATATATATATATATATATATATATATATATAAAACTAAATAGATATATACCTCTCCCTCTCTGTATTACATATGTATACATATATAGACATACATATATATAAATATCCACATATAGATATATACATGTGCAGACATCCATACATCTATATGTCTTTGGATAAATGTACAGCAATACACACACATATATATATATATATATATATATATATATATATATATATAAATGTGTGTGTCTGTACACAGATATATATCTATGATATGAGACAGCACATAAGAATGATATATATGACCACATGCACCGCCAATGGGGGTGAGGGGTCTCGATCAACATACATGTTACACATACCAATATCCCCCCAGCCAAACAGGTGAAACATATAAACAAACACACAAAGTAAATAAACCACTGCTTCCCAAACCACAGGCAGGATACTACCAGTGGAAGAAACATTGTGGACCTGCTAAGTCTAATCTACAAACAAAGGCAGGAATGTCCCTCGTGGGACAACCCAAAAATTCTAGGATTTTCAGATTTCCACCATTACACAGATGCCTCAAGGCAGGGCGCATATGTACCCGGACTACAAGGTCGGGAAAGCCTGATGATCCCTGGGTCGAGACAATGTAAGTGATGGGTCCCGAGAAGTGGAGAGTGGGCAGTGTGTGTGGTGGTGTGGTTAGACCCGACCTGCACCCAGAGAAAGGATGAGTGCTGCAGAGAAAGAGTGGGGGGGGGACTATGGGTATGTAATGATGGGTCGAGGCATGCAGGTGTTGGCTGGAGCGGTTCTAATCAGGCCGTCTTGTGGATGTAAGTAATAGTGTGAATTGGGCAGAGCTGTTGCCTAACGAGCAGCCATTCCCGGTATGAGTCTCACTGCAGCACAGTCTATTGTAGATGGCAAGGCACGTCATAACCAATTTTGTTGGTGCAAAACCCACTAAATAACACCAAATAACACATGGTTGCAGCTCCCTACTGTAGGCTTGTAATCCGTTCTAATTGGCATCACAACCTATTATTGTTGTCCTCACCCCCACCCAGGGGCATGAGTGTCCAAATCTACATCCAAATTCAGTGTATATGCACAGCTGTTGCTGTAGAAGAAATGGCCAGCTGTGGACCTTCCCTTCAGCCATCTTGCACATTCCTGGCTATTTCCCCTACTGTCTTTCCCTCATTGTGCCCCTTTAACACCACTTACCTATCAACCCCTTTTTCTTTTCTTTTGAAAGTTTAAAGTTACAATTAGGAGATACCCTCTTCCCCAACTATATTGGCAGAAGCTGGAACTCCCTACCCACATCTATTACCTCAGCTGTCTCAAAGGACACATTTAAAAACCACTTGTAGGAAGACCTCAAGCACACTTGGAGTTGCACATGCTCACCACCTGGTTAAATCCCCCCCCTTACACTCTATACCCCTACATCAACTACTGAAACTAACACCTCTTTGTCCTGCCTTGCATACATATCCCAACATCATTTAAACCTCCCCTATTGCACCCCTACCAATCATTCCCACAACCTCATATACAGTTACAGTGTCTCCCCCTCTACCTAACTACCTACCTACTCCTTCACAATTCACTTCTACTCTAACACACAAGTATGGAATAACTAAATCTAATCTGAATACATGAGTGTATCCTATCCACAACTGTTAAAATGGAATTTAACGTCACCTTAAACCGACCTTTGTCAACCGTCATACCTGATATGTAAACTTTAACTAAGCATGAATAATACCTACATGTTAACTTAAACTAAGCATGAATAATATGTTACTTTGCTATGTTAAGTCTGTCACTCTTTATGAATGTGAACACCTCTGTATTACTTGTAATGATTAGCTGAATCTTACTGTGGAGCCTGTCTCCCCGGGCCTCCGCTAAAAATGGACAACCATCCAGATGGAATTTCCCGGTCAACAAATGTAAATTAAATAAATAAAGTAGCACAGGGGTAAGCAGGAGTAAGCACGTTTAAGCAGCAGTAATCGGGTTTAAGCCTGTTTGCGCAGAAGTAATGAATGCCTACAGTGGTTAAGCAATGTAGAAGCTAACTCAGTGTAAGAAGCCGTAACCGGTTAACATTGCTTACCCTCACGCAAACCAGCGCAAACCTGCTTACTACTGCTCAAAAGTGCCTTAGTCGCTCTGTAGCCAACAGCTGTTGTCATGCCCAGCGACAAAATAATCTACACTCCCAAGTTGCAACCCCCGGACCCTGCACACTATAGTCAAAGTGAGTTACCACTAAGCCATGGCAGATACACATACAGTTGCTGTTATCACAAACATATTATCCAGCACAGTTATTCAACAGTACAGGAAATGTATGTAATTATGTAGATTACTACAAGCAACCATATGTACATTTCTCAAAGACAGTATTTTGAGCAGTCTATGTGTATCATAAAAGTGCCTGTCCAATCATACTGGGAGAACAGTAGTCTTGCATAATACTTAAGAGAATAATACAAAATGGTGCACGTCGAGGGGGCGTGTGGGTGTGCTTCATGCACAGAATGTCAAACCTGGGACTTCAGTTCCGTGGAACCGGGAGATGAGGCTGGCCAGGTGTGTGAGCAACCCACTGCTTCTCAAACCCTTGGCAGGATGCTACCAGTGGAAGAAACAGTGTAGACTAGCTAAGTCTAATCTTGACACAACAACAGGTCCATCCCTGGCGGGATGAACCAAAAATTGTGAGTCACATCGATGTTTGCACCAGTATTGGAGGACGATCAAGGCAGGGCTTGTATGTACATGGACTAAATGGATGAAGAGCCTACAAACGCTTGGGTGAAGACAGTATACTGGATGAGTACCAAGACGTGCAGAGAGGGCAATGTGTGAAGGTGTGGTATGCCTGGGCTAGCAACAGGAGAATGGGTGGTTGCTGTGTACATGGAGCTCAGGGGGTGGGGGAAGGAACCATGGGTATGACATTATGGTAGAAATATGCAAATGAAGCAGAACAGCAATAGTGTAGTGGGCAGAACATCCGCCCAATGAGTAGGCATTCCCGGTTCGAGTCTCACTGTAGCACAGTCTATTTTACATGGCAAAGCACATTATAACCAATAGTTTTGTTGCAAAACCCACTAAATAGCATATATATATATATATATATATATATATATATATATATATATATATATATATATAAACTGGCGTACCGCAAGAAATGCACATGTGAAGTATCAGTGTCACACTGAATAAGGCACTAGTAAGCAGGTTTAAGCACAAATAACACGTGAAAGAAAACAAAAGCTGGATAAACGCCTGGTATACACCTCAAGCGAAAAAAATGAAAAGACCAATGGTTAGACCACAGCTGAAGATAAAAATGGAATAATCCACGTCAGGAAATAAATCACTTGCAGCTTCACAGTAGTGCCCTTTATAAAACCAAAAGTTGTAACTGAGATGTAGTAGTCAAGGTAGGAAACGGTTCACTTGCAGTTTCACACCACTTTATTAAACAAGAGTAAGCGCTTTTGCGATCTAAGTCAGCTGATCGCTTCTTCAGACTCATTAAAACAGTTAAAACATTGGTATTTAAAATATGGTTCAACCAATGAAAACACATATAGAACTATGACATAGACTAATTAAAATTGCATACATCAGTACATTAATTTGCCTTATATTCTGCATAAGATGAAATAAAATATACATATAACAGTAATGTGTGAAACTGCAAGTGAACCGTTTCCTATCTTGACTACTACATCTCAGTTACAACTTTTGGTTTTATAAAGGGCACTACTGTGAAGCTGCAAGTGATTTATTTCCTGACGTGGATTATTCCATTTTTATCTTCAGCTGTGGTCTAACCATTGGTCTTTTCATTTTTTTAAGCACAAATAAGCAATAGTAAGCATATGTAAGCACAAGTAAGCGGGCTTAAGGCCATTTGCATGGCAGTAAACAATGCCTACACTGGTTAAGCAACTCTGAAGCTAACACCCTGTAAGCAGATGTAACGGCAGGTTAGCAGTGCTGACCTCTGCGCAAACCCGCTAACAACTCCAACAAACCAGCTAACTTAACCAGTCTGTATCCAATGGCCCATGTTCTGCCCAGCAACAAAATAAACAGCCTCTGCTAGGCTTGAGCACAGAACCCCACACACCATAGGCAAAGTGATTTACCACTAAGCCATGTCAGATATACATAACCTTGATGTATTCAAAACATATCAACCAGCCCAGTCATTCAACAGTACAGAGAATGTATTCCGATGTGTAAATGTATTTGTGTGAGTAAATATAGTAATATCTAAACCGATACAACATATCAATAGATGTAGATATCTACATATATATATATATATATATATATATATATATATATATATATATATATATATGTATATATCCATAGCAATATATACATATATATATATATATATATATATATATATATATATATGCCACACATCTGTAGATAGCAATGGTTGATTGACAAATATAGATATATCCATATGCATCGTTAATGGGGTTGGGATGCCCCAAAATAATATACGTCATGTACGAATAGGCATACCCCCCCGCAGCCAAACACGTCAGCCCTGCAATACACTAAAGTGTTACAGATCACATAAGCAGCACTCATCCATTCTCTGGGTGCAGGTCGGGTCTAACCACACCACTACACGCTGCCCACTCTCCACTTCTCGAGACCCATCACTTACATTGTCTCGACATGACATGTGCACAACATGTAAACAGTACTACAACCCACCTGTATGATGCCAGGCCGGTATTAGTAACATATCATGCAGTACAGTGTGGCTCCCATAGGAAATGTAAAATATGGCAGCTATCAACATTCCCAGGGTACATATACACAGACACATATATGCAGATACAGATATACAGATATATAGAGCTATCTCTCTCTCTCTCTCTATATATATATATATATATATATATATATATATATATATATATATATATATAGATATACATGTGACTACACAGACACATGCAGAGATATGTACAGTAAGATACATATGTAGAAGGTGCACATACTATGGAACAACCACTATGCCCACAGTTAACACCTTAACAACTGGGCACTGTATGGGCCACCCATACAAATGACAATCGTTGCCTACAACACATGCCCACAGAGAGGTCATAGGATAAAACAACACACAAAGGTTTGCAGACATGGATAAACTTTATTTGTGTACTATGATAGAGCAAAATCCCAAAAAGGGAAGGCATCTCTGATCAGTATTAGCAAAAAACTACGGGCACTCATAAAATTGTCTAAGGCCAGCTTCGAGAGAAAAATTGCACAGGACACTAAGGATAATCACAAGGCTTTCTTTAGTTATGTTAGGAACCTAGGTGGGAATTCCCAGATATGCTCAGAAGTAGTCCAAAATGACAAAATATACACCGAACCCACAGACATTGCCAACATCCTAGCTGACAGGTTCAGCGCAAACTTCTCCCCCCCCCACCAAAAGGGCAAATATCTTTCCCAGCAAAGTGCTGCCCCCCTGACATCTCAGATGCTCAGGTAAGAGCTGCCCTCTCCAAAGCAAAAAACACAGCATCAATGGGACCAGACGGTGTCCCGGGCTGCATCCTACATGAACTCCAAGAAGAGCTAAACCCAAACATAAAACTACTGTTCAATCTCATCCTTACTACAGGATATGTACCTAAAGAGTGGCGTACAGCAACAGTGGTCCCTCTCCACAAAGGTGGTGCCTCAACGGATCCTGGAAACTATCGCCCCATAAGCCTGACTAGCTTGGTCTGCAAAGCTATGGAAAGGATCATCATGGACCTCATAAATAAAGATATTGGGGACCTTCAGACACTGGATCCTACCCAGTTCGGCTTTGTTAAGGGCAGATCCTGCCTCTTAAACCTGGTTGATTTCTTTGAAACAGTCACCAAGGCCATTGATGAGGGGAAAGTGGTCCACACAGCCTACCTGGACCTCGCAAAAGCCTTTGATACAATACCCCACTCGGGCATTATAGATAAGCTCACCAGCTTAAATATAAACCCCTATATCACTAGATGGGTTGCAAACTGGCTCAAGGACAGAACCCACATTGTTAGAATTACTGGAGCCATGTCAGACTCCAAACCAGTTACAAGTGGCGTCCCACAAGGCTTAGTCCTGTGACCTCTCTTGTTCGGTATATATTTCTCGGAGGTACAGGCCAACACGGAAGGACTGTGGCTGACCAAGTTCGCATAAGACTGCAAACTGGGTGCCATAATCGACTCTCCAGCCGACACAAGCATCCTCCAAAAGGGCCTCATAGAAACAGACAACTGGTGCCAGAGCCATGGCCTCAAGCTAACGCCAAAAGTGTATAGTCATCCCCTTTGGCAAAAACAAAGTGCCCACAAATTACCACATAGGTGGTAATCCATTAAGTACAGAAGAAGTAATTAGGGACCTGTGGACCCAAGTTGATAGCAATCTCTCATTTGACAACCACGTGGCCAAAGTGGTTAGAAAAACATTTTATATAGCCCACCTAATCATGAAGGGATTCACATCTAGATCAGGGAGGTCATCGCCTCTTTACTCATCCCTCATCAGGCCCATAATTGAGTACAATGCCCCTTTTGGGATGTACCTTACCAGACACCTGCAGCAACTGGAAAGACCCCAAAAGTACCTCATCAAGAGGATCAAAGGGCTCAAACAGATGCCATATGCTGCCCGGTTAAAGAAACTCCAGCTCTACTCAGTGGCATACCGCCTGCTCAGAGGCGATCTGTGCCTGACATATAAAGCCATGTCCAACCCAGAATTAATGGACATGCTGCACCTCAGAAAATCCAAATCCCATCGAGCTACGTGCTCGAGAGACTTGAACCTCAGCACTGAAATAAATAGGACATGCTGGAGGGACAGATTCATAACCCAGAGGCTCCCTTCACTCTGGAATAAAATCCCAGTTCAGGTTAGGCAGAGTCCCTCATTGACTCTCTTCAAGAGGAATCTTGATGAGTGGATGGGAGATCGTAGGTTTACCCCGGGTATCAATTCTGTGTCACTGTTAGACAGAGGCACAGTATACTAACCTCGAAAAAGGGTATAGCAAAATTAATTTAAAATGGGTGGCGAAAGCCAAACACACTCTGGCTAGGCTTATAAATGCCCTAGGGCAGATAGCCTAGTATGAACCTCTGAACCTATGAACCTATTACAGTTGTATATGCCATGTAGTATAGCTGTTCAGACAATGGCATCCATATAAACAGAGTAATGCACCTGTGAAACAGTTATACTAATACAGTAGTCTGGAAATGCTCACAACTGTTGCTGTCCAGGCCAAGCCCTAAAAAATCACGTCAGTCGCCCTGCTAGACAGGGGTCCAGGGAAGTAAATAGTGTGGGAAGAAATAGCCAGTGAATTGTTATGGCTAGGCTTGTATAGGCCTTAGGGCCGATAGCCTAGTACCAACCTATGAACCTATAGTAAAGACAGACTGGGCCACAGGATACCAAACTATCAACAGTAAGTAATGCAGGTGTATAGTCCAGCAGCCTCTATCTACACTCTGTACAAAATCACTAGGTGGTAAAGACGTCAGTTGACCAAATGGGATGTAATTGTTACATAACAAGGCATAACTGACACCATCACAAGCACACTGACAAACAGAACAGTCTGTATGACAGGAGTAGTAGGCCTGCATTAACCCAATGTATGTAAGTAGTGTAAATATAGGTGAAGTGTATGGTACTGTACATCCAGATACCTTAAGGCAGAGCACTCCTGATACCCCCACATTTTGTAACAGCCTAGGATATTTATGGTGCACCCCCCAGACTCATTAATACAGGCCCATATACTCCTGTTACATACACGTGCCTCAGGACTGCATAAGGGCACAAATGTATTGTGTAGGTGAAGCCCACACATATATGGCCTCAGCCCCACTGTATGTGTGGGGGATACAATAGTAGTAGACTGATGGCATCAATGGCAGTGTGATATACTCACAGCCCACTACAGAACAACCCATGGCAGCATGTCATACGTGCAAAGCTTGGTATGTAGGTGAAGGACAGAGGCTGGAACACAGGCCCATATGTAGACAACTGTTGTCATACACTAAGCAAGTCAGTGGTGTTACAGGAGAGTCTGCAACATACCCTTAGTCAGGGAATTGAGGATAGAAACATAAATGGATGTAGCCATGTACTGATAGCACTCAACACACACACTGCCAGTGAAATATCTGACACAGCACCTGTGTGGTGGACAGACTAAACATGATAGGCACACCTCTGGCCACCAAGAGGATAGGCCCACAGTTGAGAGCTATGCAGACAGACTGCATTCCAAGGTAAACTAGTATGTACACACACACCCTGTAACACCAGTACTATACAAAGCATAACACAACTCTACTCACACTCTGTCTGTAGTTCTGGAACCTCCAACAAAAATGTAGCTGGCCTGAGTGTGCTGGTTCTCCTGTAAGAGGTATTGCTAACTGCTGTCTGTAACACTGATGCCCACACACAGGAAGGATGTCTATCACACAGGAAAGGTAAAGGAACCACACCCACATGATGTGGGGATTTATAGTAGGTGGTTGCCATGACAGTGGTAATTAGAAGTACTACACACCAAGCTGCATTCAGTTAGCAAGTGGAGGACACCGATTAGTGCAGAGGCCATCACCTGATCATGTGCATCACCTACTAAAGCCAGGCTGCAATCTATTCAAAGCAGCTCAATCCATTTACTGGAGGGAGAGAGAGAGAGAGAGAGAGAGGAAGAAAAAAAAACAAAAAAAAAAAACGACACAGCTCTTAAGCTGACTTTACAGCAGTTTAGCCAGCTGTCATTCAAGAAGACATCATCCCCACAACAGGTATGTGAGTTATATATACATGTAATAGAATGTAGTACCTGGTCCATCATAATGGGATAGATGATGTGGAATGATTTATATGTGCCATCAGGTGTTGTGATGATGTTCAACTGAACAACTGCTATGGACAATAGTGTCTATTCCTGTGTGTAGTTGGCCATAGCCATTAACTGTGCATGTCAGAACTGACAGACAAGATGCAAGACATCACAGTGTGTATTGTGTAATGAGAAGTATATATATTATGTGGCCAATAGCTGGTGGTGGAAGTAATGCCATTATAACTGACATGTGGGAGCCATGGCCCACCACTGGCAGGATACTCAGGAGAATCTGTAGTGTAGCATGCCTGAATGCCATAGGTGTGTAATAGGGTTTCCTGCAATTGGCCCCTATATATACCCCCTAATGTCAGACCGTGTCTATATGTGACACCTGTCTGTGTTGTAGCAAGGCAGAACAGTGCAGCTGTGCAGGAAGGTGTTGTGAGATTGCGGAGCTGATGTCTGAATGTACCCCTCATATAGGTATGCATATGTGTACATATGTCACATATATAATATTTAAAGATATATATGTATATCATCATGCTAATATACATGCTGATATACATATATTTAAAGATATATATGTATATCAGCAAGTATGTCCAGAAATATACATATACCCATGTGTAGACATATATATGTGCACATATATATGTAGTCACACATATCTACACACATATAGATAAATACCGATATGCAAATGTCAACATCTGTACAAACACACACACAAACAGATATGTATGGAAAGACATGACCCTATATCACTACCACAGTGATGTGTGCTATGTGCGAGGTAGCAGCACACATAGCAATACGGACAGATATCTACAGCTGGCAGTGTGTACACCATGATCGGGTATGTCATATGTTAGTCCCATCCTAGCACCACAATGCCCCCGCCTGTGAGGTATGCAATGGGAATATGGGGAAGTATGGCAGATACACATATGGAGGTGGTCAGGATTGGTAGATATAGAGGACAGTCTACAGGGGTGGTATGTGACACGTGGTGTGTGGTCTGTGATGTGGATGCCCCATGGTTCCCAATATGGCCACAATGGGAATAAGGCTCCCACCAACTCCCACTCACAACAGCAGTCTACATCCTGAAGGTGCCAGGTCTGGTGGCTGAGCAGGGGGAGCATGTTGTCCATGTGAATGTGTACTGGGTACCTCAGACAGATGTAGCACATCCCTCATGTGCCTGTGGAGCCTGGTATGGAACAGACTCAGACCTGAGCTCAGGGGACAAGGGACATGTTGGTGTGTGGCCGAGGGGAGTGGGCCAACATCCCATGGGTGGTTTCACCTGATGATATGGCTGTAACAGTACACAAGGAGGCCCCAGGTTGGCACACACATGTGATGTGGCCAAGTATCCTGGTCAGATGGGTGTGGAGAGGTGGATCAGCTGGCCAATGGAACATATACATGTTAATGTCTCACTGTCATAGTACATATGTAGGTAGTAAAAGTATACACAATCCCGGTACATGTCCAACAGCATGTATAGAACCCCCCCCTATAACATAGACTGTCAGATGTGCAGCAATCTCAGAGTAGCCATACCACTGGAATATGTGTAACCATAGTGGCCCTGACAATGGCATGCAAGTGAATAGTCTGTAACAGGCCCACAATGTTAGTGACCACACAGGGGATATGGCAACAATCACATAACAGAAGGTGTGGTACACTACACAATCTGTCTGAATGGTAGTTTAGCTGTAGCCATACCTAATGAGTTGTGTGTACAGTCTGTTAAAGCTGATATGGGGGGTGTGACAGAGATGTGTATTATGAACCATGGTAAACTTGCCATATGAGTCACTCAGGCCTGTTCCCATCCTCATGTTTTTCAGGCATGATGGCACACAGCTGCCTACTAACTTATTCCGCAGAGGAGAATGAAGTGATTATCAACCGACTGGTACTGCACTACCAGGTCCTGTTTGGCAGGACGGCAGTGGAACAGCAGGAGCGGACCGCCCTGTGGAACTATCTTGTCCACAGGGTCAATGATGTTGGTCTACATAACCGCAGTTATGAACAGGTCCGGCATCATTGCACCAACCTGCTTCGAAATGCCTGTTGGCGTGCTGCTGCAGTCTGGGGGGATCACCTTGCATGGGGGGGCATGCCATCCACCCCCCCTTACACGTGTGGAGGAGCTCCTGGCCAGCCTCGTGGCACCTGCCCATCCTGAACAACATCTGCCACTGGACCCCTTTGTGGAGGTGGGTGTCACCTACACAGCAGCTGAGGAGTGTGCAGGTAAGGACACAGGGGACATCAGTAGACCACTGTTGTGTAAATATCCACAGTGGTACATGTAGATCATGCATATCTGATATGTTATACAAATAATGTGTTGCTGCATTGTAGTGATACTCAGATGCCCAGATGTGGTAGTATTGTGTGTATTTAAAGTAGATTTATGATAGTACTGCAGCCAGCCTGTAGCAGTACCACAGGTGTGGGCAATGACATTGCATCTCTCACCCACTTATGTAGGTCCCTCCAGGGTAAGAGCAAGACAGCAGCCTGAAGCTGGTGAGCATGCATTATGCAGATGCATGCCAACACACCGGACTTGTAATGGTGATGTAATATTCCATGCACACATCTAACACACCTACTCTGAATGCATGCTGGACATGTGCATGTATTGTTGCTGTGAAATGCATGGTCTTACAGGGGCAGACATGATGGGGTATTGAAAGGGTATGTCACACACCTACATGACAACTAACAGTCTGTCATTGCGGAATGTGTCCACAGGGGGTAACATACTGTTGGTAGATATGACCTACAGTAGCGACATGTTCTGGACAACACCCATATACAGTGCAACACCAGTGTACATACTTGTAGGGCAATGCCAACTGCTGCTGAGATACACTATGGCATACAGCATTACACTAGTCCACATTATCAGCTGGGTCTAAGCTGCAACATGTGGTGTGCAGTGTATTTGACACTGCAAGCCAACACATATGTGTAGGGCTTACCTGTCATGCATCTGCAAAAATGTTGAGGGGGGGTTCTCAGCATGAAACACCACTGCACTGTAGCAGGCATCCTAAGGATGGTAGGAATGGCTCTATCTGCATATAGTCAGGTCCAGGACCTATGGCAGCTGTGACCCTACCCACATTGCAATTTTATTTATTTTATTTTACATTTGTTGACCGGGCTAGTCTGACTGGATACATGTCCATTTTCAGCAGAGGCCCGAGGAGAAAAGCTCCACTATATACTAGTAAATAATAATGACAAAAAAATAGCACAATAAGAAACAAATTATAAGCATGTAGAGAACTTTCCCATGCAGCATAGTAACAGTGCAAAAGCAAATTAGCAAAACTATAACATACGGGGAGGATTTCTATTTCCAAATTCTTTGCAAGAGTAGGAATAGTACAATCAAAAAAGAAAGTATTAACTCACACAAGACTGTATTCAACTATTTACAGTATTAACAATTTTTGATAAATGTTTAGTGCCAGGGCACTAGTTTTAAGAAGCAGATTTGTACAGCTGGGAGCAACATGTCGATTTAGATAAAAGGTGAGATGACAGGTTGCAGTAATATGACAGTAAAAAGGTTGCAGTAATATGACAAGTAAAAGTAGTATCCAAGTGGATGGTGGGTTAGCTACAGAGGAGGGGTAGTAGTAGTGATAGTAACAAGTAGAAGAGTAATGGAGAGAGCTGAAAAGAGAGTTGGATGCTGAGGTCAGTCAGGATTCGAGCAAGGGCATAGCCAATGAGATTTAAAATAGTGATGACATTGTGTAAACACCATGGGATGTGCACATGAGTGGACCTTGCAAACATGCAGAATAGGAGGACATGTGTAGGGTAGTCTGAACATACACTGGCAACTGCGGAAGACCCATGCTGGTATACCCCTGAGCAGTGACTGCTGTAGTACACACAACAAGAGGTGTGATAAACCAACACGATAAAGGGTGTGCACACACATCCCCACATGGTGTGTATGCATCATGGTCAGCAGCTGCACACCTACCACAATCTGTAGACACTGCATGTGAATGTACAGGACATATGTTACATACCGGTTGTGTGTACAGCTAAGATCTGCAGTGCTGTGGTCCCATGCCAGATCACGGATGTGTGTGTTAAAGTGATGACACTGTGCACACCCCCCATAGCCATGGCATGCTGTGATGGTTGTCAGTGTAAGCATTTCTGCAGTGGCCATACATGGTCTGTTGATGTTGACAGCTGTAAATCAGGCATCCGGTATTCACCAATGACAACAGTCCACATATCATCCCAGGTATGTGTTGCTGAAACACACAGGGGCTGTGAGAGATACAGCTGGCATAAGTAACACAGTACTACACATTCCGCAATGGGTTAGACACCTGTGAGTTGCTGGGCACAGTACATGGCAGGATGCAGAACAGGTGCACAGCAATAATATGTACATGGGTGGAGAGGTATCCAGGGGAAGGGGCATCACCTAGTCACAGCACATGCATCATACACATGTATACTGCTGCTAGCATGGTGTGAGTATAACTGAACTGCATGCTGTTCTGTACCATATGTTCTGCATGTTGGCAGATGGATAACTGGAGGACTGTATGTATGATCATTGTGGATCCTCACCTGCATGTGTGTGTGTGTGTGTGTGTGTGTGTGTGTACATCCTGGTGGTTAGTTAGTTTGCCTCCATGGTCACTCTGGTGAAGTGGTGGGAGGTAGATGCATGTATGATGCATGTGTGCATGTGTGTGTTTGTGTGTGTGGCTATGTATGCACGTGTGATTGTGGGGTGTTGATATGGCTGTACCCCCATTTGTGACCATGCAGTACATGGACATGGAGTGCCACTTTGCACACCAGGAATACCTGTCATGTACTCACAGGACAGCACATAGTATAATATGGCCTGTAGCTTGGATCAGGTATCCAGAGGGAAGGTAGGCCCCAGGTACACACATAATATTGCTGTCAGTGGAGAGGTCACCTACAGCCCATGTATGCAGCTCTACAGATGCATTGGGGAAGGAATAGTTAACATCAGGGAGTGTATCCACATATTACAGCTGACACTTAATGGGCCAACGGAGCAGCATATCCTGCATGTACTGAGCATTAGATACACATGACACACCAGTGGGAGGTATTATGGCTACAACATAGTAGCCTACACATATGTGGGCCATGCACATCATTATGGCCATACAGAGGGTGCATACTGAATGACAGCATTGGGGCTATGTTACTCCTCTACACGCAGGTCAGGCAAGTAATGTAGCAACAGGGCTTGTGTCGTGGCCGCTTGTGTGGGCATTTAGAGGACTGTGATGTTAATGAGTGGTAGCAATGTGTGTATGTTAACAAGTGTGATGCAGGATGGGGTAATACATAGACATATATGTGGGGCTGTCTGTAAAGGCATGGACAGGTAGGTAGTACGGAGAAGTGTGTGTGTGTGTGTGTGTGTGTGTGTGTGTGTGTGTGTGTGTGTGTGTGTGTGTGTACTGTTAGGCAATGCTGTACAGATTTTAAAGTGTGGTTATTGTTTTCCCCACAGATGGCGAGGTGGGTCAGGGTCCCTCCTGCATCCAATCTGAGGTAGGTGTCCATACAGACACCGATGATGATGATGATAATGGTGGGGCACAGGTGGGATGTCAGGGTCCGACACTGTGCATACATTTGACATCACCCTTTTAGCCACCCCACCCCTGCACACAGTTACAGTCCCTATACACACCCCAGCACCAGTGACCATAACAGAGGGACAGCTGGCATTCTGTGGCATTGCACAGGAAAGTGTGGTAACCATGCCTATTGTGTCCAGTCACAGCAGGCATAGCCGGATGTCCGGCAGGCTGCCACATAGGCGGATGTCCCAGGGTGCTCATGGTAGGGCCGCTGGACATCATGTCCCTGGCATAGGCAACATAGCTGCAACCAGCAGACGCATGTTCCAGGCTGTAATGGCAGCGCAGGCACGTATTGAGCGTTACACCAGACAGGGCCTTAGGCTGCAGAGGGCTGCACTTGCTACTGTGGGTGACAACCTCTGTGAAGTGGCAGCTGCCACCCGTGCTTCTAGTGAGCAAGCGGATAGATGGCATGATGAGCTGATGGCCCTCTTCAGTTGTGGTGTGTCCATGCTTTGACATGTGGTGGAGATGTGGTGACACCTGCGTGGATGTGGCCCAGCAACACCAACAGCTGGCAGTCAGCATGGGCGTGCTAGGGCACCAAGGGGCTCCTGTAGTGGCAGTAGCAGCCCTGGCAGTGCGGGGGGTGTGCTGTCCATACCACACCACACCACAGCAGGCCACATGCACGTGGTCCTGGCCAGTTCTAGGAGGGATGTGGTGCCAGCGGACAAATGTCATCAGCAGGTGAAAGTAGCACTCCAACGCCAGTACCTGCACATGCCTGCGGAACTCCTGGCAAGCACAGTCCACGTGTCCATGGCCAGAGGCAGTGAACTGCACACTCTGCCAGGTATGGTCTGCAGCTGTCCATAAACACCTATGTAGGGCAGCCACAAGGCAGAACTGTGTGTATGCATACCCACACACTATGCAAACACACCTAGGGCACCTCATACCTACACACACCACATCACCTCAGCCAGCTCCCCAAAATACACCCCTCACACACACACATGGTGTCAAATGTATGGCTCACCCTTGGCCTCTGGCAGACCAAGTAAAACCAATGCAGGGACAGGCTGATATGGTTCTGATGCACAGGGTGAGTGTACACCAGTGTACCACAGTCCTGCAGTGTAACATGTTGTAGGGTGTAGAGTGTGAGGTATAACTGGCAGGTAGTGTAGCCGTCCAGCAGTGATGCCTTCTAACTGTTAGTGATACTGCTTGGCTGTGGTCTCTAGACTGATATGCAAGTGTGTTGTAGGTGTACATGTGTCAGCACGAGGATGCCCTGTGCACATGATGATACCTGTGCCCCATCCCTGTCATCCATACCATTGATGCAGGGACAGGCTGATATGGTTCTGATGCACAGGGTGAGTGTACACCAGTGTACCACAGTCCTGCAGTGTAACATGTTGTAGGGTGTAGAGTGTAAGGCATAATTGGCAGGTAGTGTAGCCATCCAGCAGTGATGCCTTCTAGCTGTTAGTAATACTGCTTGGTTGTGGTCTGTAAACTGATATGCAGGTGTGTTGTAGATGTACATGTGTCAGCACAAGGATGGTCTGCAGTCATAATGCACAATGGGGTATGTCACTGTGCTAACACCATGGCAGTGACATATCTGGGGTACAGTCGAACACATTTCACAGGTTACTATACTGGGTATTGTCTATGCCACATGGACAGGTGGGCCGCTGAGGCATGTATACCCTGCAACCTGATGTAGACCCATCCACATACACACACACAGTTACTTGCACACACTGGGACTAGACCCCTACCTAGCTATGTTGTGATACTGATGTGTGTGGCCTACATTGCACAAACACTGCCTTAACCACTCTGTATCCAATGGTCCTTGTTCTGGCTAGTAACAAAATGTGCAGCCCTTACAGGTCATGAACTCAGGGCCCTTTACACTGCAGTCACAACACACGACCACTATGCCATGACCACTGTGGGGACAGCTGTTTTGTAACCAATACATCTGTCATTACCCAAACTGAGTGGTATTGAACACTTGCCTTTACATCCTAGATTGTGTAGTCCTTGTCATTAATATGACTGTTGCATCACATATGTTGTTTCAGCATACTGTACACATAGCAGATACATACGGTGGGATACATGTGGGAGGGTATCCACAACCGTGACGTTTACGCATGACAGGTATATGGTTGTATACATATAGGTGCATAGATGTCTACATGTACATACACAAGTATACACATACATATGTCTGTATACACATCTGTAGAGTGCTACATATATATGGCCATGTGTACACCTCTCATATAGGTATCTATACATATGTGTATATATAGGTATACTTATACGTACATATAGATATGTGTATATAGCTATATATGTATGCACATCTTATGTGTACAGCTATGCCTAGTTATATTGGTATATGTATAGACATCTATGACTATATGTGCATACATATCTATACCAATATACCTATTACTGTTGATATATCTGTAGCTATCCATACATTTATGTGCATATGTATCACTATCGGTATATGTCTAGACATATATTGCTCTGTATATATATATATATATATATATATATATATATATATATATATATATATATATATATATATGGGTGTGTATATGTATAGATATGTACTTATACATACCCATCTATATATGTCGATATGTATATGTGTAATCATAGATATATATCTGGATGTATATATGTACAGATGTCCTCACCATATGTCCTGGACACAAGTGTATACATACCCCAGCCCCTATAGTCCCAACATCGTAGTGCAAGTGGTTGTCAGGTATGTATAGCAGGTATATTGGTAGACTATTGCTACTGTAATTGTGATTGTCTTCACAGACATGGTGTGTGTGGGAGGTCACATCTGCTTTCCACATGTGTGCCATTGGCTACTGACAGACATTCTAAGGACATCGTGGTAAAGTACCACTGCTAGCATGTAATGCCCCCATGGACTGCAGCACAGATATTGGCGCCAATATATGTGGACATTCTGAAACAATCCTTACAGTCCGGAGGTATACACAGAACCCCTTAGTGCTAAACATGTGTACCATGCATGACAATATGGATGTTAACAGCCATGTAGATGGGTATAACACATAATGACTGGTATACATATGCCACCATAGGTATGCATTCACACACCCCTGTCTGGCTTGTCAAATAATACTGCTAGTACAGGGGTGCCATGGCCACATGCTACCCATTAGATAGTGACATACATTTGTACAGCATCCCACTGCTCTGTCTGACATACATGACTGTTAGGGAGACCCGGCACCAGTACATCCGGCAAGTATCTCCACATGACATCTCACTGGATAAGTACACTAAGCTGCTAAAAATGTAACAATGCACTGTGCAGGCTATAGGCAGACTGGCTCATCACTGGCCAACATCTCCTATGGGGGAATGCACATGTACCTGCATATATAGCTGGCTCTGCAGGCATGCCACACCACAGGGTACGATACAGCTGTGTGAAGGTGCATAACCACATCCAATGTGAACACAGCCACAGCCACATATATTAAGCTAGCATAAAAGTAAAGCATATGGACTATCTGTTCAACAACATCCTCATATGTGCCACTCACAGACTAACCCTACATATACTGGGCTGCTACACGGTGTGGTCTGCTGTCTGTCTGTGGTATGGGACATGTGTGTGTATGGCTGTACAAACATGTAAACCAATACAGTAACATACAGTGGAGCAACATGTAACATCAGATAGGATGGGATCTATAACGATGACATCTACCACAGTCTGTACACAGGCTAAAGAACATGTTCACAATACACACACTGTCGACAGTCACTATAGTTACACAGACCTCAGTACTGCACAAATGACCAGGGAATGTCCTGGTAATGTCAGCAAATATTACCGGTACTGTACATAACATGTGCAGCAGTCTGATATCTCCCTGGCTTGCTATCAGATATGATGACACTTATGATGGTGTACAGCACACATGCACCTCGTAATGCATGACATATATACAAAGGTTGACAGAGTTGTGGCTGGAAGCACATACACAGGGCCAATATTGACATGTTGCTGTGTTAACCTCATACATGTACTGTCGTCACAGGGTTTGTTGCAAAATGTGTCCTATGAGGGATATGAAGTCAGTAACTGTCAGGGTGTTTACCATCTACAGACTGCAATCCTCACACTACCTTCTGCAGTTCACAGATACATGCTTTGTGGGTAACACATGACACCAAGGGCACAACACACTGCCCAGTCAGCAGACGACCCTGCAGATGTGGATTCCTCATAAACACAGTACTGACATGGCAAGTATTACAACTTGTAGGACAGCCATCTCCACACACACTGTGAAACCAACATTACTCCACATGCAGTATAGCAGCACTTACAGTCAGTAGTCAGACCAGGCACATCCCCCTCCTGTGTGTTGCCCTGTTTCCACAGTGTAAGTTGTTAGAGGTAAATTGCCAATCCATCTGAGCTGCATTTCGCCCACAGTGGATGTAAAGGGCCAACACTAAAATGATGTTCCTAGATACTGGAGTGTGTTACCATGCAATTGGCTATGGGAATGTTAGCACAGCTGTTCCACATGCACTCAGCTAGAGGAAGACTGCAATTGGTGCAGAGGCCATCAGCTGATCATGACCATCACTTACAAAACACAAGCTGCTGCCTAGCAAAGCAGATGTATATCCCACATCCACCAGAGAGGGTGTGGGCGGGACAGGCAGAGACAAAGTACATCAGGGAAGGTGTGGGTGAGTAAAATGTAAGCATGTTCGTGTCACACACCTAGCAGTATGGGGTTTCAAACACCTGACTACTATGAACGGCTATCACATGTGTACGCAGTTACTGCATGCACCACATAGCTTACATGTTGGTGAGCTGTCCAGACGTATATATGCTGGTAAGTGACATCTGCAACACTGTTGCGATACAGTAGGCGTAGCACATGAGCCTGTCCACATGAACAGGTGTCAACGTCAACACAGCCACACTCTGTAAGGGACCCATACACATTACCACACTTGGCAGGGTAACAAATACACTTCCTAACCAGTTACCTTGCCACAATACAGTAATGCATAGGTATGAATTGGCCCACAGAGATTACCCTGGGGTTCTATGGTCAAAGGTTATGTGATGGTATCTGACATTAGAGAGCATGCTACAGTATGCCACTGGGTGTGGTACTGGGTGTGATTGTGGTCAGAAGCATCATACACCACACACACACACACACACACACACACACACACACACACACACACACACACACACACACACACACACACACGGTGCTAGTACTGGCATGCATGTGTGCATTGCTTCACGGGTGTGTAGTGGTTAAGGGTCCCAGATGGCTGTACAAGGCTAGGTGAGGGGTACACCTTGGTATCAGGCCACATGAGAATGGTCTGCATTATGGCTAATGGGTGTAGTGTCCGGAATGGACCACACAGGTGGGTATAGTTTACACCATCCAGTCTCCTGGGTTACTATTGTGTGTGGCCAATGCTGTGGAATACTTGGCATGTATGTGTTCTATACACCATGACATGGATGGTGTTTGGGATGTGCACACGTCCCACATTCATGTACAGTGGGATGTGGAAGTGTACCTGATTTGTCTGGCCCATGTTGTGTACACAGAATGTAATCATCAGATGTGACAGTCCCGCCCTCATGTGGCGGGGCCAGGTAACGGACAGCTGGTTGACCCTGCACCTACATTGGTAGCATGCTACAGGTATTCCCTGGTGTCAGTGGCATCTGTCCATACAGGGCCTATGTGTAAGGCATGGTATGTCCGTTGCAGATCACATTTGATGGAACCACAGTTGTTACAGGTATCCGGTGGGAAACATACTGAAGGCGCACTGTCTGCAGTTAGGTGCCTATCATACTGCTGGAGAGGGTGCCATGGCCTCTGTAGGCCATTGCATTCACACCATTGTTACTATAAGTTGCTAATATGCAGTGTACTACACACATCTTGGCTGTTGCCTCGCCATGTGTGTGTGTTTGAGACATGGGTTGAGAGTGTGCTCTGGGTAATACTGGGGTTGCTAACTGTGATTGCCTGGCCTTGTTGTCACATGTATGGGTATGGATATGGACCACAGCCTCTCAGCTATTTCACAGCTGATTTCCCTGTAGAGTGGACATTGTGATATGTACTAGGGCCGCCATATAGGAAAATTGAAAAACCCACTACACATTGGGCCTAGGTGTCACACACGCACACCCTCCTACACACAGGTTACACACACACACACACACACACACACACACACACACACACACACACACACACACACACACACACACACACCTGTCATGTCCGGGAGTAGAACCCCTACCTAACTATTTTATTACACTACAGCACTACGCAGTTATAGTACATGCCACTGTGATTACTGCAGTACTCCTTCCCCAAAGGTGTATTGGCTGACATCAGTGGGATTGTCAAAGTAGGGCATTTGACATGTACTGAGTGTGCTCCCTACACAGACAGTGGAACACACACAAAACATCCAGAACTGCCATGGGTGGGTAGAGAACCCTGCCAGGGTTCGGAATCACAGTACGCAGTTATGGCATGCGCTATGGAGATTACTGGGCTATAACCTTCCCAGAGGTGTATTACTAGGTGGATGACATTGGCTGCCTTGCAAAAGTTGAGCATTTGGATTGTGGGGAGTGTGACTAGCCTAAAAAGCATTGCTCTCTACACAGACAGACAGACACACACACAAACACACTCATACACAGTTGCCATGTATGGGGATAAAACTCCTACCTAACTAGTTTATCACACTACAGCGGTACGCACTTATGGACACGCTACGGAGATTACTGGACTACAGCTTCCAAGTGGTGTATTACTAGGTGGATGACATCAGCTGCCTTGCAAAGGTTGAGCATTTGGATTGTGGGGAGTTTGGCTAGCTTAAAAAGCATTGCTCTCTACACAGATACACACACAGTTGCCATATCCAGAAATAGTACTCCTACTTAACTAGTTTATCATACTATAGTGGTACGCACTTATAGGACGCGCTACAGAGATTACTGGGTTACAGCTTCCAAGAGGTGTATTACTAGGTGGATGATATCAGCTGCCTTGCAAAGAATGAGCATTTGGATTTTGGGGAGTGTGGCTAGCCTAAAAAGCATTGCTTTCTACACAGACAGACACACAGGTGCCATGTCTAGGGATAGAACTCCTACCTAATTTATCACATTACAGCAGTATGCACTTAAAGGATGCGCTACAGAGATTACTGGGATACAGCTTCCAAGAGGTGTATTACTAGGTGGAAGACATCAACTGCCTTGCAAAGACTGAGCATTTGGATTGTGGGGAGTGTGGCTAGCCTAAAAAGCATTGCTCTCTACACAGACAAACAAACACACACTTGCTATGTCTGGGGATAGAACTCCTACCTAACTAGTTTATCACATTATAGCGGTACGCACATATAGGATGTGCTATGGAGATTACTGGGCTACAGTTTCCAAGAGGTGTATAACTAGGTGGATGACATCAGCTGCCTTGCAATGGTTGAGCATTTAGATTGTGGGAGTGTGGCTAGCCTAAAAAGCATTGCTCTCTACACAGAAAGACAGACAAACACACACACTCACACACAGTTGCCATGTCTGGGAATAGAACTCCTACCTAACTAGTTTATCACACTACTGCAGTAAGCAGTTACACGACACACTATGGAGATTACCAGGCTAGAGCTTCCCAGAGGAGTATTTCTAGGTGGATGACATCAGCAGCCTTGCTTAAGTTGTGCATTTACATTGTTGGGAGTGTGACTACCCTTAAAAGAATTTCTCTCCCTACACACACACACACACACACACACACACACACAGTTGCCATGTGTGGGATTCAAAGTCCTACCTAACTAGCTTATCACACTACAGCAGTACACAGTCATGGGGCACACCATGGAGATTTCTAGCCTACAACTCTCCGAAAGGAGTATTTCACATTGGATGACCTCAGCAGGCTTGTCATAATAGACATATTTTGTCTACACCTATCCTGCTGGCTGACACTGTTGTTGGATAATATGGGGAGGGCAGTGTGTGTGTATGGGCTATTACCCATTCATGTAGGGATTGACACGCCACATGTGGACACACACAGGGTCATAATTCACAGGTACGTGTATACAGTTGCTAGATGACTACTTCCTTGTACAGTCATGTTGCACAGCTGGCACGTGCACGACATTGTCTGTAATGCTGACAGATACTGGTGGCTAGTATCTGCAGTGAGTGATATCTGCACCTCATGTGTTTGGGACCCTTTGGCTGTGTGCTGGGTGGGACAGGCCTGGATGGCTCCTTGTCACAGTCACCCTCTTCCACGCATCTATGTCCGTCTAACTTTGGCTTATTATAATGTGTTGTCCTTACATATATGTCTGTATTCCTATCCACTTTGTGTACAAGGCATGAGTGGTGCATACTGATGGGTGTCTGCACTAACAACTGCAACTGCCAGATATGTCTGGCCCACTGGTATTTGCAGACATGGCCGTCATGTGTTTGTGTGTGAGCATGCCCAGTATGACCTTTCAGTATGTTGTTGCCTTACAGTGCCTTCATTTGTCTAAGTGTATGAGTATGCCCAGTATGGCCGTCTGTATTGCATATGTGGGTCAAGTCCAGGTAGTTTATACTGCAGTGTTGACCTTTGTGTTGTACACCATCAGGTAGCATGCTGTCTCTGCAGGGTATCCATCTATCATTTGGCATTGACAGTTACTACATTTCTGCATAGTGGGGGGGACACCTGACTGTTTCTACAGCTCTACTCAGGTTTGGGAGGGGCACACCTGACTGTTACTATATTTCTATATAGGTTGGGGGAAGGGCACACCTGACTATTTCTACACGGATTGGGCGGCACACCTGACTGTTGCTATATGTCTACATAGGAAGGGGGGCACACCTGACATGTGTACACATTTGCTGGGACTGTACTGGTATGTCGGGTACTCCATTTCAGTCTGTAGTCTTACCTATCATGCTGGCTAAAGGCATACCAGTGTACTACAGATTGTGGCTTTGGTTGCCCTACATATTATTGTCTGACTTCCTACCCTTCAGAACTAACATCCCACTGGCTGCCCTGCTGTGGTCTGTCTGTGTAGGCCTGGGGGGGGAGGTTAATCATAGCCATCATTCTGGGGCCATGGCACAGGATCTGTTTGGGTTTGTCTACACCTGTCCTGCTGCCTGACACTGTTGTTGGATATGTGAACCATCCTGACTGGCATGTGTGGGTCATATGGACACGTCACTCAGCACATTTCCTGCAGTGGGTTTTGTCACCTTGTGTAGTACTGGCTACTATGGTGACTCCAGTATGTGTTACAGATGTCATGGTGCCACTATGGGTGTCTACTGCCTGCTGCTATAACATCCAGCCTCTCATTTCCCTTGCATGCTCACATCCATACTATAGCTACAGGTAACAACACATTCTACTCCATATGGCAATTGGTAGGTTGATTGACTTACCTTGTGGGCGTACCAGGCTTGCGGATGGTAATGGTGGGCTGCCTATGTCGGACGCACATAGTACACTCCCTATACATGGTTGTGCACAGGTAGTGTCATGTTTGGCATCCCTTTTACTGTATGTGCAAGTCAGAGAGAGGTGTCATTCCCTGGGTCCCTACTGTGTCAGTGCATGTGCTATGCGTTGCCTCTTGCCAAGGTCAGGGCATACTGGGCATGCCTCCTTCTGCCTACTGGGGCAGGCTCAGGTTGTTCCTCCTACAGGTCACTCTGTGCCTGTGCAGGCCTTGGCATTGGTGGGGGACTGTGTGGCCCTGCCCCATGCTGTTCCTGCTGCAGCTGTTTCCACAGGATCATATTGTGTAGCATAGCACATACCATAACAATTTGGGTACATGTACCTGGTGAATACTGCAAGGCTCCACCAGATGTGTCCAGACACCAGAACCGTGACCTGAGCATCCCAAACACATGCTCTATTATATGTCTGGCATGTGCGTGTGCCTCATTATGGCATTGTTGTTCAGGTGTGTGCATTTCTGATGGATGTCATCAGCCACGGCTTCAGCGTATACCCAGCATTCCCCACTAGGTGGCCGTACGGGATGTCCCCATTGGCAAATCTGTGGTACAGCTGCGTCAGATGGTCAGATGCCATATGTGGGAATCGTCATAGCTTCCAGGGCAGCCTGCACACACATTCAGTATAATGCCCTGGGCATCACATACGACGTGGCAGTTGATGGTTGATGTAGACCCTACCCTGTTCACCGGGTGGTGCTTTGATGCATATGTGCGTGCAGTCTATGGCACCCACTACCCCAGGGTATTCTACTATTTGGTGGAAGAAATGCATATTGCTGGTCAACACCTCATGGGTGTTGAGGAAATATACGTGCTCACTGGCATGTGCTGACATGGCATCCAGGAACTGGTGGAATACTCTGGATGCCGATGCCTGTGAGATCCCCATGATATCCCCAGTTGTGCTTTGTGAGGTACCTGTGGCTAGTATACCTAGGCCTACACATACCTTGGTGCCCACTGGGATGGGTTTCCCTTGGTCAGTGTGGTGTGACAGGTGTGGCCGGCACAGCTCTACACATTGCTGTCATTGCTGTAGGAGGTCTCTGTCCACCCTATAGCGCTCCACTATCTCCAGCTCATGTAGCCCCTGGTAGGTTACCCTGGGTCTGTACACTCTTATTTGTCTCCTCACTGTGGGTTGTTCAGCAACATTCATATCCTCACCACCCTCAGTCTCTTGCACATGTTGTTCTATGTTGCCTGCTGCAGCCCTTCTCATTTTGTAGGTTTGTTAGCTGAAAGTTCCCCGCTTGTATACACCCGTGGTGTAGTGTGGGAAAAACCAGAGGGGAAGTTGTTTGCTTAGTTTATAGTAGTGTTATGGGCTGGTCTGCTGCCTGTGTAATTGGCTGATTCTGATACAGTTCACCTGCCAGCTAAGATAGTTCTCCTTGATTACCTCCCTACTGCTGTTTTCCCTTCCCATTGCCTTCCTGTTTAAGCCTGTGTGCTCGCTGTGCAGAGTGCTCAAATGTGCACACTGCTGCTATTTCCTTGTTTAACCTCTTTTTTCTTCCTGTACGACCCAGTGCGTGCCGCACACACCAGTTTAGGCTTTGTAACAAGTGCTAGGCAGGTTTAGACACCCCCCCAGCTTAGCTAGGAGCAACCCCGAGCCACAGGGCTCCAATCCGCTGACAGTATGCCTGACACACACCCCCATGATGTCACCTACTTCCTAGGCTTGTACCCAGCTATTCATCCTCTTACACTGTTGGGACCTGCCTCACATGCTGGGGAAAACTGGGATTCATTATCCTTCCCCTCATTTGCATAGGATTGCCTGCTAATGCATAGTTACATGTCTCACACTGAGCCTCCCCCCTTAGCAACCACTACTCACTGGCCATGTTGTCTTCTGCCTACCATTGACTTGCATGGCAGAATACTGATTTTAGCTAGAATACTTGATTTATGTTTGTTTTGTTATTTTCTCCCCGATCCCATTTGTGCACTACTGCCCTATGCTTAAACAGCCGGGATCGGCTAATAGGAATTAAAACTTGATTTTTTTTTTTACATTTTTGTACTGTTTGCAATGCCAATGGCCTTATACTTGGCCATTGGCATGCTTACTACATGATATGCAGCCTTTATTTGGGGCTGTCATAGCTCCGTTTTGGATTTTGCAGACATGTACTGTTACTAACCTAGTACATTTCTGCTGATTGCACTAGTCCTGCATGGACAGTCGCAAGCTTCCCGGATCGCAAATTCACCTCATTTGCATGGATTTCTCCTGCAAATGGAGTTATTTGCATACAAAGGCTTCGTCCGTGCAAGATTAGTGCAGGAGCGCTTGTGCACGCCCCTGCAGGCTGTTCCTGGATCGCACAGCAGACATATTACTTGCTTGGGCTCCTGCACCAATCTTGCATGCTGTGCAAGCTTTTGAGATTCCGGGGGTGAATGTCTACTTGATTCACATGTTATCCAGTATAGGTATGTGGGTATTATTGAGTTTATTTAAAAACTATGGTACATAGAATTTGTTAAACTTGCATCCTATTATTATGATGAATACTGATTATAAGTTGCTAGCTCAGATTGCATTCAAATGGCTGTTGCCTTTTCGCTTAATATTTTACTTCTGTAAGTTCAGTAGCTGGGTGTCATATGGGTTATCTATGAATTTTTGTGGTGGTCCAAGAATACATAATTGAAACTGATTGAAGAAATGAAGATGGGATCTTAAGTGAAGATTTAAATAAGGCCTATGATTTGATTTTGGATAAAGTATTGTTTTTAGAATTTTGTTAGTCCATTGTCCAGAGTACTGATGTTGATGGCATTTCTACTGAAAAGCTATTGTGTTATAGTATCTGAAATGTTTTCTATAAGTCAGAGAATATGTATTGCTTTTGTTATGGTACCAAACAACTTTCACACTGACACAGTTCAGCAGAGTGTAACAATCTCTTTTATTACAAAGTGGCCAGTGGCATTCATTTAACCCAGTTCAATTGTAAATTGACACTGCTTCTGGATTCTGATAGCTTTAGAATACAAGCTTTTAACATGAATAATATAAGGCCTAATAATAAGATTATAATTGCTGTGAGCATAAAGAACTTCAAAATACCCCCTTTTCATCTAGAGAAAAGATTAGTTAACCATGCCCAGTGGAAATTATTAGCTTTTTTTAGCATGTGAAAGTTCAGCTACTTTTTGAATTATTTCTAGATGACTACAAATGACACCAGTATTATCAGGAATAAATTAGCAGCACTCCATTTTGATGAGTGCACATTTACCCCCTTTAGAAACAGGGGTGAAATCAAGTACCATTCAGTTATGTAGCAGCACACTGCACACAGCAGTCATCTCTTGAATAGTTAAGTTAATAGACTCAAAGGTGGAGTTAGTTAAAATTTCTAAAAGCTTTGACAACTTTCTTGGCTCCCAAATGGATTTGACTGTCGCATAAGAAGGTATAATTCCTGTTCCAGAAATGACTTCATCACCAAGATCCGTGTCAGCACCTCCTTTAAAAGAAGTCTTTTGAACAGTACTACGATAAACCCATGAGGCATCTATTTTTACCAAATGGGTTCAGAATTTCTCTAACGACTTTCCTGTGATTTGCATTACAAATTTTTCCTTTAGGTAAAAACCACTGTATGTGACATAGTTGGTATAATACGGCCTATACAACAACAACAGACCATTCTGAATGTAACCAGGAATAAGCTTAAACTTCGTAAACATAAAGGTACTTATGCAATGCTGCCATAATCTGCCCTCCAGCCTCATCATAAATTATCTGAGTGAAATTGCAGACACTGTTTTCAACAAAAGGTATTCCATTGTTTGCGATAGCAGGCATACCCTTTCACAGTCATTGTTAGTTGAAACAGTATTACTACGTAGGTAGAAGCGTGTTTAGCCTTTCGACTTTTAGTGAGAAAAATAGTATAAATGCAGTACAAAGCTCTTCAGTCAAAATCAAGGACAGATTTTACATATTGCTGCTAAAATAACTGTTTTACATTAACATGCATTTTTGAAAGGCTATGAAGTCTGAAACTCAAATACCTGTCATTATTTAGTGAATTCAGTCTTCATTGATTCGCCACAAAAATCCAGGAAATCACAAAGTTTGTGAGGAACAGACTAAAAATATGAAGAAGAAAATCTGGACAGTTGATATGTATGGGCAAATGTCTGGACAGTTGGGAAGTATGTAAGGAGGTAAGAGGTTAAGTGCTATGTACAACACTGAACTCTTGGAAATAATGTTAAGTACGTCTTATACATGTCCCCGTACCTTCCAAACTCATTCTATCGGCTTTTTCCCAGTTAGGGATCGCCACAGCGGATCCGCTCATGATTGGCAGTGGAGTTTTACGGTGTCGAGTTGCCAGCCCGGCGCCCAACCTTCCACAGAAGGCACACACATGCACATACTCACACCTAGGGCCAATTTAGAGTGTTCAATCCACCTGCGGCATGTCTTTGGGGGGGGGGGGGACCGGAGCACCCGGAGGAAACCCACGCGACCACAGGGAGGACATGCAGACTCCGTACAGAAGGCACCCCCAGCAGAGGATCGAACCGGAGAACCTCTTGCTGTGAGGTGGTAATGCTAACCACTGCACCACCGTGGTCGCTAAACATTAAAAATAATAACTTCAGACACTGAAATAGCGGCACTTTTTCCTTTTATTATTACTACCTGCTTTTAGCAAAGGTCTTTGTAAAAATAAACACACACACACATAATAAGTGATGGGGAGTTGTAGTAAGCGCTTTGTTCAGTTATTCAACGAAATGAGTGGTCCTACTATACCGGTCAAACGTTATAAATAAAATCAGTAAATCTAAGAGGAGTAGTTTTCAACAGCAAAATAATTCATAACAGCACGCCTAACTCACGGCAAGAAAAAATAAATAAACCTCCACTTTAATTTGCGCACAGCTGATTGGCTATCCACTGTAGACTACCAATTGCATTTAGTTGGCAAAAGAGGTTTCGAAAGATTAGTTTTGAAAGCTGCCCAAGGAGAAACGTAGAATAAAAAATAATTGATAAGTCAGAAGGTATCTTTGGTGTGATGGTGAATTCGATGGTTTAGTGTGCTTAAAGTTACGGCATAACAGACAACCATTCAGTGGTGAAAGTGCGGCTGACATTATAGTGTTTCAATTTCTTTATGCCGCTTGTTCAGCGTCACTTATCTAAAATCAGTACCGGAGCTTTCATGTAACATTGACCGGCAGGGAGGAAGGAAAATGGAAGGTAATAGAGATGAAGCAGAACGATGTATCGCGATTGCCCGTAAGGCACTAGGAGCTGGAGACCGAGAAAAGGCCATCAGATTCCTCCAGAAAGCAGAGAAACTGTTCCCATTAGAAAAGGCTAAAGGTACAGTACAAGGGACAGCCGAGTTGTCTTACTCTTACTGGGTTATTCTGTACGTAGCTATCCGGGACGAGAAGTTCCGTGTTTTCTATCTTCTACGCTTCTAGTCATTAACAATGGGATATTCTAAATCAAAAGCGTGACAGGCAGCAATAACGTGAAAGTGGCCAATGTCGGATTTGTTGCTGACTTACAAGAGAACTTAACAGGTGATGAAGAATGCGGTGCTGACATGTTTTGTCGCCCAGCTGTCACATTGTCTCATGATTCACAGCGTCATCGGTCCTGCTGTGTTCATCTTTTAGATTCTTTCTTTTTTTTTTGCTATGGATATAGAATAGACTAAATGCTGTTATCTAAGTAGTATGATAAGAGGGATAGTTATAATCAACTGTGTAGGAGAACCTCTTCGGGTTGTCAACGGAGAAAAAGAGTGATGAGTTGTGGACTGTTGTCACTAGACTTATGAGAGGTTTAAAACACCAGCTTTGTTTTTTCTATTGAAGCTACAACAAATCCGATTACTTTTTATACCGGTTCCGTCTACACTTTGCGCGATGTAGAGACATAATTACCAGATTTCTAAGTGTTTGTAAATTGCGTTTTTCGTATGTATGTATCTTTGTGTGTGCTTGGGGGGGAGACGGGGACGGACCGACCGAACGACCAACCAGCAATACGTAACGAACAGTTTACGAGTGTTTCTGTAAAAGTCCTATCTGTAATGCTAAACTGATCTTTACTTCCTGAGAGGGAGGTACTTCTTCCACCACTGATACTGCTAGCGTAGTTTAGTCATGCTGAGATTCTCAACACTAGTTGTTTATGCAGTCAATTTTGGTGACTTGGTGCACCTGTTCATTTTAAGAATTTTAATATTTCTTATAATGCTGACAAACGACATTGACGTACATTAAAGATTTGTTGCTAACCCCCTTGATTTTTTTTATGACTGCAAATTGCCTAGTGTGTTTACATATATTCGTATATTTTTATAAACTATATACAAACAGTTATTTTATTTATATATATATATATAATTTTTTTTACACACAGTTATATTTAGCACACACTTATATGTGTGAATCTGTACACTGTGTCCCTAGTTTTAAGAGGAGCTCTAATTCAAATATATAGGGCATTTAGAGGCAACTAACTCTGGGAATGCTTGGGGTTGTCAAAGAGTAGTAGAGACGAGTCGGGCAACCCTTATTAGATCTGTATTAAGTGGGTCTCCTGAAAGAGTAGCTGGAACCTGGGGTAGGCTACCAAATTGTATTTTAAAGCAAGCACTTGTGTAGATATTTTCAAAAATAAATTTGAGGGCACTTTAGGGAAATTGCTATTTTGGTATATTGGCAGATTACAAGGGCATTATTGCCCATGCCTGATGTAATGTGTGTGTGTGTGTTGTAAACATAAACATTTGTACATGTGTGTCACACACACGTCACAGTTATCTCCTTACAGTGATCCCTTACATAGCTACGTATATCTGTAGAGTTTAAAATTCAAAATGGGAACATTGTAGTTATTAGAGTTCTAGTGAATGGAGAGAAGTCATAGGAAGGATGACTGAGACATAAGGTGTATTTGGTGGTAAGCTATCCTGGAGGGGCTGTAAAATCATGTGTCCAGTTTTGAAAACGATTGGATGTAAGGACATTAACTGAGCAATGGAGTCCTGTGTGTGGATATGTATGAGGAGTAAAGGACATCCACACATGAATTATTTGTTCTTGTAATGGTAGCCAGGAATTTGTTGGTCGATCTAAGAGTGTGTGGTGGTGAGTACTGTTTCATAATTGATGTATCAACGCAACATTTGTCTGGAGTGTGTAATATTTTAAGTGACATAAGTCTTTGCAGTGGTAGCTTTGGGAAGGTAAATTTGCTGCATGTTTGGCTATTCTGCTGAAGGTGTGTTCCACTCTTTGAGGTTTGGTTATGAGTAATTTAGTGAAAGTGGATGATTCATAGAGGTGGAAGGTAAGGAGAAGGGCAGATGCAACTTGCTTTCTGGCAGCGTTTGAGAGAAAAGGTTTGACTCTATAGTTAGTCCAGTCTTTGATGTTTTTAAGGGGTGCATGTGAAGATCAAATTAGAGGTTTTCGTCTGTTGTAAGCTCTAGGAGTTTAGTGCAAGGTACATCTGTGGGGGTATTGTTGTCCGCTGTTAAGGAGAAAAGTATTTTTAGCTTGAATAGTTTTGGGAATAAAGAGCATGAGGGTTTTTACATTGAGAGCAAGGCTTGAATCTTTCAACCAGGTTTCTATGAAAGAGGAAGATGTGGGATTGTACGTCATGGAAGTTTTCAGTAGTACAGATAATGAAGACATCAACATACTGTATAATTGTGGTGGTTGATGCATGTTAAGGTAAGGCATCAATGAAAATGTTGAAAGGCAAAGGATCTAGTGTGGAACTACATAAGTAAATATTTAATAGTCTTTTTTTGTGGCCTAGGCCTAATTTAACCATGAGAAGCTAGTGGTGCCATGCAAAGATTCGGGGCCAACCTTGCCAATTGTTCTTGAACTTGGAGAGCATTACATTGAGCATCAGGAATGTGTACTACTATGTATTAAAAATGAAATCTATGTTAAAAGAGAGATAAACTATTGAACTCTGGATTGGCCACAGATTCTGCATCTCCTCTGTTCCTTTCTCAGGGTCTTTTCCATTCACTCAGGCAAACTGTAAGGACCTGTTTGATGTGACAGTAGGTTTCTGTGTCTGCATGATGCTTCATCAGGTTGGTACATGCTGGTTTACCAATAAGCAAGTCTCCAAACCTCTGTAATTATATCTGGCTCTTCTTAACATGGGTAGGAGCTATAGCTGCACATTTCCCCCTTGCCCCCCACACTTTTTAGTTTTGTCTCTCTCCTTTCCCTTCTTCCCCCTTATTTGGCTCATGCCATACTCTCTCTTGTATCACATGCCTAACAATTGTATGTACTGTAAATGCTCTGTTTGTATATCATTTTTTGCGTAGAAACATTATGCTATATAACAGTGAAAAAGCACTCTCCTTATCTGTTTTGCTGACTTATTCTTGATCAGTTCTCTTTAAGCTTGTGCTCATTTCTATTGCATATTATTATCCTGACTTGCATATGCATTATCACTGTTGTACTGATATTGATTAAACTTTTTCTTTGGTTGTTTTACACTTGACTGAAATTGGTCTAGGTAGATCAGTGCTCTATATTAGTTGTCTTTAAATAAATAAAAGATATCTTTGTAATTTAAGTACTCCATGCACTCCAGTATCTTTGGGAGGTAATGCAGCCAACAACAACAACAAGCAGACTTTGCCACTGAGCAACAGTCTCATTTTCAGACCTTAAAATCGGGTAAAACTCTGCTCCCACTTTCCATTCTCAGTGTCCTTGGTTGCCAGGTTGTTCTGGACAAATGAGTCAGTAGGATTGAACTTAATGATTTTGAGAAAACTGGGGAACCCAGAAATATCATTAAAATTTTTAACTTCCAGTTACATTCTGATCTTATATTACCCACCTTTTCCTTCATAAGTTAGTGATCATCTCGTGTACCTGCTCTGAGTGGTTGGAGTTCCTTACCAAATTAATTCTTGTATGTTGTTACAGTCAGTGTGTTTATACATACCCACACACAACTGTTGAAGTTCCTTAGAATGCTTAATGATGATAATAAAAATGTCAGTGTTCACACAAGTTTATTTTTAATTGTTTGATAAACTGGGTAAATGGACTAATAATGGACTAATAAGCAGAGCAGATCACAATCTTAACAATAAAGATTACATGAAAAAATTATTTAGATTGGTTACTAGTCATTCATCATGTTTTGGCAGGTGGAAAGAAATCTAGATGCATTAATGAAACCTGTGTGACTATATGGAGAATGTGAAAAGCTCCACAGTTCAGATTGCTATAATACACCCCCCCCCCAAAAAAAAAAAACTGTCAGACAAGTGAATCATTTTTCTGCCCACCTCTGACTTCCATCACTCTGCACATCTCATGTTCCACTTTTCTGTGATTTTATTTTGCCCCTGTCTGTGACTGTAGAAATCTTTCTCTAGCATACTGTTGAATTGGTTAACATCCATTCTGAACAAGTCTTGGTCATTAGAAATTACCAAACATCACAGTATCTGGTATTTTATTTTTATTCTGTTATGCTTACTAATGTTTATTCTCATGCCCTCTGAGACTGACTTTTCCAGTTATTTTTAGTAATTGTACTTATTGGCTACAATGTGTAAACCACGTGTCAGCAGGAGAAGCAAAATAAAATAGTCTGCAAATTAAGCCTGGTCTTGTCTTCTGAGACAGTAACTGAAGCGTAAGTACCCAAAACCAGATGGCAAATCTGACCAGTTTTGTGTTGAAAACCCTGTTGGGTACTTGACTGCTCTGGAGGCATGAGCTGCTTACACTGGAAGCCATACAAGAGGTGTGAAGCTCCATTTACTAATAGTACTGGCCTAACCACTAGTGCAGTGCATGAGGCAAAATGTTGTCCACTCCACTAGCAGGACTTGTAACTACTGTGAGAGCAAGTCTACTATTAGGAAATGCCTTAAACCTTGCTGCAATGTCTCCAGGAAATCACTGGGTCTTGTAAGGCCTAATGACCCTGTCATAGCCAAGTGCAGGGCTCTATTTGGTCCAGTTGATCAAAGGTTGACCCTGGAAGGGCAAGTCCTTTTTTGGCCATTGTGTTTGAGAAAGGCTGTATAATTAGACTGCAAGGTTTTTGGTAATCTGGGTGATATGACTCCTTTTTAGTTGAGATTTAGTTCCAAGGATGAAGTCAAAGTCATTGTCTGGAGTAAAATAAGTGAATCTGAACAGGATCCTGCCGCTGAACTGATACCGTAATGTACGGTTTACTAGCAAGATTATTTATTTTTTGTTTTTTCCCATTTTAATGTTGCAGTCTTGTTTTGGAGGCCAGGGAGCTGGTGCGTTATGCACTGGCATCACATTATTTTGTGTTTTTTATGGTTATTCTACTGTGGAGCAGTTTAGGGTAATTCATTTGGGCAAGCACTGCTGCAAGTTGATGGGCTTTGCCCAGCATTCTCAAGTAGAACTGATAAAGGTATGACTTGTAGTATACCTCCAGTGGTGTGACATGAAAGTGTTGAGCCCTTCCCTCTCAACAAGGGTAGTTGGCTCCATCGTTGGAAGGTGTGTGTGTGTTTTTTATGGTTTTTGATCAAATACTGGTTAGTGCTTTGTAGTTTTAACATCAAGTATTTGTTTCATTTACTTGTGTGCTGATTTATATTGGTACCATTTGACAAGAAATGTTATAATGAAGGTCTTTGCAAATGCTGACTTTAATACTGTTGTGAAGTATACTCAAGGAAGTAAACACAAGACGACTGAACTTTTTAATAATTTTTTGTATTTTTATAGACCTAATTTTTAAATATGACTTAATCTGGAATGTCTAATGATTTGGATGGTGCTATTAGGTGGGCACCGTTTGACTCTTGCTTTTGTTAAGCAGTGGACTCCCATATTGTGTCTGAGGGAGACCCACTTACAGTAGATTAGGGTGAACATAGCAAACTAATTAAAAGCAGCATCTGAAAAGGACCCTGTATCTTAACGATTCGTTGGTGCTTTAATTGTATTAAACTTCACAAATAAATAACAGAGTTTTTTTCTCTTGGTCTTGAGTCAAGAATAACTCTTCAGGATGTGCAAAGTGCTGGTTTATTCCACAACCAGCGCTGGTTGACTGCCTTCCAAGATTTTCAAATTAGTCCCTTAAGAACAAAGGAAAAAAATACTAATATATACCTTTTCTTATCAATTTCATGCATGCAGAACTTTGTTACATTACTTTCCGTGAATCAGTGTATGTAAAAATGTCCTCATCCCTCATGATTCTCTCTTAGAGCTTCATGTGAACACTTGACAGATGTGTTTTTAAAACCTAGACCACCTGGTCTAAGAATTTAACCTTGTAACATTCAGTACTGGTACACACTATTTTACAGAAATCCTTACAAAGACGTATCCCCCAGCCTGAGAGGACCAGAGCATACTGTTAATTAGCCTGGTTTCAAAAGATTCCTGGCACATTTTGTTTTCCTTATTAACGTTCTAAAACTAGACTCTTTAAGCATAGCATAACATCATAACATCCCACTTACTTCACCTTCAGCTGTCCGTCTACAGAGAGAGTGCAATTGTAAGACGCTTGAAATGAAAAGCTACAAGTGATGTGAAACTATATTTTGCATAATAATGCGTCTGTTTTCTTGTGAAGAAACTGTTAATGTATTTAGTGAAGAATAATCAGGAGACATAATATTTTTCTGTAACAGCTGGTTTTGTAACAAAGGGTAGATAGCCAGGGTTATGCCATTTTAAGGGGTTCTGAGATACTTTCTGATAAATAGTGGCAAGTTTACATGTTTACTGTAGCTACCCATTAGATGTAAGATTGATAATATGACGAGATCCAGGAGAGATTCTACCTCTTCTTTGGGGATTGGAATTTAGTGACAGAAATTATTAATCTTGAGGGATGCCCTAAGAAATTTGGAGTCTAGTTACTGGCAGACTTTTTTTTTTCTAGTTATTGCAGTAACTAGGCCTTGACTTATGTGCAGAGGTAGTTATTAGTGTAGTGTGTGCACTTGCTACTGTCTTCTTTTTGAGGATAGACAAGGATACACTTGCTAGATAGCTTTCTCATTTAATTTATGCAATGGATACTTACCTGCGCAGCCATTAAGACCATATGGCATTGTTGGTTTTAGTTAAGGGGTTGCAGATAACTTTATCAAAGCATTTGGGGGTTGACTATTTGTCATCCTGTTGTGAGTCAGTGGTTTCTGGGAAGTTTTGGGGAAGATACTGGCTTAAAGGGTGAAATGACAAGTATTTGCCTGTTGGCCGGGATAGTTCTGAAAGGAAAACTTTGGGAGTTGTGAAAGAGAATACACAGCTTGTAGGTGGTAGGTGTGTGATGAGGATTAGTTATGCCAAGAATGTCTAAATGTAGTGCCTTCAACCAGTAATGGATTTTTGGAGTTTTTTAATGCTGTAGGACTGGCTAATACAGATATGCATTGGGCATTTGAAAGGAAGATCAAATTGATCTATAGATTTTATATGCTCAATATTTGAGACCTTTCCTGCTGCCTTGAAGTCTCTGGCTTTGAAACAACAAAAAAGATGAAAAAGTGGTTACAGAACTGTGGGCTCTATTAGATACTGAAACTTGTTCTTTCCCGAAATTGCATTGACTGGGTTTACCAAATATTATAGTTGGCGTACATGGGCCAGAGAGACTAGGGCGTATGTGCAGGTATCTGATTGTTCATTCTGACTAAAGACTAAAGAACAAGCTGGTGATCTGTTTGATACTGAGCTGGATGAGGTGTTAGAAGTATTGGTAGTGTAGGCTAATTAGGAGCCTCCATAACCTGATAGCTTTCTTTAGGGCTGTGTTTTCTAGCTTGGGTGTGCAGTTTACCAGTTTTTTTAGAGTGATGAATCGTGCCTTAGTTTTTTGTGTGGTACCCAGTAACTGGAAATGGGCAGTGGTTTTAAAGCCAGGAAGAGATCCCAAAAGGGTGCCCTCTTGTCAGCCCATGTTGTATCTGTTTTGGTTGATGTATGTTGACTGCTTTGCTTCGTAGGCTAGATACTGTGAATTGATGTGGATTTGTGAAACTCTGGGAGACCTTTGATAACATCATAAAGACCCCCCCCCCCGGAGGTCGTTGGCTTAGGTCCATTGTTTGTGATGTGTTTACATGAGGAAAAAGCATTTGACAGTGTGGACTAGACATTCCTTTTCAATACGTTGTGCGCCTTTGTTCCCTAGGAAGTTAGTTAAATTTTTGGTCTGGATCTCTATAGATGTATCAACCAGAGTTGAGATTGTTTGCACCCCTGATCGGTTTATACATACTGGATCTGGTCCTCACTAATATGGGAAAGAGCTGCACACCTTCTAGTGGAATTTCCTCTCTCATAAGGTCAGAACACAAAACAGCCTTCTTTGAAATGGGAAAAAAAAAACGGGAACCCCAGCTAACCCTGAATTGTTCAGGAACTACTCTTAAGGCTAACTTCCTACTATTAAGTGATAACCTGGCAAAATTTCAGCCCCCATAAACTTTGAGAACACAGCTGTCTATGTTGAACTGTTCACAGAAATCATGTATAAGCGTGTTAACAGCTGCATAGAGACAGCTGTACCCACCAGGAATTAGTACAGAACTGATTAAAAAAAAATAAAAAGTGCCACCCTGGTGGAATCTCAACATGAACAGGCAGTATTACAAAATGAAGAAAATAACTGCATAAATTAGGAGGTGTAGCATTCGGCAGGAAAAATAAAACTCTCATCAAACTAAACAAACAATTCATAGGCCAAAATAGTCTATCATAGGTGTGTACTATACTAATAGCCTTGGAGTCTTTACAAGCCTAGCCTATAGAAGTGCCCTGGCATCGTACCAGCTGACGTCGGTTCCCATTGCTTTTATCAAGTAGAACCACTGGAGTGATCCCCAGGGTGAACTATTACCCATCCATCCACTCCTCAAGATTTCTTGAAGAGGGGCAGTGAGGTGCTTTGTTTGACATGTATGGGAAGTTTATTCCAGACCATGGGTATTATCTAGGTAAGGAACTTGTCCCTCCAGCATGCTGTTGATTGTGATATTGAGGTTGAGGTCTCTGAAGCTTGTGGTGGTATTGAGGTTGAGGTCTCTGAAGCGTGTGGTGCAGAGGGATATGGATTTCGTTTAGATGTAGCATTTCTAACAGAGCTGGGTCAGACATGGCTTTGTAAGTCAAGCAGAGATCGGCTCTAAGTAGGCGATATGAGGCAGAGAATATTTAAAGCTAAGTTTCAGGTAAAATTTGGCCACCTCTGTTCTTTAGCTACGTCCACAACCACAAAGGCGTAATTGTGTGCAGCGTTCGTTGTTAATGGAGCCGCGTGCAATGAGTCAGAATATATAGCAAACCTACTGGCAGCCAAATTCAGCTCTAACTTTGCCCATGTCTCTCCCTCACCCTCCTCTCAGGAAATGCCATCAAATACAACTCTCCATACTATCACTAGGAAACAGGTCTTCAATGCTCTTTGTAAGGACAAGAAGACAGCATAGGGCCCAGACAGTATCCCAGGATGCCTTCTAAGTAGCATGAAACATGACCTATCAAGCCCCCTGGAATTGTATTTAACTGTAGCCTCCAAACAGGATTTGTGACTCACAAATGGAGAACAGCAACAGTCAGCCATCAGCACAAAGGTGGGCATCTACAGATCCTGGAAACTGCAGACCTATAAAGTCTCACTAGTCTTTTATGAAAAGTCATGGAACGAATTTATCATGGAAATGATTTATTGTGACATAGGAAATGTCCAGAAACTGGACCCAGCCCAGTGTAGTTTTGTCAGGGGCAGATCATGCCTACTTATCCTGGTGGCCTTCTGTGAGAAGGTGAACAAAGCAATGGATGAGGTAAAAACAGTTCCGTTCACACTGCCTGCCTTGACCTGGCTAAGGTATTTGATACAATACCCCACTGGGGCATTTGTTGATTAAACTCAAGAGGTTTGGCATAAACCCTTGTATCACCTGGTGGATAGCCAGCTGGCTTACAGGACCCAAGAAGCTGGAATTGGGGAGTCCTCCTCTACAAAGAGGCCAGTCATGAGTGAAGCCCCTTGGGATCAATCTTGGGATTGCTCCTTTTTTGCATTTACTTCTCTGAAGTCAAGGCCAATGTCAGGGATCTCTGGCTTACTAAATTTGCAGATGATTGCAAATTAGGAGCAGTCATAGAATCCCTCACCAACACTAATGTTCTCCAGGAAGGCCTGATACAGACAAATAGAGCCACGGACTAAAACTAAATGCCAATGAATGCATAACAGTATTCTTCGGGAAGTTATCCCCTCCAGGTAACTCGCATATTGACAACACACCTCTTTAACAGTTGACTCGGTAGTGAAGGACTTGAGGACACATGTTGGCAGTAATCTAGTCTTTGAACATCACTTGTCTACAGTAGTGAGGAAATCATTCCATGCGGCTTATAAACAAAGGTATGGCATCTAGGTGCAAGGAGGTCATTGTTCCATTGTATTTAGTATTAATCAGACCTATCATTGAGTACAGTGCCCTGTTTTTATGTACCTAACCAGACATATCCAACAATTGGAACGTCCACGGAGGTTCCTCACTAAGAATATAGGGTGCAAGTAACATGTCCTATGCAGACCGCCTCACAGTACTCTCCCTGTATTATGTCTCCTACAGGATGTTGAGAGGAGGTCTGTGCCTGACTTACAAGGCATTGTCAGACCCCACCCTGGTAGACCTCCTGCATATCTGCAAAACCAGAATGGGTAATTCTAGTACTGCTTAAGACTTTTGCCTGTGGTATAAATAGGACCTGCTTGAAAGACAGGTATGTATAGAGACTACTCTTCCCTGGTACAGACTCCCCATCCATGTGCAGCAGAGTTCCTCTCTAACCCAATTCAAGTGAAACTTGGATAATTACATCAGGAACTGGAAATTCATCCCTCATTTGGCACCTATGTCTCTAATGGACACAGGCAGCTTTGTAAATGGTTCATCTCCCAGGCTCCTGCTTACACTTATCAAAGGTACCAGAATTTGTCGGAGACTTGGGATACATGGCTAGGATTAAAAAGGCCCTAGTGGTCGTTAGCCTAGTGCACCATGAACCAATAGAATGGCATATGATAACATTTTGTTGCCTCCCAGATTTAGAGGTGCTAAGGGTCCTGTTCTGACTTGTATTTTAGCCAGTTCATCTGGATCATGGGTGGTCCATAAAAAAAAATACCCTGAAAGACCTTTTGTTGGTTGCACCGAGACCAATAGATGTAGTCCAGTGCTTGGCATGATCCTGAAGAGAGGATGGAGAGAGAAAGTTATTTCTGTATGTTGTAGTTTAGGAATATTTGAGTGTGCATTCATATATTTGGAGGACTTGAGTGAATTATTTTGCTTAGGTGCATTTGGCACAAACCTGTGATGTCTAAGGAGGTAGCTATACTTTACTTTTAGTGGCAACAGTTGCTGAATTCTGGATCTGTACTGCTCTGAAAAGAATGTCGGGTCAGGGTGTGTGTGGGTGTGTAAATACAGGTGGTTAGTGTCATGAGGACTATGAGGTATTTTATAGTCCAGGTACCAGCTTGTACATTTTTTAATACTTAAACTACATGTAGCAAACTTAAAACACTCTCTAAGATCTGCTGTTCTTTTATTTCAGATGAAGGGTGTTACTAGTATTTCCAGAAAAAAGCAGGGGATTAAACCTTTGTTTAGCCAGACTACAACAGTTGTAATTGTTGATCTATTGCAGAAGTCGCATTGCTTTCGAATTAAGTTAGCACTTTGTTTGTTAGATTGGAGTACTGTTTAGGTAAAGATATTTGTTTGCTGTAATGCTGCTTAATTTTATGTTAATATTGTTTGCTGTTTCTACTGCTGTTACACTTGTTCTTTTTTGTTTCACTCTTTTAAAACCTGTCTGATAAGGTCTTGTCTCTATTTCTTAAGTTTTAGATTCTGTAAGACAGTGCCAAACAGGCTGCACATCTGCATCTCTTAGTATTTCCTCTCCCCGTCATGTGAACCCACAGAGCCTAACTGCATGTCTTACTTCAGTTGACAGAAATTCTGTGTGGAAATAATACTTATCTTTTTCATGGTGTGCTCTCAGTTTGTGTTTTAGTGATTTTCCAATTTTTTTTAAGCTTACTTTTGAACCACGGCATGTGATGCAAAAACTGCTGAACAGTACCTCTGACCGTTGGGGAGCTTTTTTTGTTTCACGCCAGAGGACAAATACACTTTCAAAAAGTCTTTTTTATAGACTGAAGTTGGTGAGGAAAATGGTATACTTTAACCTTAGTGGTGTCAGTGGAGTAAAAATGCATGTTGTGTCGATAGACTTTAATGGGCACACCACCATTCGGGTACAAGGATGCCTCATTAAAGTGCATGGACAGAGCACACGTTGCCCCAAGGGTAATGTTTTGGTAGGAAATAATACATTTAGTGGCAGTGTGAGATTTGGTGACACCTAATTTGCAATCATTTGACTAAGTTTGCAGTTGATTGCAAATTAGGAGCTGTCATTGAATCTCACAGACACAAATAGGTTCATAGGTATGTACTAGACTAATGGCCCTGGAGCCTTTACAAACCTAGCCCATAGGATTACCGTGGCATTGTGCCACCTGACCTTAGTGCCTCTGTCGAGTAGAGCCACTGGAATGATCTCCGGGGTGAATTTTCTATTTCCCATCCACTCATCAAGATTCCTCTTGAAGAGGGCCAGTGAGGTGCTCTGCTTGACATGTATGGGAAGTCTGTTCCATAGCATGGGCAGTCTCTGGGTTATGAACCTGTCCCTCCAGCATGTTCTGTTGATTGTGATAATGAGGATGAGGTCTCTGGAGTGTGTGGTGTGGAGGGATTGGGATTTCTTTAGATGTAGCATTTCTAACAGAGCTGGGTAAGTCAAGCAGAGATCGCCTCTAAGTAGGCGATATGAGACAGAGAATAGCTGGAGTTTTTTTTTTTTTTAAGTCTGTCCATATAGGACAAATGTTTAAGACCTAGGATCCTCTTTGTGAGGTACTTTTGTGGCCTCTCAAGTTGTTGCAGGTGTCTAGTGAGGTACATGCCAAATGGGGCATTGTACTCGATGATTGGCCTAATGAGGGAAGAGTAGAGGGAGCCAATGACCTCTTTCTTCCTGGATGCAAAACCCTTAGTAATGAGATGTGATACACACAAGGACTTTCTGACCAGAGTGACAGTGCGGTTGTCAAGAGAAGTTGCTGTCAACCTGTGTTCCTAGATGTTCTCCAGGAGGGGCTGACACAGACAAACAACTGGTGTTAGAGCTATGGACTAAAACTAAATGCCAAGAAATGCGTAATGGTATTCTTTGGGAAGTCACCCTTCCCTGGTAACTATTATATTGATAACACACCCCTTAAAGCTGACCCATTAGTCAGGGACTTGGGGACCCACACAGATAGTAATCTAGCCTTTGATCATCATGTGTCTACAGTGGTGAGGAAATCTTTCTATGTTTCCCAACTTATAAACAAAGGTATGGCATCTAAGTTCAAGGAAGTCATTGTACCACTGTATTTGGCATTCATCAGACCTATCATTTGAGTACAGTACCCCCTTTGGTATATACCTAACCAGGCATACCCAACAGCTGGAACATTCACAGAGGTTCCTCACTAAAGGAATACAGGGCATAAGTAATATGTCCTATGCAGACCGCCTCAAGGCCCTATCCCTGTATTCTGTCTCTTACAGGCTTTTGAGAGGATGTCTGTGCCTGGCATACAGGTCATTGTCAGACCCCACTCTTATGGACCTCCTGCATATCTACAAAACAATCGGCACCAGAATTACTCATTCTAAAGACTTAAACCTTGTCTGTGATATAAATAGGAACTGCTGGAGAGATAGGTATGTATCCCAGAGACTTCCTCGTCTATGGAACAGACTCCCCATCCAGGTGAAGCAGAGTTCCTCCCTAACCCAATTCAAGTTCAATTTGGAGAATCTGATGGGAAACTGGAAATTCATCCCTGGTTTGGCACCTATGTCTGTAATGGGCACAGGTAACCTGTAAATGGTTAATCTCTCAGGCCCATGCTTACACTTGTCAAGGGTATCAGAACTTGTCAAAGATTTGGGATGCATGGCTAGGCTTAAAAAGGTCCTTGTGGTCGTTAGCCTAGTAAACACCTATGAACCTATATAGCGGGGCTGCGGTGTAATGAAAAGTTACAAAGTTTTTTTTATTTTATTTTAAAAAAATAAGTGCAAATGAATGGAAAAATGCATTGCTATACTTGACTGGTCAAATGCTGCAATGCATTTATTAGCAGTGGAAAATCTTTTAAAATGGAATATTTGGTAAGGCCACACCTGCAGTTTATTGTGTTTGACTGGCATATTTATTGTAGCTGTGCTAACTGGCAGTAAGCTAATAACTTCCAGTTGTGGACAAAAACTGTGGTTCCCTGAGTTTGTAATGCTTTGGTTATCTAGTGTGGATGAAAACAAATCTCTTGTGCTATTTAGTGACCCATCTGACTTAAAGTGAACATTACTATTAACTGCTCATGGCTAATCATTTAGTTTATGCTACCCTTATCCTTCAATGAGGGGCAAAGCTCACAGGTCTGCTGAGCAGCTGCAGACTGACACATGAAAGCATGGGGGTGTGGCCCACTTTGCTCCCCTTCCTCCCCACCTCCAAATTCTAAGGTTTAACCTTTTCTGTCTCATGCCTATGAATCTTGTCTGACTAATCTCTTAACAGAATTAAAGAACCCTCTCCCCTTATCTCATACATTCTGATAAATGTTACACTCCTTCAGGGCACACAAGCTCAAGTTAAAGCATATCCTCAGAACTCTGAGCATCACCTGTTGATCCATTATATTTCCTTCCTCAGTCTTCCTCTGATATTCATTCCCCTTATGTTATATTCTAAAACAGTCATCCTTCCCACTTCACATGCCTCTAATACTAAACTCCTGTGTCTTTTGCTACTAGTGACTGATGATCCATATTTATTTTTATCTTCACTCGTTGATACTGGTACAATAATACTGATTAATATATCTCTGTTTATATCACTCTGAATTAAATGAATTCTGCTTTAATGTATATTTTCTGTCTATATTACTGTAATCAAACTATATTTCTGCTTTTATGTATATATTCTGTATATGTTACTATATTTACTATCTGTAACACTGTTTCTACTTCTGTACTAATTAATGTTTATTTTTTCTGTATCTCATTGATTAGAGCTTTTCTCCCCAGGCCTCCACTGAAAATGGGCTTTTTTAGGCCCAGTGAGCTTTCCCGGTAAACAAATGCAATAAAATAAATCTGAAAACATTAAAATTTGTGTCCTTATCAAGAATATATAGATCTTAGCTCGCTTACTTATTGCATTTCCATTCCCACATCACCCAATTTCTCTCCCTCCCACATCAGTAGCATTGCTTCTAAACACTTTGCAGAAGTGAGGCCGTCTGTCACATGCACTTCTTATCACTAAAGCATTAAGAACAAGATTGACAGCATAAGCTCCTTTCTGAGCTCCCACTCCCGTAATCTCTTTGTAATAACTGAATAGTTGCTAAAGAACAGCCGTCATCATGTACAGTTTGTCCCTGGGTATACTTATTCATTTGATGCCTGACTAGGCCCCAGACGTGGTGTTATTCTACTGCACAGGTACTAGCACTTTCCCTATTTCAATACATTATTAATCAGCTACTTCCAAGTTATCAATTTCTTTTCTTTCAGTGCCCAAAGTTGTTATGGATTTGGATGGTCATGGGTTTGGATGGTAAGATACAGGCAGTGAAAATGCACATAGCCCCTTATATGGGTCTACTTCTGTTCAACGAAAACACGTTTTTTTTTTTTTTTTTTTTTTAGAAAAACAGAAGTACGAACCCATTTCAGTGAAAGTACACTTGTGAAAGTACACTTAACCGAAAGTGCACTTTCGAAAAGTACACTTTTGCGAACACCGGTTCACCAAACCAGACATAAAAACAAACACTGCACCACAGAAGCATGGTACAGTGGGGATAAGGAAATATGCTCCTCTTCCCCACTGCAGTGTGATTTCGGAGTTGTATAAGTAGCCCCCCCCCCCAAAAAAAAAAGCATGTTTGCAGTGTTTTTATGTCCAGGTCAGTGAACTGGTGTTTGCAGAAGTGTACTTTTGGTTAAGTGCACTTTCGCTGAAATGTGTTCGTACTTCTGTTTTTTGAAAAATGTGTTTTCTTGAACAGAAGTAGACCCATATATAGCCCAGATGTATCTGAAGTTTTGGATGACAATAATTATTAAGGATCTGAATTAGTTTGAAACAGGAAAATGGCAGACATTAAATAGGATAAGCAGATATTCATTACAGAGGAAGAGGAATTAGGACTACCACATTTTTTAAGGGATAAGTTAAGGCTATATAGTTGAGGTTTGTGTACATATAGCACAAGCTGAAGGATATAGCTTGAAGTAAGTAAAGGTGATTGTGGTACAAGGGGAAAGATGAAGCATAATAGTATTTTGGGTGCAGCCCATTAAAGAAAATAGCAATAACCGTGCAGAATATTACATATGTAAGATGATGGAATGCTGTTTTAATGGTAAAAATCGTGCTGTACTGGAGTAAAGAGATTTTTCCAATAGGGATAGGCAATAGTAAGGGTACACAAATTTTGCAGGAGGTGGCTGAAAGTAATTGGAGTAAATTGGCAAAGGAACCGTGTTCCTGGAAGTGTGTGAGCAGACTGGGGATTGGTGGTAGGATGTAGCCAGAGAGCAGTTGAAAGACCAGCCATGGTGGAGATTTTGTGGAGCAAGAAGAGGCCATCATCAAAATGGATAATCAGAAGGGCTTTTAATATTTTGGATGATAACTTTAGCTATAAAAATCATTCAGAGGAGCTTAAAATTGCCTAAAGAGAATAGACAAATTATGAAAGGAGAAATGTGAAAAGCACTGTGTTCAGGATAATTGTCTGGAAATATTTGCACGAGTATTTTTATACAAAGGATTTTTAAGTTCGAAGAATCTTCCCCCTTACAAATGCAACGCATACTCCTCATTTGGGGGAAGAGGGAGGAAACTAGGAATGTATATTTTGGGGATGGGTAGTGTTGATTATCCACACAGATTTCTTTGACACAAGATGTTGGGGGCACAAATTGTAGAAAACGATATTTTGAGTTGTTTAGGATTTAAAAGTGCCAAGAGTTGGGGAGGCCTTAAGATCATTGTTTTTAGCAGCCAGAAAAGCCGTAAAAACATGGAAACTTGACTCATTTCTTTTACAATTTTCAGACCATTCTCTAAAGTTGGTTTAAAGAATGGAAAATTTGGGGTTGGTGCATACAAAATAATGTTCAAGATTTATAATATGGGAGGTTTAGTGGTGGTGAAAAATGTTTGTGCGCAGTTTCTCAGAGCTGCTCTTGGTTTGTCTACTTTGCCTGAGAGTTAAGAGAATCTGCTGCATCTAAAGCTATCCGCTGATAAAAGAACAAAAATAGGTATCATTCTGCACTTCTGATTATTTTTTGCTGTATTTCATAAGAATGCTGTATTCATTAACATTTCAAAGCAGAATTCTTTCCACTGCTATTATAGTACTTTGTATTTATATCTGTTATATGTAGATACTTGCACTTGAGCTCTAAAACAAACATTTTTACATTGAGGATTTTTGGCTTTACTGTAGTGGCAGAAGTTGCTGTAGCAAACCTGTTGAGTTGGGGGCTACTAATTGAAAGCTTATTTTGTGTTTTCATATTTGTTCTGTAGGCCTTGCTGTTGTAAAACTTGTTTTTCTGATTCTATATAAGCCAAGTGTTTGCGCTAAACTTCTCTCCATGGACCAGTTTGTAGCAGTGCTCTGTATGAATGCTTTCAAGTTAAAATTTCCCTTAGAATAACTATCTGTGCAACCTTACCCAGTCCCCCCTGCTGCCCTAGGAACATCCAAGTTGCACATATAGCAGCATTGCCTTGTTTGGGTACCTGCAGTTCAAAATGAGTACAGTACCCATTCTTCATCTGTGCGCTAACATCCCAGTCCAGTTAAATCTCTTCACTCTTCTCTTTGTTAAACCCATAGTAAAAAAAAATCTGAAACCGCGGTTGGGCACTTTTCTGCTATCTCTGTGGCCAGCCTGGTGGACATGGGCATCTTGAGGCAATGTAGCAATTGTCATGTATACTAGCAACCACTTAATCCTGAAACAAACACAGTATGTGAGTGAGAGATGTAGTTGCACCATGAAAATTGAGATGACTCTCACATACTGACAAATCAAATGAAAAATGGGAGTTGCAGTGGTGCATCGGTTAGTGTTGTTGCCTCACAGGAAGAGGTTCTGTGGTTCGAGTCTCAGCCGGAGTGCCTTCTGTGTGGAGTCTGCATGTCCTCTGTTCGTGTGGGTTTCCTCTAGGTGCTTCGGTCTCCTCCCACATTCCAAAGAAGTGTGTCTGGAGTGTTTTTTCCCCAGGCCTCCCCTGAAAATGGGCTGTGTCCCATTCGGGCTTTCTTGATAAATTAAAAACAGGTTGTTGGTGCACACACACACCAACCCATATATGCAGAGGTACTTGCAAGTAACTTACAAAAACTTCAGAGGCTTCTTGTACGCTGCTGTCAGAAACCACATGCAAACAAAACCAAGTCAAGTATTGTATACGTACACATCAGTGTCTCCACAAGCAAGCCCCTAAGGCAAAACACCAGACATTCAAATGTCTTGGTCATAGGAGACTCCATTGTGAGACACACAGATTGCCTCGCTCACCAGGATGGATAAAGAGAGGATTGCAGTCAGTTGCCTGTCAGGGCACATGATTTGTCATCACACAGGCACTCGGGTGACTCGGTCACAAGTATCAGTATGACACAATCCTAGTCCATGTGGGTTTGAATGACCTGTCTGAATACATGTCGCAGGCTGGTATGAGCCTTGGCTTGAGCAGCATTCTACCCTCACCAAGAATGATACCACAAAAGAAACAGAAAATGATTGACTTCAATAATTTATTTATTTATTTACATTTGTTAATCGGGTAGTGTCCGACTGGGTTGGAAAAATCCCGTTTTCAGCAGAGACCCGGAGAGAGAAGCTCCACATCAAAAGAACATTATTAAGGTACAAGCAGTAAACTTAGTTTAAGTAGTACATTGCTAACAAAATATGTAAATGAGCTTAACAAAAATATTACAATATAAACATGCATGTTTCAGGCATACAGGAATACTATTTTTTACAATACATATGAGGTACATAAGTCGAAAATTGGTCATGTAGGTTTATAAGTTAGGTCATCTGAAGGAACAAAGATTAATAAAGATAAGACACATAGTGGGATAGCCCTATGTGGGATGAGCACTATTTGGGCTAACGTGTGAGATGAGTGGGGAAAAAATAGGAAGAATATTGGTTGGGAGCAATATAGGGGCATAGACAGTTATTTAAATAGTCTTTCAGGGTAGTTTTTAAATGTGGGCAGGTTGGGGTTTTTAGTTATCTGTTGAGGAAGGGTGTTCAATCTTTTGGCTATTTTATGGGAGTAGAGGGAGTCTCCGTGATAGTTGTGAGATTGGGTTACTTTTAGCATTAGTTTGTTGGATGACCTGAGCAGCCTAGAGTTTGTGTTTGGCTGGACTAGATTTGATAGAGCTGAGCAGTTAGAGTTGTATATGATTTTATGGGAAGTTCTAGTTAGTTGAGCTGTCTGAGAGCAGTTCAGTGGTGTTGGCTATTCTGTTATAGCAGGAGTCTAGTTTATTTAGGTCAGTTTTTGATAGGTTAATAAAGACCTCAGAGCAGTATAGGAGGGTGGATAGCAAATGGGATCTTGCAGTGGCCAGTCTAGCTTGTTGTGTAAGGTAAGGTTTAACCCTGTATAGAGCACCTAATTTAGAGTGGATTTTTTCTGATGGCCAGATAGATGTATTTATCAAATTTTAGTGAGTCATCTATGGTTGCTGCTAGCAGCTTAGTTGACTGGTAGGTTCGATTTTTGTACCGTTGTTGGATAGTATGGAGCAGGATTGGGTACTGGGTTTGGAAGATTTATTAGAGAAAATTATGAGCTTGGTCTTATTTGGATTTAGGATGAGTTGGAGGCTGGCGAGGTACTTTTCAGTGTCTTGGAGTGATTGCATTTTGTGTTTGGAGTTCTTGTGGGGAGTGGGCTGAGCAGATACGGGAGGGGTCATCTGCATATTGGTTGACGGCATGTTGGGTGGCAGTATATAGGTTGTTAAATATTATGAAGAAGAGGGGCACAAATATGGAGCCTTGTGGTACCCCTGTGGTGACAGGTAATAGTGGGGAGAGGCTGTTTGCCCATTTAGTGGCCTGTTGACGGTCGGATAGATAACTGTGGAACCATGTTAGAGGTGTGGTATTGAGATTGTAAGAGGCAAATTTATTGAGGAGCAGCTGATGGGACACTGTCAAAAGCTTTTGACATATCTAAGAAAATGGCTGAGACTAGTTTTCCTTCATTTTTGAGGTGACTAATGGCCTCTGCAAAGGTTGTGAGGGCTGAGTTAGTACTGTGTTTAGGCATGAAGCCTTGCTGGGTGCTGGAGAGTAGGTTGTTGGTAGTGAGGTGATTCATGAGTTGCTGGTGGATACATTTCTGTAGAATTTTGGCAAGAGTGGACAGAATGGCGATGGGGCGATAGTTATGTCTCTAGATTGGCCACCCTTATGAAGTGGTATGATATGACAGATTTTCCATATTTGGGGAAAGTATTGTTCTGAGAGCGGTTTATTAGTAATGATATGGGGAAGGCAATGGATGGGGCATCTAGTTTTAGGTATTCGTTTGGAAGTTGGTCAGCAGCTTCTAATTAGATAGGAGTTTTTTTTATTTTGTAGGAAGTTGGAATGGGAATAAAGGAGGAGGAGTTTACTTAGAGATAGGGGAGGGGACAGTGAGTGGTGGGATTGTTCTGTTGTCTAGGAGAGAAGTGGTAGAGTTGATGAAGTGGGAATTGAATTGTGAGGCTAAGGGCACAGAGGAGTTAGTAGTGAGGGGGAACAGGGTAGGGGTTTTACGGGGTTAAGGAGGTGGTTGATATTCTGCCAGAATTTTTGGGGATTGTGCTGGTATTTTTGTTGGCAGGTGAGGAAATAGGTTCTTTTATCCTTGATGATTTTCTAAGCTGTTTGTAAAGGGTGAGATCGTTGTTGTTTTGTGGGAACAGTACATACAGGGGAATAATGACAAGGCAGGACTTTAAATTAGCTATATAATGTTTGACTGAAAATGATTGGGTAGATTATAAGTGATTGCTCACTGACAGAACCCACACTGTAAAAGTTGCAGACTCCAAATCTGACCTCAAGGCAGTGACAAGTGGAGTGCCACAGGGTTCCATCCTGGGGCCTCTCCTGTTTGGTATCTACATCTCTGAAGTACAGGCTAACACAGGAGGCCTCTGGCTGATGAAGTTTGCAGATGACTGCAAATTAGGAGCCATAGTCAAGTCCCCAAATGATGTGGACATCCTACAGAAGGGCCTCACTGAGACAGATGCCTGGTGTCAGAGCCATGGCCTCAAGCTCAATGCCAAAAAATGCAGTGTCATCCCCTTTGGTAAAATCTCTGTACCCATGAACTATCACATAGGCAGCAATCTACTTAACACCGAATTCGTGATAAGAGACCTTGGGACCCAGGTGGCCAGTAGTCTCTCCTTTGATAGTCACATCGCCACAGTAGTCAGGAAGCCCTTCTGTGTGGCACACCATCATAAAAGAGTTCTCATCCAGGAAAAAAGAGGTCATTGTTCCCCTCTACTCGTCACTCATTAGATCCATTATAGAGTACAACGCCCCTTTTGGAATGTACCTCAAGACATCTGCAGCAGCTGGAAAGGCCACAGAAGTACCTCACAAAGAGGATTACTGGCCTCCAACAAATGCCCTACACTGATCGCCTCAGAACACTCCAACCTTACTCCCTAGCATATCACCTACCACGAGGTGATCTCTGCCTAACATATAAACCTATGTCAGACCCAGACCTGTTGGACATGCTACACCTAAAGAAATCCCAATCCCTCCAAGCTACATGCTCTAGAGACCTAAACCTTGTCACCACAATAAACAGGGCACACTGGAAGGATAGATTCCTGTCCCAGAGACTTCCTATACTCTGAAACAAGCTACCCATCTATGTCAAGCAAAGTTCTTCATCATTAGCACTCTTCAAGAAAAATCTTGATGAGTGGATGGGAAATATGAAATACACCCCGGGGATCACTTCTGTGTCTCTGGACAGTGGCACAGGAAAATAACTTTCTCAGGTGGCATAAGCTATGGTACCTTGCTGGCTAGGCTTATGTAGGCCCATAGGCTGATAGCCCAGTACCTACCTATAAAATTTGCAGTTGGGAGTGTCAGTATGGTTTGTGGTGTAAAATGCTTGTGACGATGTGATTTGTTTTCATTTATATAAATGTATGATTGCGTATGTTGCAAGTGATGGTTTAATAAAGCAAGTGATGGTTTAATAAAGATATTCTTGTTTAAAAAAAAAAAAAGGCAGAAATTAAATTTTATGTTGTGCGGTTTATTGTATAATATATAGCACTATATGTGAAGTATAATGTTTGTTAATACAGTTTGATTTTTTTTTTTTTTGTATAAAGGCAAATTTACGTATGTCACAAGTGATGATAATTCAATAAAGTTGGTGTTTTTAAAAATATACAGGGTATAACCAACATGTCTTATGCGGACCGATTTAAAGAGTCCATCACTGTATTCTGTTTCCTACCAATTACTGAGGGGTTGCCTGACTTGCAATACAAGATTACCCACGCCAAAAGATGTAAACCTCATCTCTGACACAAGTAGATCATACTGGAGAGACTGATACATGTCCAGGAGATTGCCCCTGTCCTGAAATAGGCTTCCTATTCATGGGAAGCAGAGCCCTTCCCTGACCATATTCTAGTGCAGTTTGGAGCAATGGGACTGATACATGTCCAGGAGATTGCCCCTGTCCTGAAATAGGCTTCCTATTCATGGGAAGCAGAGCCCTTCCCTGACCATATTCAAGTGCAGTTTGGAGCAATGGGTGGGAAAACACAGATTCACTCTTGAGGTGGTGCCCATGTCCGTTACGGGCAGAGGCAGTCAGTAAAAATTGTAAAACTCCCATTGGCTGACCTTGTAATCTATCCACCCGGGATTGAAAAATTTGGTAAAATCCGGGTAAAACTGGTTAGGCTTGTAAGGGCTCTTGAGCCATTGGCCTAGTAATCTCCTATGAACGTTACGGTGATCATTGTTTGTTTTTTCTATCATTTGACCACAGTCTTGCATGTCGGTGTAAGCAAAGTGGCTGAAGTTAGTCCACATGTGTGTGCATGTTTGACTGGACTGCTGTGATTTGCAGTTTATGCATGGATGGCCTTGCCACTTAGTGAACAAGGATGCCAAAAGCACCGTTTTGCTACTTGCTATTTTCTGACATTTTTATTTACTTATTTGATTGTAAGGTAAAATACTGATGGAACACTTCTGTACTTTAAAATGAATAAATGCATGATCTGTAGTACCACTGTTAACAGTACTATGTACCTGACTGCTGTTTTTTTTTTTTTTTTTTTTTTTTTAGCTTTCTGCTGTGTCATGTGTATATTTAGGCCGTGGGGGTGGTAAGGAGCAAAAGGCCTGCAAATTTTAAAACTGTATGTGATGGGCATGGTGGTATGTGCTGCAGAGGTTGTAATCGGCAGTAAAATGAGCAGAGTTTTTTCCATCCTGTTAGGCAACCAGATACCGTCATCAGCAGCATTGCAGGGTAATGTTGGAGCAATTTATCATGGCACACAGGCAACTATGTATTGTGTAAAATAGTGGAAATACACTATTATGGCCCTTGTTCTATTTTACTACTGTCAGAACCTATTATGTGTAAATTCAGCCCCTGTACCCAGTACTTATAGCTATTTTATCTGTGGATGAAATGATGACAAATATGTTCATTTGCTTATTCTAGCTTTGCAGAGCTAATGTGGTTTGTGTGGAACAAGTTAAGTTGCTTGACTGTTGCCACTGTGTGTGAAACAATTAGAAATACATTATCTAATGTCTGAAGTGTATACAGTCAAAAAGTGGCTTTGATTACTGGGTTTTGGAGGCCATCTCTGGATGAAAGTAACTGACCCTTTTTTGGGTGTCTATATCATATCAGCAAACGGCAAAATGCAGTCTGAGCTGTTGTGACTGAGATTGCATTCCGGTGGGATCAGGAAATTTGCCCTTTTCCTCAATGTAGTGCAGTGTCAGAGTTGGTAACTATAATTAGCAGGGTGTGTGTGGATTCGATGGACTGGCCATCTGTTTTTGCAAGACTAGTGTACTTTTGGGTGAAGTTTGAAATGCATTACTGTCAGTGTTTGAAACAAACCTGAAATACATTACTGTGGCCACTTATTTATCTGCAGGGCAGTTAAGGTACAGTGATGCTAGGCTCAAGGCCTTCCCATTCAGATTGATGTCATTGTTAACATCAGGCAGTTCTTTGAAACAGGGTCAGGATACCCAATTATTTCTGCTCATGAGGTGATTAGAGTGTGAGGTTACAAAGAAGTGCCTTTAAGTATCTTCTCTGTATTGTAACTGTTTAGTTAGGTACTTTTGGATTAGTGTAAGGAAGTTTCACTGTTTAGTATCTCCTGCCTTAGAATAAGTGCAACTGCCCATTTTCATCTTGTTGGAGGAATACTGAGGCCCATTTTCATCTTGTTGGATGAATACTGAGGTTATCTTAGGAATAATTTCCATACCTGGTTCCTTCCCTACTAGAGCCCATTTATATTTTCGTGCTACTGCTTTACCCTAGCTAGTCTCCTGTCTGTGTCTCAGTTGTGAGACACAGTGACTGCCCATATTGATTTTTGGCTACTGTCTGTGCCCTGTCTGCTACAGATATGTCTAAATCTAAACTCCCTGTCTATTTTCTCCCATCTGGGCTGGTCTAGTTCTCTCTCTCCTTTAGCACCCTCTTAACTTCTGTACTTTTACAAAATGAGTAATTCATTTGATACTGTCCTTTTCTATCTTCCCTGTTTTTTATTTGTGATAATACTTCCATCTTTTTGCTGTTTTAACTCTACCACTGGTCCACTGCTATTACTATCTTAGTCTATTGATCTTGATAATCCGTTTTCTTGCAAGACACTGTTTGATCCCACTTTGCTTTCCACCCACCCCTAACATCAGTTTCTTTATACTGAGTCTACCCCTCCCTGGCCAGTTTTTAACCCATCTCAAGGCCCCTCACTCCTCCCAGTTGCAGCAACATAACTGTTTCACAAATAATCACTCTCAGGTTCTCCCAGCCACTGGAATTATGTCTGCCTCATCTGCTCTTCATACTGTTACAGGCACCTAAATTTCATTGTTGGTGTCCTTGGTTATATTGTGATCTTTATGCATCTAAACTTCAAATGTCATTGGTACTCCTCCATTTCCTTTCTCATCATAACATAATTGGAATTAACTAATAAGACAAATGTTTTCCACTTTATACTATACCTCACGGTTTCCTCTTCTCTGAACTGCCAGAATGTGAAATGTTTCTCCGTGCAATCCTGTCTAACAAACTGTCATGGTGTAGCTTCACCTCTATACACTTCTTCTGTTCCAGTTTACTAGGCACGCTATGAAGTCAGGAGTAGCTTTACCAATATATCTCCCTGCCTTTTAATCCCTCACCTTTTCTTTATTTCAAGCAAAAATACTAAAAAAATAAATAAATAAATTAAAATTCAAACAGCCTCTAAATCAGTACATTACCTTTCAAAAATCTGTGTGGTGATGTCCAGCCCAACCGAAGCCCAGAAAAATCACCAATTAATCTAAGTAGCAAAGAACCATCCCTTCAAAATAGTGACAACTAACTCTCCTTTAACTACCAATTCAAACTGTACCTCTTCCCAGCTGTACTGTCCGAACTATACTTGTAAAACTAGCACATCAAATCCCTCACCCCAGTGTTCTCCTGGTCTTCCAAAAATATTGTTTTCAGAACTGCATTTTTGGATATCACAGTATAACCCTGATATTCTTGCCATCACAGAAACCTGGTTTAAGCCTAACATTAAAGATTCTGAACTATGCCCTCCAGGCTATAGTATTGTCAGGGCTGATAAGCAAGGAAGGGTAGCGTTAATTTGTGTGAATAGGGAGAGAGACTGTATGAACTTTGACAATGTCTCAAAATTCCAAAATGCCAAAATACTAGTATCATTGCTAAAACTTCACAATAAAATCACCTGTGTTTTCTGTATCCCACCTGGAAATAATTTTTATAATATACTCCTAATAAGACATGCCGCGGTGGTGCAGCAGTAGCATTGTCACCTCACAGCAAGAGGTTCTGCCGTTCGATTCTCTGCTGGAGCGCCTTCTGTGTGGAGTCTGCATGTCCTCCCCGCGGTCGAGTGGTGTTCGAAAGACATGTGTGAATGGGGCGTGCCTTCGTTGAAGGTTGGGCGTCGAGCTGGCACCTCGGCACCGTAAAAATCTACTGCCAATCATTCGTGGACCGGAGTTCCGTTGTGGCGACCCCTAACTGAGAAAAGCTGAAAGAAGAAGAAGACTTCTAATAATAAGAGAGATGTAAATATTGATTGGTGAAACCTTATGTCAGACTTTCCCTCAACTAGTATAAACCTTTATGGTTACACACACACACACACACACACACACACACACAAGATTTAGTAATACCAAGAGTACAAATGCAGTTCTAAACTGAATACTGGTCTCTTACCGTAGTAAATTTACCACCACTTGAACGTATCCAAACTCACTTGGTGACCACGTTCCAGCCTATACCAATAGAAGTATCACCCACCAACCTAACACTACCCAATGTAAAATAACCTGAAACACTTCTGATTTCATTTCCACTTGAGTCAGTCAAATATTCTAAACTGCCACGCCCCACTGTGCAAAAAAATATGAATCATGGGTCACTGCCCAGACAAAAACTACAATGTCTAACAGAGACAAAGTTTGGAAAGAATGGTTTAATTGCTCAATCTGAGTAAAAACAAGTTAACCTAGATTAAAAATAGCCATCTACAACTTCAACACAAGAATCTCCCCCAAATATTCTGGGCATCAGCACATAATTTGTTACATCCAGGCTCAAACAAGGAACCCCATCCTTCTCCTAATAGTTGTCCACTAGAAATTGCAACCTTTATTCGGTATTTACTTCATGGAAAGCATTACCTCCATAACTTAAAAATATTCTTCATCCCCATTCAGTGCTTCTACCACCACCACAATAACATCCAGCCTTAGTAATTAAGCGAAAAATAGGTTAGACCAAAACCCGCATGCACTGTACACCATACCCACTACCACTTCCTTTACTCTCTAACCCACCCCTTCTACCACAACATCCCCACATGGCACTTCATTTCCATCCCCTCTAGCTTCTTCAACTATTCTGCCTTTGCTACCCAGGTTTCTGTACCATACCGTAGTACTGGTCACACCACTGTCTTGTACAATATTACTTTTCAGCTTCTTTGGCATTCTTCTGTCTTAGGCTATACCTGATACTTTATGCCAGTTGACTGCAGCCCCTCTGATTCTAGCTTTGACCTCTTCATTCAGACTTCCCTTCTCCTCAACCACCCTTCCCAGATACTTGAAGTTGTTTACCTGTTCCACTGTCTTCCCTTCTATCTCTGTTCTCAGCTTCTTCTGATTTCCCCAATTTGCTGCCATTACCACCATCTTATATGTGCAAGCCACGGTGGTGCAGCAGTAGCGTTGTTGCCTCACAGCAAAAGGTTCTCCCATTTGATTCTCGGCTGGAGTGCCTTCTGTGTGGAGTCTGCATGTCCTCCCTGTGGTCGAGTGGCATTCAAAAGACATGCGTAGAGGTGAGTGTGCCTTCGTTGAAGGTTGGGCATCGAGCTGGCACCTTGGCACCCGTAAAAAAAATCTACTGCCAATCATTAGCGGACCGGAGTTCTGCTGTGGCGACCCCTAACTGGGAAAAGCCAAAAGAAGAACAACCACCATTTTATCTGTGCTTAGTTTCATCCCATGTGCCTTCGGATTTGCATTCCATTCTCCTATCCTTTGCTGAAGTTCTGGCTCAGAGTCTCCCTGTATTGCCACATAGTCTTCATACAGCACCTTTGTTGATCCGTCCCCTCCAACCTGTTTGCTAATGTAGTCCATCACCAGTATGAACCGCAGTGGGCTCGGAGCTGAACCCTGATGTACACCCACTGGGAACCCCTCTGTGAGGCCGAACACCATCCATACTTGATTCATTGGGTCCTTGTACATAGCCTGCACTAATTCTACCAGTGTTTCTGGGATTTCAAACCATCGCAGTACTGCCAAGATCAGCTTTCTTGGGACCTTGTCATATGCTTTCTCCAAATATAGGAAAGCCCAGTTGGACCCTCTCCTCCTCTCTAGCTTCTTTTCAAGTATCTGTCTCCGTGCAGACATCAGGTCAGTTGTGCTGCACCCTGATCTGAATCCAAACTGCTCATCTCCTATCTTGCATTCTACTGCTGTGCGTATCAGTTTATCAACCACCCTCTCCAGAACTTTCATGCATTGTGATAGGAGTTTGATGCCTCTGTACTGCCCTCTGTACTGCCCACAGTTGTTCTTGTACACTGGTACAAGTATGCTTATTCTCCAGTCATCTGGTATATGTCTTTCTCTCCACACTGCTATTGGTACACCCTCAGGAGCTATTTCTCCCACATCTCACCCAGCATCTTTATCATATCTGCTGTAACCTCATTTCATCCAGCATCTTTTATCATATCTACTGTGATCTTATCTGAGCCTGCTGCTTTCCCTGACTTCATCTTCCTTAGTGCTGTTCTTACTTCTTCTAGAATGGGCTCCCCCAGAAACAGCCTATGATGAGAGAAGAGAAGTACAGCTTCTGTGGGGTTTTCTTTATTCAGAAGCTGCTGGAAATACTCCTTTCATCTGCCTTTGATGTCCTCTGAGCTGGTGAGCAGGTTGTTGCTGGCATCCCTTATGAAGGGTGCCTGACTATCTTCTTTATCTTTTTGTCTTTGCCTTGCAACCTGATATAGTTTCATTGTGCCCCTTACTGAGTTACTTTCCAGAAGTTGGCACAGTGCCTCTGATGCCCTATTCTTTGCTATTGCAACTTCTTTCTTAGCTTAGCCAACCAGTAGTCCTTCCAAGCCTGGTGAGTCTTTTCTGTCTTCCACTTCTTCCTGCACTCCTTTTTTCTTCTGATGACTTCCTGGACTTCTGCATTCCACCACCAGCTTTTCTTATGTACCTTATTTCCATACCTGGTTCGGCCACATATCTTTTCTTTAGTCCTAACATATGCTGTTTTTAGGTGCTGCCATTCTTCAAGTCCACCTAATTCTTCCTCTTCTTGGGGTCCTAGAGCCCTGAGTAATTCCTTGAACTGTTGTAATTTCTCTCCAGTCAACATCCAGGTCTTCAGCCTGGTCTCTGACCTTTAGAGCCTTCTCCAACCACTGCTTGCAGCTTATTGTGGCAACTAGTGGTTTATGCTGTGGGCCGACTGTTTCACTGGGGATGACTTTGCAATCATGGATTCTGCCCTAGTGTCTTTTCCCTACAAGGAGGAAGTCTACCTGAGTTGCATGTTGACTACTCTTGTATGTGATCTTGTGACTGTCTCTCTTTCTGAACCATGGTTTGGCTGCTATCAAGCCGTTTGCCAGACAGAAGTCTAGAATGGCTTCTCCTTCTTTATTCCTGTTGCCCCACTCACGTAGTCCTCCTATCCTGTTCTGTCTGTCCCGATATGTGCATTCAAGTCACCCATTATCAACGCTAATTCATGTTGTCCTACATTATCTAGTAGGTCCTGCAACTTCTTTTTCTTACCATCACAACCCTGCTGTGGGGCATAGGCTGAGATTATGAATACTGCCCTATCTTTACATTGGAGTCTGACTGCCATGAGACTGTCATTAATTCTGATGATATCCCTTACTGCCTTCTGAAGCCTCTCACCACAATTCCTACACCATTTCTAGCCTCCCCTCTACCTGAGTAGTATGACTGGATCCCAAGCTAAGTGGCTTTGCTGCACTTCCCTTCCATTTCATCTCCTGGATACATAGGATGTCCAGCCTCCTCCGTATTATCATGTCATCCACTTCCAAGCTGCATCCTGTCAGTGAACCTACATTAAGTTAGCAATTCTCCGTTCATGTTTGGCAGGTTGGTTGGTTTTACATCCAGCTTTCGTTCAGCAGAGCTATCCCAGGTAACTAGACACCAGCCAGCCAGTAGCTTAATGACCCATGGTTGCTGGGCTTTATGGTGGGCACACACTGGCCAATAGGGGCACATATACCCCTCCCACCATTAGCATGGGTCCCTGGCATGGGTCAGAGTAGGCCGGGTCCTCAACCCACTTATCACCGGTAACTACACATGCCCAGTTTTGGTGACATTTTTCAACATGACTGCATCACCTAGAGCAATATTTTTACACCGTCTAGTGACTAGCCCTGCCACAGCGTGCAGTCTGTGATCCGTGTTCTCCTATCTTGGGGATACTATGCACCACAGTAGATGCCCAAAGTGGTTGTGGAAACACTCAGCATGTTTTTCATTCAGAGGAGAAACCCCAAGGAGACACAAGTAGAACATGCAAACTCCAAACATGCATTGGTCGGAGGTCAGGATCGAACCTTGTGTATGGGAGACAAAGACCTTAACCACTACGCCATCTAGTCTTTCATTGACACCACAAA
>NC_056728.1:870220510-870253010 GCF_019279795.1 Protopterus annectens | reverse complement strand
TCTCTCTCTCTCTCTCTCTCCCTCTCTCTCTCTCTCTCTCTCTCTCTCTCTCTCTCTCTCTCTCTCTCTCTCTCTCTCTCTCTCTCTCTCTCTCTCTCTCTCTCTCTCTCTCTCTCTCTCTCTCTCTCTCTCTCTCTCTCTCTCTGTGTCTCTCTCTCTCTCTCTCTCTCTCTCTCTCTCTGTCTCTCTCTCTCTCTCTCTCTCTCTCTCTCTCTCTCTCTCTCTCTCTCTCTCTCTCTCTGTCTCTCTCTCTCTCTCTCTCTCTCTCTCTCTCTCTCTCTCTCTCTCTCTCTGTCTCTCTCTCTCTCTCTCTCTCTCTCTCTCTCTCTCTCTCTCTCTCTGTCTCTCTCTCTCTCTCTCTCTCTCTCTCTCTCTCTCTCTCTCTCTCTCTCTCTCTCTCTCTCTCTCTCTCTCTCTCTCTCTCTCTCTGTGTCTCTCTCTCTCTCTCTCTCTCTCTCTCTCTCTCTCTCTCTCTCTCTCTCTCTGTCTCTCTCTCCCTCGCTCTTTTTCTCTCTCTCCGCCTCCACTGTGGTACTCAAAGGCTGTAATAGTCTTGGTCCCTTCCTGTTTAAAATCTTTATCAATTACTTCTATACTTGAATAGGTCCAGTCTCGTTCATATTATAGTATTATATAATGTGCTGCTGCTGATGTGCATCTAATAAATTGCTTCAGCTCCCCCATATCCTGCAAAAATCTTTTTCCTCAGTTGAGAAATGGCTCCATAATGCCCAGCTACCACTCAACCCTAAAAGCAGTAACTGCTGTTTCTCCCCAGATGACACAGACTTGTTAAAGTAAATCTCAAAATCTTTTCACTAAACAAAACTGAAATTAAAGTGGTCTCCCATACAAAGCTGCTTGGAATGATTATAGATAATTACCTTAAATGTGACCTGCATGTTGAAAATAACATAAACAATTCACTAAAGATTAGGAGTTATAACACAATAACAGCATACTTGCCACCACCAAGACCTCTTCTTTCCACTACTTACCTTATCCTATCTCTTTTTAGACTGTGCACCCATCCTAACCAGATTTCAGGCTACAGTTAAAAATAAGCTGGAGGCATGCTATAAGCAGGTTGCAAAGTTTGCTGCCGACAAACAATACTGTAGCCGCCACTGTGTTGGCCGTTATTCTCAAAGCCGATGACTGCCCTGTTTTTACTCCTATTCTCCAGTCCTATCCTAATAGACTACTTTGATCTAATGAACTTATTGTAAGCATATATAAACCCCATAAATCATTTGGCTAAAATGTTTACTCCTAGTTTTGTCGCTAAAAATTGGAATTTTTTCCATCTGCAAATTTAGATCTACCTCTAACTTCAAACCACTACTAAAAGACTACCTAAGTAAAACTTAAATTTGCTCCTGCTAACTACCCCCAGGCTGAACTAGTCCTCTCCCTCCTCCTACCACCAGCATACTTTTGAGCATGTTCAGAGTGAAGGAATTAGTAAAGTCTGTTCCTTATTCAGAGGACAAATATATTTTTGCCCAGGTTATATTATCTAGTCATCTTTCTTCCAAAGAATGTACTTTGTGTATTTGTCATTTCTGTGAATTGCAATGTGTGAGTAATTTAATTTATCTATTGACCATGTTCTTTTTCATCTTGTTGTATCTGCCTAAATATTTGCATTATGCATGTATAGGTTCACATTGTATGAACTGAAGTTGAATTTGTACTTTAATGTGTCATTCTTTCGTATTAGGCTTTGACAGGGGTGTAGCCAGGATTTTCAAATTTGTACTCACAATTCCAAATTGCTGCCCCCACTAAGCTACACCCTCATCATCATGATGTTGCTACCCCCCTTACATACATGTCCAAGTCATACCCCCATCACAGTGCTGCTCTCCTCCACCCTCAGCAAATGTCTGCCAGGAAACTAATCTTTTACATGAAACACCAAAACAATAGCAGGCATTTTAGTTCAAACATGCATTTGATCCAGATGGGAAAGCACATAAAGTATTTCCCCGTTTATATTATATGCTAAACTTTAAGCTGTGCTGTATCCATATGGCTACACGTGAGTGTGTTTTAATAAATTGTGACACTGTCCCCCACATATAAGCTGGAGGGCATTATCTGTATTTGTCAGAAACACCATCACCTCACATGAAATTATCCATGACCTTAATTTGGAACTCCTGGAGATCTAAATCACCATTAAAAAAATCAGCTGCTACTCTTGTTGCTAGCCACATATCCCACCCATTGCCTCCCAGTGAACAAGAAATGTACCTGAACACCAACGAGTGTTTTAAATAGCAAATGGTTTACTATTATATATGCGACCACCACATTATCATCAAACAATTGCATGAACCTCATAAGGTCAAACGAATTACCGTACCACACAGAATGTCAATGATCCCTTTCTCGAACTGATGTTTAACTCCATGCCAGAAGTTTAAGCCTCAAAATGCATGCAGTCGAGGCACTCCTCAGTATGGAGAAAATCGATAGATGTGCAGTAACCGAAACCAAGGCTCCAGAGAGCACCCCAGCGTTACCAGGCTACAACTTGTACCATACATTCCGGCCACAAAACCCAGACCGAAATACAAAATTCGGGGGAGTATCCATATTCATCACGGATACCCACACCTCCAGGTTAGTTGCACAGCACGGTGCTTCAGAGATCATCCACGTGCAACTAACAACTGAGAACTGCTATTCAAATTATAGCTCATTACAGATCACCCACCATGTCCCAGGACCCCCACTCCAAATTCCTGGAAACACTGGGAAACAAAGAAACACCCTGATATTGGGTGATTTCAATTACCCAAACATTAACTGGGAGAGCTACTCAAGTACAAACTCCCTTGCCCAACATTTCCTAGAATTTATGAACGCCGTGGATCAACTGGTCCACACCCCCACCAGAGGTGACAACATATTGGACCTGGTCATCACCAACATGGGTGACCAGTGTTCAACACTGGACGTCAACCCCTCATTGGTTAGATCTGACCATAAACTAATCACTCTGGATATCCACATTTCACCACCACCCCCAGTCAAAGAAACCACCGTGAAAAACTTTTCAAAAGCAAACTTCACATTAAGACCGAGGTGGGAAGTTTCAAAGCCCCCATGCTAAAGGATAATGCTGTCCAAGCTGCAAAATCCTTTACTAATGCACTCTATGGGCACCTGCAAGAATGCATGGATCATGCTATCCCAAACAAAACCAAGACTCACTTCTTCAAGAAAAGGAAACCAGTCTTGTGGACCCCTGCCATAAAAAAGCTATACGATAAAAGGAGGAAACTAGTACAGAAAAGAGTAAAATCCCAAGAAAGGAAAAATCCCTGATCAGTATCAGCAAGAAACTACATTCCCTCATAAAATCATCCAAGGCTAGCTTCGAAAGATAAATTGCCATGGACTCCAAAGATAACCACAAGGCATTCTTTAGCTATGTCAAGAATCTAAGTGGCAATTCTCAGATCTGCTCGGAGTTGGTGCTGAATGGCAGAAAATACACTGAACCAGCCGATATAGCCAACATCCTGGCAGACAGGTTTAGTGCAAACGTCACCCCCCTCTCACCCCCAGAAGGGCCTATAACTATACCAGAAAAATGTAGTGCCCCTGAAATCGCAGACACTCAGGTTAAAACAGCCCTCTCCAAAGCCAAAAACAAAGCATCAATGGGACCGGATGGTGCCCCAGGCTGCATCCTACACGAGCCCAAAGATGAACTAACCCCCTCACCTAAACACACTGTTTAAACTCAGCCTCTCCACAGGCTATTTGCCCACATAGTGGCACACAGCAACAGTTATTCCACTCCACAAAGGTGGAGTCACAACGGACCCCGGGAGCTATCGTCCTATAAGCCTGACTAGCTTGGTCTGCAAAGCTATGGAGTGCATCATCCTGGATCTCATTAACAGAGACATTGGGAACCTCCAAACACTGGACCCTACCCAGTTCAGCTTTAAGGGCAGATCATGCCTCCTAAACCTGGTGGACTTCTTTGAGACAGTTGGGCTATAGACGAGGGAATAGTGGTCCACACAGCCTACCTAGACCTCACAAAGGCCTTCGACACCATTCCCCACTCAGGTATTTAGACAAGCTCACCAGCCTGAACATAAACCCATACATCACAAGATGGGTTGCCGACTGGCTCACGGACAGAACCCATATGGTAAGAGTTGCGGGAGCTAGGTCTGACTCCAAACCGGTTACAAGTGGCATTCCCCAGGGCTCAGTTCTAGGACCCCTCCTGACCCATCCAAATCAGAAGAGGTCATTGGACCCCTCTACGCATCACTCATCAGACCCATCATAGAGTACAATGCCCCATTTGGGATGTACCTTACAAGACACTTGCAACAACTGGAAAGACCACAGAAGTACCTCACCAAGAGGATCACTGGCCTCAAGCAGTGCCCTATGCAGCTCAACTAAAGAAACTTCAGCTGTACTCTGTTGCATATCACCTACTCAGAGGTGATTTCTCCCTGACATACAAGGCCATGTCCAACCCAGAATTGATGGACATGTTCAACCTAAAGAATGCCATGTCCTCTCGAGCCACATGCTCCAGGGATCTAAACCTCACCACAACAATAAATTGGACGTGCTGGAGGGACAGATTTCTGTTCCAGAGACTTCCCATGCTCGAACAAGATTCCAATCCAAATTAGGCAGAGCTCCTCGCTAACTCTCTTCAAGAGAAACCTTGATGAGTGGATGGGAAACAAAGTTTACCCCAGGGATCACTTCAATGGCTCTGCTGGACAGAGGCACAGGGAACTAATCTAAGGGGGTGGCGCAAGCCAACACATTCCGGCTAGGCTTATAAATGCCTTCGGGCAGATAGCCTAGTACTACCTACCTATGAACTAGTACTGCCTACCTATGAACATACTTATCAGATTTCTTGCCTGTACTCTTCTAAACTTTAGCAAGGATACCCCCCTTCACTTCTACAAAGTTTACACAAATTACAGTATCAAGACTGCATCAGGGATTAAGAAAAAACCCCAAAAGAAAACCAGAAGTCGCTTTCATGTTTTGTGGCTTTGCCACCTTCCAGGGAACGTTTACACCTTTTAATCGGGCAATTAACACCTTCCATACAAAATCGGGCTGAAACAATAATAAAATTAAAATACCTGATAAATTGCAGTGCAGTCTGAAGTATTGATGTTTTCATCCACTACACAACCATTTTTTTTCCTTTTCTTGATACAGCTAAGGTGGTTCATCCTGGGTCCTAGTGCCTGTCCTGTTGCTACCCCATTTCACATTATTTGTACTGTAATGTGTACAGTGCATATGCCTCCCGACGTCCTTGGGCTTTCATACAACTTCATTAACTGTAACCATAATATGTTAATGTAGAGCTTTTCTCTACAGGCCTCTAATGAATACTATATATTATCTGGTATTATTTCAGTCAGGCTTTCCTGGTAAAACAAATGCCAAATTAAAAATGTTATTTTATTAATTTCCTTTTAATGGCTGGGAAAGTCCAACTGGGCAAAAAGTCCTTTTTAGCAGAGGCTCAGGGTGAAAAACTCCTTTTATAAATGATAGTGTCGTACATTAATGTATAGAATAATGTGAACATAATTCAAATCCCGCAATATTGTGGGTGGAACTGTGGATTGAATATCACTGCTAAGTATCAAAGCAGATGTGATATACTTTGTTTACATTTAATCTGCATGAAATGTTTTTGTGCTGTAAAATTTGGTCTGGTGGATCTGTATTTATAGATGTTGGTTAAAGTGGTGTGGTATAGTTCAGGAGATATTGTTAGGTTGCTAGAATTACATTTTCTGGGTTTGCATGAGCATTTTAGTATGCAGAAGTGATGTGATGTGGAATAACTATGTTTAGTAGTATTAGTGGGGTGTGGAAAAGAAGAATGTTTAATACTGTGGTAAAAAGTAATGTCTTTCGGCTTTTCACAGTTAGGGGTCACCACAGAGTAACTCCAGTCCGCTAATGATTGGCAGTGGATTTTTATGGTGCCGAGTTGCCAGCCCAACCTTCAAAGAAGGCACATCCATTCACACACACCTACCTGCATGTCTTTTAACGTCACTCGACCACGGGGAGGACATGCAGACTCCACACAAGTCGCTCCAGCCGAGAATCGAATGGGAGAACCTCTTGCTGTGAGGCGACAATGCTAACTGCTGCACCACTGCGGCCTTATTTTTAATATTGTGGTACACATTGTGAAAGAAAACTGTGTGAGGGGGGAAACAAATTTCAACTACATTATTTGTTATCACAGTCCATTATGTGTGGTGTATTCAGCAATATGGTTATCATTGCTCAGTTCTGAGGTTGTATGTGGATGAAATGAGTGACACTGTTTTAATGATCATGTTAAGTATTCATTAGTCTGGGCCTTACAGAACTAGTACTTGGCTAGCTACTGCAGTACTGTATCACTGTGCTTGGCTCTCTTGACTTCTTTGCGCTTCCTTCTATGTGGAGTCTGCATGTCCTTACTGTTCTGTGTGGATTTTGACAAGGTGTTCTGGTTTCTTTCAACACACCAAAAGACATGGTGAATTGGTGGTGGTTTGTTTTTTATTTATTTATTTATTTTTTGTCTCTCTCTCTCTCTCTCTCTCCACATACATAGTGGTGGGCACATACATACATATCTCTTCTGCATAGCAGTGGAAAAAAAGTTAACAGCATATTATTATCTTTCAGAAAATTAGGCACAAATACTTTTCAAAACATCTACACCATCCAAGCTTGAGGGCATGGTGACTCCCACACCCCCAGCTGTATAAATGGATACTGACACGGCTTCTAGTAGAAGCCTCTGCCCTAGGCCCACCTACCTAATCTGATACTGGCACTGCTCAGAGATCTGTACGTGAACATTATAGTTTGTGTTGGAGGCTGGAGATGGTGTGGTCATTATTAATTTGATTTTCTTCACAAACCTCAAAGGTTGCACACAAGGTCAGTGTAGCTTGTCTCTAGGAGTAAAAAGATTAATGCACAGTCAGCCAAAGAGGGACGATCTTTTCACTTTTTTCCATCTGTAGCAGCTACACTAAGAATTACATGCACTACTTTTGATAAGAGGGATTTGCTGCACTGTAATGTTGTTTTTATTTGGGTAAAATATTGTAAGATGTCCCTGTTTAAAAGTGAACATTAACAATGACAGGCTATGTACTGAATCCCATGCTGCACACAGAAAGAACTAAAACTTCAGAGCATCTTATGGCCACTAAGTTCATCAATGAAGTCTGTGCAGGCTGTCACGCAAAGACCTGAAACTTTGTCCTTGTGAAGCTGTGCATTTTCCAGAGGGAATTCACTGGTAAGCAGGAGGCAGCTGCCTGTTCATCTGAGGCATTAAATGTCATGAGCCCTTGGGGAAAAGTTGTATATTTGCTTGCTGTGTCTTATAGAACTTCTTATTGTTGGTTATCCAAAACAACTCTCAATGTAGTGTACATAACAGCAAGTATTTCTTTGGCCGTTTTAACTATAAAACTTGGTTACTGTTTTTTTATATTTATAAGATTCTGCATATTGTGACACCTATGAGTATCAAAAGGTCACAGGTGAAGTCCTAAAGGACAGAGGTAGCCTGGAGTAAAGCGTACACAACTGAGACTTTCTATGTTAAGATTTAACCATCAAGATTAACCAGAGATCCGAAAGGAAGTGCTGACGTTTTAAGTCCTTTCTTTGTATGTTGAGCAGTTGTACCGTAATGCCCAAGTAGGACTATGTGCTGTCACTTTGAACAAGGTCAAAACTCCCTTAACACATTGAACAGGAGATTTAGAGTTGGGGACCCTGTGTCTGCTTTTCTATGTGGAGGATGTGTGTGTTGGGGGGGGGGGTCTCTGCTGCTAACATCAACATGTTTAAACTGTTTAAATCCTGGTTGAAAAACTCTTCTTGATGAATTGGGATTGGAGCTTTCTACGTTTGATTGACCCACACCTTACTGTATTACCTAGGCTGTGTATAAACAAAACATGTAAAGGTTATGAGTCTATCATAATGTTAAAGTAGTTCCAAATATGGCTACTGTAAAACACTGCTACATAGCTGAAGCAAGAACAGGTGCAGAACTATTGTGCTTCAAGGTGAGAGATGCTGTTTAGCTAGTGAGCCAGACTTCTGTGTAATGAGTTGCAGAAATAATGGCAATTAGCTGTCTCATTTAGTAATATCATCTGGGAAAACCAGAGATAGAAAGCAAAAGGCAGCCAGTAAGTCACCCTGGGGGGATCTGTTTAGTGACATACAGGAACTCTTAAACACCTGAACACTGCTGAGACTTTCCAACACATGTACTCGTATGCAGATGCCTACACGTATGTACATTTTACACACGTGTGGATATTTGCAAATACATAGCTGTATGTACATGTGTCTGTGTACAGGTAATACCCAGTGTGTGGTTTCCTGATTATGGCAGACTAAACCAATACATTGCTCTAATCATCCATAAATTTACAGCTCTGACTCTCCTTTACTTATTCAATCATTTGTTTCACCAGGGTAGAGCACTGATGAAGACCATGATCATTTGTAGGTTTTGCCCAAGTTGTGTAATACAGTAGGCAGGAGATGATTATGCATTACAGGAGAGGTATAAGAGGGTGTTATAATTTTATACTTATAATAAAAAATAATGCAAGACTGTTTGAAGTAGGACTATGTGCATATTTACAGGTAGTGCAGAGAAAGCATATTGGAGGTTAGTAAAGGAAGTATCTCAGTTGCAGTGAGGGTTATGAAATGAGATAAGTAAGTATTTGACAATGCTTTTTTCTGGACATAAAGTCTTGGAAGTGGTGTCTAAACATGGTGTAGTTGGAGAGGTCAGTTAGGTCTTGGGTGTGTGCCTGTCACAGCTTTGGGATGAGTACCGGGAAGCTGTGGTGTGTGCAGTGGAGTTGATTTTACTTTTTGGGGAAGGGAGGTTGAAGGGTAAGATCCAAACTGCAATGGCTGTGTAGGTTTAGTAGGTGGTGGTAACAGGCAGTCTTGCAAATAGTGAAGCTTGATGTAGGAGTTTAAAAAAAAATCAGTGAGCGTAGAAGGTCATCTTTTTGTTTGACTCTGGTGACATTTTACTTATTTAACTTTCCTGGGTCTGTAGCACTGCTTTTGCATCCTATGGTACCTAAAAGTGCTAAGCACTTTTTTCTTACTGTGACATCTACAGCACATCCAGGAGCTCCTTATTCCAAAAGTGAAAATTAAACTGATTATGATTATTGTATTGTTAAATTACTTTTTTGTTTGTGCAAAGTAATAGTAGAAATATATGTTGCCATAGAAGAAACTTTTACTTCATCACTTTAAAAGCTAATGTCATCATTCTGGTACTTAGCTGGTTGTCCTGCCAAATCTTCTCCTTCCCTGCATGGTCACAGCAATGTGAAAAGCTATCCAGTTGATCTGGATGCTGCACATTAGTTCTGTGGCATTGCACAAATTTCCCTCATTTAGCTCCAAATGATGACTATAGAGCAGCTACCAGTGACGTTGCTTGTACAACAGCACAGATGTGTGATAACATCACTGAACAGCTGAACAACCAATCAGCTGAAGGGACATCTGTGCTGTCTTTACTTCTGACCAGCTATTCACATAGCTTCTGTTCACTTTGTTCCGATCCTTTTTAAACTGGGAAGTTGTAACTTTTTCGCTGTTAACTGTATGTTTGTTTTTTAAACACCTTTATTGAATTATCACTTATGAACTGTATTAATAAGGTCATGTTTATAAACATAGTTCGTATATTGCCTCACAGCAAGAGGTTCCCTCTCGTTCGATTCTCGGCTGGAGCGCCTTGTGTGTGGAGTCTGCATGTCCTCCCCCCGGTTTAGTGGCGTTCGAAAGACATGCTTGAATGGGAATGCCTTCGTTGAAGGTTGGGCGCCGAGCTGGCACCTCAGCACTGTAAAAATCTACTGCCAATCATTAGCGGACTCTTCTGTGGCGACCCATAACTGGGAAAAGCCGAAAGAAGTACAACAACATAGTTCGTATATTGCTATATATCATATAACCTAAGCAACATTACATAAATTCAATTCCTGTCCTTTTTTAAACGAGAAACATCTGGCAATCATGCATTTATGTAAATGAAAACAAACCACACCAACACCATCCTAGTTGCAAGCATGGTACATCAAAAACCATACTGACATACTCCCAGTTACAATGTACATTGCCTATAATCTAGCCAATCATTTTCATTTGAACATTGGATGGCTCGTTTAAGTCCTGCCTTCTTTTAAACCTCATTCCTCCCCTGTATGTATTGTTCCCAAAATTCCTTTTCCCCCCCTATGCATTTTGCTCCTATCCTCATTTTCTAAAGATCTCAATTCCAGTTGTTTTATGCCTGTTACTATATTCACTACTTCTAGTATACTTGGTTTAGATTTTGGTTTCCATTTTCTAGTAATTGCCTTTTTGACAGCCACTATAATTAGACACAGCAAGGCCTTACCATGTCTAGGCAATTCCAATTCTGTATCATAGCTCAGAAAAATCATCTCCCTCGTCAGATCAATCTGTCCACCCAGTATCTCAGATAGTGCATCCTGCAGGGAATCCTTAAAATCCGCCAACTCGCTACACTCCCAGAAAATATGTTCCCTATTACCTCTTTCTTCCCCGTCATACCTCCAACATTTGCTGTGTACCTGAGGAAAAATTCTCTGGAGTCTACTTGGGGGTATAAAAATATCTGTGTAAACATTTCCAAGCAAAAATCCCAAATCTTCTAGATTTTGTTACCTATTTGGGAGACATACATACATCTCCCATTGTTTGTTTGTCTGTATAAGCAATTCACAAATCTCTCTTCCCAATCCTTTCTAACCTCCCCTGAATCTTAGTTGTAATGCAATATTTTATGTGCTGTACTAGTTATTCCTTTTTTAATGGCAGCTTCTTTTCTAGATTATACTAAAAACTCTACCAGTGCTGGTCTTTTGTTTAGGACCCCCCCATTTCTTTTTCTTTGCCTATACTCTGATGTCACTGCTTGATAGGAAAGGCAGTCTCTAACCTGCAGTCCAAATAAATCCTTGGCGTCTTCCCATTCTATCATCTTTCCCTGTCTAGTTATTTGCTCCCAGTAACTTTGCACTTTTGTCAGTTTTCTCCAATAAATTCCAGCCCCCTGTTGTCAATATCTCTAATGCAGTCATCCTATCGGCAGAATCTCCTATCTCCATTTCTGTGTTTGCTTAGTTCTTAGGATACTTTCTTCTACTTTAACAATAATCATACATATTATTATCTATATTCTCCTTAAAGGCATGCAAATTCAATGTACAAGAGCCTTCACACTTAACTCTTACCATCTTTCCCTCTTGGTTAACGTCCTTCAGTTCTTTATTAATTGCGGTCTACAACTAACTTCTCCTCTGGTTAATAAAAATATGCCTGACCTGTGTATAAGACTAATGGCACTAAAAACATTTTAACTGCTTGAATTTTATTATCCATATCCATATAACAAAGCTTCCATTTTCTCAGTTTTTGTATTCTCTTTTGTTTAGTCTTTCCCCGCATATCCTTAGCTGCCATACCAGAATAATTTTTAATCCAAACTCCAAAGTACATAATTTTATCTTGTCCCTATAAATATGGATATTGCTGAACCAATTCATATGTGGGTATATAATTTACTGCTATTGCCTTTGTTTCAGCTTCATTAATTTTGTATCCCAAAAAGATCTGAAACTGTCTCAAAATGTTATACAACACTGCAATGTCTCTTTCTGGTTTTGTCAGGTATAAAACATCATCTGCAAATAGAGCCAGCTTTTCTTGACTACCGTACCAGTTATATCCTTGAATTTCTGAGTCCCTTATTTTCTTTGCCAATGATTCTCAATATAATGCAAATAACAAAGGGGAAAGAGGGCACCCCTGCCTGGTTCCTCTGCTCAAGCAAAAATTATCAGTGAGGACCTAGCCCACTTTATTTTTTGCCTCCGATCCCTCATGTATCCTCCTAATCAGCCTTATAATATTTTTCAGGAAATGCTCATTGCCGCTGCTCATAAAGTCCCAGCTTACTCTGTCAAATGTTTTCTCTGGGTCAAGACCTACTAACAACAGTGGTATTTTCTTACATTCTGCTTCCCTCTGGATTATCAGTGTTGTGTTAATATTCTCAAAATTTTGCCACAGAACCACATTGATTTATATCTATCAATTTTGGCATTGTTTTTGCCATTCTTTTAGCCATTGTAGACATGAACACTTTATAATCATGATCATGATTTAGTATTTTAATGGGCCTGTATGAAGCTGGAGCTGATGGATCTTTACCCGCTTTAGGTATTACAGCTACTTCTGCTTTCTTGCAGGATGTTAGTGCTTCTAGTCTTAAAATACTGTTAAGTATATATTGATACAAAACCTGTTCTGTTAACTTTTAAGTGAATTAGAATAATTAAAAAATGTCTAGTATTTACCTATGAACCCAATGACAGTCTGTAGATCATTTCAAGCCTAGCTAAAGAAAACCTTATTCAGAAGTTCCCTCTGGTCTCAAGGTGGACAAGACAAGTTGGACCAGGGGAGAATGGGGCTGCTTATCCAGTTATCTAGGCTTGCCTCGAAGATGGCAAGGGTGCTGTTCTGCTTGACATGTATTGGAAGCTTTTTTGTTTATCATTTAAGACATAGCTAAAACATACAGTAATTTAAAAGAAAACAAACCATATTAACATATTCCCAGTTGCAAACATTATACATCACATATTCTTTTGTATAATTGTCATTAAAATCCAAAATTATATAACCTGATCACTTCCTGCCGGAGCTTAAACCTCTTTCCTCCTCCAAAACATTATTCAGCATGCATTGTTCCCACATTTTCCTTTTATTCTATTTAGTTTGCAACTACCCTTTTCTAAAGAGCCCACTTTTTATGTCTGATTCACTGTTCAGTACTTCAGATACAGCTTGCTTTTGACCTTGACTTCCAATTTCTGGTAATTGCTTTTTTTGGTAGCTAGCAGAATTAAACGCAAGGCTTTACTATGTCTAAGAAATTCAGATCATGCATCTCAGCTCAAAACAATAATTTCCGTAGTTATACCCATTTACTCACCCAATATTTCAGACAGAGAACTCCGTAGGGAGCTTTTAAAATCTGCCAACTCATCATACTCTCAAAAATGTTCCCAGTTCCTCTCTTTTCGTCATCACACCTCCACCATTTGGCATCTACCTGAGGAAAAAATTCCTTGTCTGCTTGGGGTCTAAAAATACCCATTCAAACGCTTCCAAGCAAACCTTCTAAATCTTCTAGGCTGTTTTGCATATTTGGGAGCCATACATATGTCCCCTCATTCTTTCCTTGTTCCAGTCTCTCTTCCCAGTCTTTTCTAACCTCCTCTGATTGCTTAATTTATTGCGCAGTATTTTGTGCACCCTAGTAATTCTCCCCCTTTTAACAGTTGCTTTTGTTCTAGATTCAGCTAAAGTCTACTAAAGCAGGTCTTTCACTGTGGATTCCCATATCCCTTTCTCTTTGCCTATACTCTGATATCAATCTCTGCTAGAGAAGGCAGTCCAAATGTCTTCTTGGCCTCTTCCTGTTTTGTTACATTTTCCTGTAGTTATTTGCTCCCAATGCCTTTGCCAGTTTCCTTCAGTAAATTCCAACCTCCTCTTGCCTATTATTTGTGCCCCTATTTGCAAAATCTCCTTTCTCTGTTCTCAAGTTGGATTAGCTCGTGTGTTTTAGAATACTTTCTGCTACTTTTATGAATATAAGATTCTGTATGGCTGTTGTACTCCCATAAGATGTGCATCCAATATCCCACTCTCTCTCCTTATTTCTTGAATTCCCACTACCTCCTGCTTCATTATCCCTTTCCACTTTACTGTCTGCTTGTGTTTTAAGGACCTTAATTGTGTAGCTCTAAAATATCCATTTGAATAAGGTAATCCTAAACTACCATGTTCTATTGGAAGTATCAGCTTATTTCATTTGACACTTGTAGTTTTCCCCTCACAGATAAAATCCTTCTACTCTGTATTAATTACTATCCACAACTTTTCTGGTTGATAAAAATATGTCTGACCTGTATATAAAGCTAAAGGGGTAAAACGTTTTCACTGCTTGTATCTTGTATCCATATCCAAAAGAAGACCTTAGTTTGTAAGTTTTTGTATTGTCTTTTTAGTCTGTCTTCCCATTGTATACATTAAAAAGGATTGTTACGACAGTAATTTATTTCTAAATACTTCTGAACCAATTCATGTGTAGGTACATTTTATCTTCATTAATTTTATATCCTGAAAAGACGTGGAATATGTTGAAATAGTTTCAAGACTGAGATGTCCTTTTCTAGTTTAATCAAGTAGAAAATAATGTTCTCTGCAAATAAAGCCAACTTTTCTTGATTACCATACCAATTATATCATTGGATTTTTGAGTCCTTTATTTACTTTGCCAGGGCTAAGTATAATGCAAATAACAATGGTTAAAGAGTACACATCTGCATGGTTCTTCTGTTCAGACACAACTTATCAGACAGGAACCCTCCATCTTAAATGTTTGCCTCCTATCCCTCCTATATCCTCCTAATTAACCTTATTGTATCAGGGAATGCAAATGCTTCCATTGACCTACTCTTAAAATCCCAGCTTACTCTATTGAATGCTTTCTGTGCATCAAGACCCATCAACAGCAGTGGCGTTTTCTTATATTCTGCTTCCCTCTGGAGCATCATTGTTCTGTTAATGTTGCCCAATGTTTTTACCCCCCCCCAAAAAAAAAACACATCTATCCATATCTACAAATTTGACCACACATTTGCCATTCTTTTAGCTATTATGGACATAAGTACTTCATATTGGCCCTTTCGATTGTTAACCACCAGTGTAAAGTAGGTTTTAATGGCTATTTGTTGTCTTTAGGTATTGGTTATAACAGCTTTGTTGTCTAGGTATTTGTCATCACAGCTTTCTTCCAGAATGTTGGTGCTTCCCCTAATTTTGAAATACTGTTAAAGAATGCTTTCCATATCTTTGTCACATTCTTCCCTCCTAGCTTCCAAACCTCCACAGGAGTACTATCTGTTTTGGGGGACTTTCCTGCAGATTGATTTATGCCACCATTTGTATCTCATCTCCTCCTGTCTTCAGTGTTGTTGAGCCTCCTTTGCTTCTAATCTTGGCATATAAAACTCTGCAATAAATGTTTGTTTGTGCTGTTGATTTGTATGTGTCTCTGCTTTATACAGATTGATGTTCATCATGTTTCACTGTTGCAGTCATGATTGTAGGGTTCTCCCCTGCCGGCAGGCAGTCCTCGGTCGGCCAGAATCCCAAAGTCTGGGTCTGGCGTCGGCTGTTCAGCCATGCTTCCTGACGTCAGAGCACCAGGAGTATAAAGCTGACAGCCAACGTCATGTTCTCCAGTCTTTCTTGCTGTGCGGTGATAGCAGTTCGCAGTGCCGGTCGGCTGACTCCTGACAATTTTTTCTGATCAAACTTCAGTCCGAAGACTTTCTTCTCCTACTCAAAGCTGAGTACCCCGTTGAGGAAACTTTTTTTTTTATTGCTCCAGTCCGATGTCAGAAAAAGTTAATAATTGTATTTCTTGTGGGAAGCAAATACCCATAAGGATTTTCATTCTTACTGTATTCCTTGCTTAGGCCCTGACCACGACGTAGCTAGTTGTCGGTTTTGTGCTAGATTCAATCAACGCACTATTAAATGAAGGTACGATTTTGCTTTTCATTACTTCGGTAGGCGTTTTAATTACAAAATGTCGTCCGATATGGCTACCGGAGTTCACAAACGACGCAAGGACAAAGACAGGCCTCCGAGGTCCAAATCAGACGATATTGCACAAGCGGAGCCAGCTTCAGGTTCGGCCGTCATCAGTGAGGCGCTTTTGCAGCCCCTGTCGGCCATTTCGGAACAGACAGCCAAAATGGACTCCCACGAGGAGCCAACTAGGCCTTTGAATATTTCAGTTGGACCTTCGGACAATGCTCCTTCGGATGGGTCTGGAGCCACTGTGCAGGTACCGGCTTCCGAAGGGATTTTCAGGCTTACTCAGCTTCTTATAAAGGCAAAGCCAAAGACAACGGCAAAGACTCCTTCCAAATCAGACTGCAACCTAGGCCTCTTCTGATCCGGCTCCCAAGTCTCAGAAACAGTTACTTAAAATGGCGGAGGACTTGCTTAATATGATTCGGGGTTCACATCCCCCTCCAGATAAAAGGCCAAGGCAGGAAGTTTATTATAACTCCTCTGATCAGGCTTCTGTTTCTTCTGTTTCTTCTTCTGACAAGGAATATTCTTTTCCTCCTTATGAGGATTCTGATGCTGAGGAATCTATTCCTTCAGCTTCTCCCCCTGAGGATTTCTCTTTTGGGGAAACTTTGCATGAAATGAGGGAACATTTTCACTGGGAAGGACAGGAGTACTCGGAATCTAAGAAAAGATTAAGGGATTTTCTTCTTCCCCAACATGGGCCCCTGGCTATTCCTCCTATTTTGGATATTGTGGATGATGCTTTTTCAGAGGCTAACTTAACTCCTGACTCTTTTCCTCCAGCTTCTGTTAAGCCAGACAGATACTATGGGGTTCCTGATTCCCACCAGTTTTTATTCAAGAACCCTACTGCTGACCCTGAAACCATTTCTCAGGGTCCTAAGGGCGTTAAGGCTGCTTCTGCTAAAAACCCCATCCCCACTGAAAAGGATTCTAGATCTTGAGAAAGATGGGGCAAGAAGGTGTACACTTCTGCTACTTTATCTATTTGGGCTTTAAACTGTCAGTTTCATATGCTGAAATACCAGCAATTTCTCCTATCTGTTTTAAAGCGAAAGCTAACTTCCATTTCTGCCTGTGCAGAAGATAAGGAACTACATGACTTATTTCATGCCACTGAACAAGTTGGGAAGCATGGTTTACACTGTGGATTTGATGCCTTGGAAGCTTCTTGTAGGGCTGCTGCCTCTGGCACAGTAATTAGAAGGCATGCATGATTAAAGGAACAAAATTTGCCAGATCAGGTAAAGGCTAAATTATTGGATGCTCCTGTTCAGCATAATGTTTTATTTGGATCTAAAGCTGAAGATGTGATTAAAAAGATGGAGGACAAGGCAAAATCCATGCAAACTTTCTCTTTTTCATCTAAATTGGACTCGTATAACCCAAGACAAGTGGGTTCTGGATGTGGTTTCAAGAGGTTACAAATTCCATTTTCATACCCCACCAAGGCCAAGCGGATGGCCAGATCTTCCAAAACATCAATGGTCAGAGGCATTAAACCAGGTGGAAGCTATCTTGGCTATGAAAGCCATAGAACTAGTTCCACTTTCAGAGATGGGACAAGGTTTTTACTCCAAGGCTCTTTCTAGTCCCCAGAAAGCAAAATTCATGGAGACCCATTCTGGATCTGTCAGTCTTGAACACTTTCCTAGAGATACCAAAATTCAAGATGCTTACTCTACAGCAGCTGCTGCCAATGCTAGCCAAAAATGCATGGATGGTAACTTTGGATTTAAAAGAAGCATATTTACACATTCCCATCAGACAGGAATGCAGAAAATACCTCAGGTTCAAGGCAGGATCGACCCACTACCAATTCACTGCTGCCCTTTGGATTGTCTACTGCGCCCAGGGTCTTTACCAAGTGCCTGGCTCCAGTAGTAGCTTGTTGCAGACTCAAGGGAATTCAAATTTACCCTTATCTGGACGACTGTCGTATTCAGGCAGACAGCAAGGATGTCTTACTCCAGCATCTACAGTTTGTTCAGAATCTTCTCAAGTTCCTGTGATTCACTGTAAACATAGTCAAATTTGACACCCTCACAACAGATAATTTTTCTGTGCGCTTCTCTAAACACAGCAACCCAGATGGCATTTCTGACATACGAAAGACAGTTACAGCTGGCTTCAACTTTCAAAACCATGGCAACTACAACTCAGCTATCTGCAAGGAGATTCCTGCAGGCTCTGGGTTACATGGCCTCCTGCATCCTTCTAGTACCATATGCAAGACTACATATGAGAAAAATACAGTGGTACCTAAAAAGTGTATGGTCTCAACATTGTCACAGTCTAGACATACTGATCTCCGTCCTGCCTTGTCTTCAAAAGGAATTCCTTTGGTGGTCCAAGGCATGTACTCTAAACAAAGGAAAACCCTTCTGTCTGCCTCCTGCCACTCAGATTCTAACCACGGACGCCTCAGATTATGCTTGGGGAGCCCATTTTCAGGGCAACTGTCTGCAGGGCCTATGAACAAAGGATCAGAAGCACCTGCATATAAATTTAAAGGAAATGTTAGCCGTTCAGAAAGCTCTATTGGCTTTCAGGAATCTTCTACAACCAGGACAACTACTGATACGGACAGACAACACCACAGTTATGTGGCACATAAACAAGCAAGGGGGATCTCATTCCTATCCTCTTTGCAGACTAGCCATGGATCTTTGGAACACAGCTCTAGCTTGCAATCTGGACCTGCAAGCACAGTTTCTACCAGGAAAACAAAACTTCCTGGCAGACGGTCTAAGCAGAAACCTTTCGGATCCACACGAATGGATGTTGGACTCCGAAATATTCAAGATGGTTACAGCAGTCTGGGGATGTCCTCACATAGACCTCTTTGCATCCCACCTCAATCATCAACTACAAGTTTTTTGCACCAGGACTTTCCACGATCAAGCTTGGAAAGTGGATGCTCTATCATTCAGTTGGAGAAACCTCTTGGGATATGCCTTTCCGCCTCTTCCTCTTCTTCCACGAGTATTACTAAAGATCAAGCAGGACAAGCCCAAGATGATAATCTTGCTGGCCCCAAATTGGCCTCAACAGTTTTGGTACCCAACACTGAGAAACCTTTGTCTAGAACCACCCTGGGTTTTACCACAGATTCCGAACCTTCTGTCCCAACACCAGGGTCAGATTCTACACTCCCATGTCAAAACTCTCAGCCTGGCGGCATGGTTAATCCAGGATCCTTGATTCATTCTCTCCTACCCAAGCAGGTTATGGATGCCATTTTAGAAGCCAGACGTCCTAGCACTAGAAAATCTTATGCAGGAAAATGGAAAAGATTTTGTTCCTGGATGCAGGCTCAGGATTCTGATCCTCTCATTCCTAACATTCCTCAGATTTTACTTTACCTGTCACACCTCTTACATAAGGGTCTCTCTTTCTCTTCCATAAAGATACATGCCTCTGCTATTTCTGCTCATTATAATACAGACCCTCCTATCTTTTCCCATCAGCTCATGAGACAATTTCTCAGAGGAGCTAAGAACTTAAGGCCCCCTAGATCTCCTCCCATTCCTGCTTGGGATCTCAACTATGTTTTGGAGAAGCTCACCTTACCTCCTTTTGAGCCTGCTGCTTCATCTGACATCAAGTTCTTATCTTGGAAGACAGCCATCCTGTTAGCACTGACCTCTGCCAGGAGGGTTTCAGAGTTGCAAGCTCTTATGGCTGTGGAACCTTATATTATTTTTCATCAAGACAGGGTGTCTTTAAGGACTAATCCTACTTTCATGCCTAAGGTGGTTTCCAAAGTGGCTTTAAATCAAACTATTCACTTGCCAACTTTTTTCCCCACCCCTCAAAATAAAGGGGAAAGGATCTTGCATTCCTTGGATGTACACAGACAACTACGTTTTTACCTGGACAGAACCAAGGACATCAGGAAATCAGAGCAATTGTTTGTTGCTTATGCTTCTAGTTCCCAAGGTAAAGCCATTTCAAAACAGGCCATTTCTAAATGGATTGCTCATGGAATTAGATTTTGCTATTCACACCATGGAAAGCAAATCCCAGGGAGTATAAGGACTCACTCTACCAGAGCTGCTGCCATATCAGCTGCCTTCCTCAGGGGAGTTCCTACCAAAGACATTTTGGAAGCTGCAACTTGGAGTTCAGTGCATACTTTTTCCAAGCACTACAATCTACCTCTCTACTCTAAGTCTAGGGCAGGCTTTGCTTCTGCAGTCTTGCAGGGCCTTATAGCCACCCCCTCTACTTTATGACCACCTCCCTTTCTTTCTGCTTTGGGATTCTTCCCTACAGTCATGACTGCAACAGTGAAACACGGTGAACATAGTACAGTTGTGTACACTTACCATAAATGTAGATGTTAGTGTCTTCACTGTTGCAGTCTGGGTTTCCCTCCCTCCTGTCCCCTCTTATTTTTTCTTTTGTGTGGTTCCTTTTTTTCACCCTTCTTCTGAGGTGTATTTGCAAAAGATATGGGAACTTATTCATTTTGGAACTTCTGACATCTGGGGCAAGAAAAACTGGAGAACATGGCGTCGGCTGTTAGCTTTGTAATCCTGGCGCTCTGACGTCAGGGAGCATGGCTGAACAGCCGACGCCGGACCCAGACTTTGGGATTCTGGTCGACCGAGGACTGCCTGCCGGCAGGGGAGAACCCTACAGTCATGCCTGCAACAGTGAAGACACTCGAACATCTACATTTATGGTAAGTGTACACAACCGTACTTTTTGGAACTGCCTCTAATACCTCTACAGGATTTATCTGGTTATTTTTCTTGTAGTAGGCTCCCTAAGTTTGGTAACAATCCTTTTTACTTCCTGTTAAGTTGTGCTAAAATATTTTGTGCTTTGGTGTTATCAGAAATGGGTGGCTTAACATCGGTCTTTCAAAACTTATGTGCATTATCCAGATACTCCATTATTTTGTCTTTGGCACCCTGCAGTTGCACCTCTTCTTGTGTGCCATTCCCCTTATTTTGCATTACTTTATCCTTTGCCAGCCCCTCTGAATAATGCCTATTACTACTTAACCATCACTCTCCCCCCTCTTATTTCTCATCCTATTTTTAAACTCCACTCTCACTTTATCCCACTCACTAGCTATAACTTCTGAAGAAATGTTACATCTACCCTAGTAACTTGAATACGTTCCACTACCCATTTCTTAAATAACCCTCTTTGTAACGGATAGGTGGGGAAACACCAGTGTTTTATTTTTACTGCATTACCCCGCATTTTTATCTTTGTTATTATTGGCTTATGTTTTGAAAATTAGTTATTGGATAGGTGAAGCTTTCAATTAAATGCCCATGTTCCTGTGAAATATAATTTCTGTCTAGTCTAATCCAGTTATTGTACCTTGGAGAATATGTAAATTGAGTTCCTACTACTGTGTTCACATCTTCCATACCAAATATTTTCATATTTTTTTTTCCGAAATCTATCCTCTTGTTACATTTTCTTTTCTAAGTCTCTGTTACATCCTAACTGTTATGAATCAAGTTCCAATCCCCACCTGAAAACAGTATTCTCTGCTGAGAGCTTATTATTTCAGCAAAAATTTAAGCTCTGTAATAGCTGTTTTAGATGGAAGATAAATGCATGCCAATAATCTTCGTTTCCCTTGCCAGTAGCCCCTTGCTACCACAAATCAATGATTTGCTCTAGCAATTGGTATAAGTTTTCCTTTTTTTTTTCTTTGTCCCTGATATTCTGCATTCTCACTTCTTTCCAAATGTGTGTCCTGTAACATTTCTATTTGCACTTTTGTCTATACCTGTGAGGTCATTCACATTCCAAAGTAATATTGGTAGTGTAGCCATTGCAATAAAAATTATTACACCCATCTATTATATTTGTTGGCTTTTTCATCTGTTACAAGCACCCATTTATGTTTGGAAGGTTGATCCTTCTACAGTTTTTCCTTGTCATCTCCATTTGAACCTGTGTCACATTTTACAAGACTTTTTTTTTTTCATGAAAACCCTCAAACAAGCAAAAAGCCACACACATCCAGATCACCCTATAACATATTAACTAAAACCAAATGCACAAAACTATGATAATCTTCTAATAATGACAATATCCCACCTGATGGAAATAACTGTCCCAAATTGGCAGCTGCACCCACAGGCATTACCTGACCTAAAATTAAGGTATCCATGCCAAAGTGCATGTTACAGCTACCTATGCTCCTAATTACAGTAATTGCTGTCTGTGTTTTTACCTCATCTTTTTCTCTCCTCTCAGATGTGAAAAACAGCTTGTTTGCTCTTTGAAAACATTAGCTTTCACCCTTAGTGCTCTGGGTTTCTTACATAAAACTAAATGCATTGAGGTATTTAGGTACAAGGAAACCTGCTCTCTTATTCACTTCAATACTTTTGAACTTTTAATTTTTACTAAACTGCTAGCCCTTACACCTTTTAATTTTACATTTCTCTCTGCAATTTCCAGAGCTCTCAATATTTATTGCCTGGACATGTATTCAGCTAGTCTCTATGGAAATGTAAGGAACAGATGTATAGCTGCCCCCAGCTGCAGACTTCTCAACTCACACTGAACATTTATTTACTAAAGGAAAACTTTTCATTACATTCATTGTATGCCATAAAAATAAGAGAACACATGCTCATGCAAGAAACTTGTCTGTATTACCTCTAGTATATTATAATCTGTGCAGTTTTACACCCTGTTTTCCACCCATCACAACAGCCTGAGATTATAGCATATTAACTTGAATGTGCTTTTGTCCAGCCATTCTGACTTTTTTCTCATATTGCCTTTATTTCTTAAAAATTAAAAAAAAAACTTTTTTAATAGTTTTATCACATAGATCATTCATGGAAAATTATTTTTTGTATAACATGCAATGTATGTCGTGACATGTTTTTATAGAAACACTGTTGAGAGAAAACATTATTTCACTTAGTTACTCTTTTTTTTTTCCTTTTGTGTCCTTTCCTTCCAAACATTAATTATATGGAAATGGGTTATATCCCTTTCAGTCCCTCAAGTTTAATAAAGTCAACAAGAGTCCAATCTTTCTCTGCCACTTTTTCTTATAAAGCCATACTTAAATGGGATTGATGCTTTATAGTGTCATATTTATTCACTAATTTGTTGTTGGTCTTCCTGTTCATCTCCATCAAGTCCAAGGTACTCCTGATTCTTCTAGTCAGCTGCTGTCCTTTTTCTGTCTTTCAAACATTTTCCTTTGGAACATTGGAAAAGGTTTCACTGGTAAAGTCTCTCTGTGGGCTTTTATTAGTAGAAGAATGAGAAGCCGAGTCGTCTTCTGTTTGATGGCTGCTTCTGTTGGCCAAACTTGTTTTGCATCAGAAAATAACTTTGATCCTCCAAGAAAAAATGTTATGAAGACAGCTGCTTGAATTTTGCACCTGCCTTTCGACATTTACTAATTGCCGAAATAATTTTGTTTCGCCTGTGCCTGATGTACAGTAAATAATCATTTTCCACAAACACCCTACTGTCTCCAGTTTTTAATGCTTTGCCCTTCTGCCACACTTTTTCAGAATCATCTCTTTCTGCTGGTATGATTGCATCTTTACTAACACAGGTCTTGGCTGCTTTCTAATGGCCAGGTTTGGAGCATATACATGGTGTGCTCTTTCAGTTAAGAAGTCCTGCTGTGGAATACCAGTTCAGTTCCTTATTTGTGCTCACATAAAATTAATACAGTGTGTTCCTTCCAGTTTCTCTGGTACAGCAGAAAATCTCAGGCTTCTCTGCATGCTGTCAAACGCTACCATCTTTTTGTTTTTGGTAATGGTTCTTCCTAAGAAGTCTAATACTTGGCTAGAATTTTCTTAATTTTGACCTTTGATTTTTGCTGTTTTAGCAATTCATTTGAGCTTCTATTTTTTCAGCCTTTATTTCAGTTGATGTACTCCTTCAGTGTTTCATTAATTTTAATCAACTCTGACTGCATTTCATTTACATTTTCCCATAAATTACTGGAAGCCATCTGTTGTACCAAAGCTGAACTTTTTGGTCAGCTGCAGGATTCTTCCCACTTAGTATTTTCTCTTCACTTTTCAGGCTTTCTAAGGTTTTGCTGGCATCAGGCAGTTTACTTACTAGCTAGTAACTGAATTTTACTAAAACTGTCAATTTACTAGCCCTTATCTCTGTTTCATTTTTCACCTTGGGAAAACTGAAGGTAATTGTGTGCAGCCATCTTAGAAGTCCCAAGCATGTAATGTAAGTTTGTTCTGGAGCTGAGGGATACACTGGGATATGAATCTGTCACAGTACCTGACATATTTATATGCTGATGAAAGTTTAGATCTGAAGTAGGCGGACTTCATTTGTCTGCAACCTGTGGGTATCGGATCCAACATCGGATCCGAGCCGGCAGTTCAAAAGCTTTAGGATCTGAGTTCCTAGCTCCCCCCTCTACCCATAACCCCTTGCCAAGCCCTGACTGACCCCAGATTTTCATTTGCCGCGTTCGAATAGCCAACGGATTTCACGAGCTCCTAGTAGCAAGTATTTCAATTCAGTATTCTGACAGAAAAATTTCTTTTCTTTTAAAAAAATTTTAGTTAAGAGTGTGTGTTTAGGCCTTTCTCCTCCCTTTAGTTTAATTTTTCTCGGGTTTTGCGTAGTTTTGACTTGGTTTGTGTGTGTGTTAGTGTAGGCCTGTTAGGGTGTAGTCAGTGTGGCCACAAGCTTTCTCCAGCTGATGGCCACACTTGTCTGGGAGTTGAACACCTGTCATCTGGTTGTACCATATGTGCAGGGTTCAAAAATTGGTTCTGGCAGGACTTATCCCTCCGGCCTCTGCCCAGTCAGCAGCCCCTCCGGACTCGACCTCCCACCAAGAAGCCGGAGGATAGGGAGACCAGGAGAGAGAGAAAGACACAAGGAGAGGCACCTCTGTCTCGGCCCCTCCATCTAAGAGGGCCTCTCCTGTGGCTTCTAGCTCTCCCCATTCTCCCCGGTTCTCTCCTGGACCCGAGGAGATGGAGACTGGTCCTGCTTTGAGGTCTCCAAGGCGGCATTCTAGGTCTGCCTCGGTGGCCTCATCGAGGTCCACCTTCTCTGTGTCTGAAGCAGATATGGACCAGATGATGAGGCGTTTCATCCAGGCCTCAGATGTAGATGGGAGTGCCTGGCCCCAATCGAGGGGCCACTGCACCATGTTTTGTTTTGTCCCGAGGCTCTCCCCACTCCCGACCCCGGGTCGTTTCATCCAGGCCCATGCAGATAGGTGCTCCCCCTGGGCCCAATGGGAGGGGCCACTTCCCCCCATGTTTTGTCCCGCCGACTCTCCGGGCCCGACCGGGTTTGAGCCGGGCAGAGTTGGTCCGGGGTGGTTCGATCCGATTGATCCGATCCATCCCTTGAGTGCTTCCGGGTACTGACCCCTCGAGAGCCGCCGCCGGGGCCGCCTTGGATCCGAGGTGTGGTTCGCCCGCCTAAGTCGGAGCGCACTGGTCTCTTGGATCCGACAGTCTCGGCGCGGCTCTGATCCATGCATCGGATCCGGTGTGGGGTCGCTCTCGGCCGGTAGAGTCCCCTCTGCCTTTGACGTGGTGGAAAGGGCTCCACCCTGCACTCCCTCGCAGGGCCAGGCTCCCATCAGTCCCAGGGACAGCCTGCCTCGATGTCCCAAGTAGTTCCTTTGGAACATCTGGGTGCTGGCGAGGACCTCGGATAGTCCCGAAGTGCCGTGTAAGAGGAGGCACGTGGACTCCCTGAGTCCATCACTGAAGACACAGACTTGGATGAAGGAGGGCTCCCCAAGATCACCCCAGAGGATGTCTCATTTGGAGACATCATGGAAACAAGGCCTCCTCAGACGAGTCTGTGTTCTTGGAGGCATTTGAGGCGGGCCCATCTACCTCCTGCCGATCCTCTGGTGGATGCCACCAGAGCTGGAGGGACCGGACACCCACCTGCCAGTGTCGGATCGTATCCTTAGTCCCCTGCAGACCGCAGTCATTGGAGTAAGAGCAGGACCCCAGATGCCATGATGATGGCTGCAGCCACAAAGAGGAGTTAGCTCAGGAGAGTCCCTCTATGCATCTCCCGCAAAAAGAGTCCCACGATGGACGCATGGGAGGCGAGTCCGAGCAAAAAGAGTCCCTGCCGATGGACGCATTGGGAGCTTTAGTTCAGCAACCTTCTCTTTGAGAGCTGAACTACATGGCACATGTCATAAGGATGCAACGAGACCTGATTAAAGAGTACGCTGCATCCCTCCAGAGTCCATGTCGGCAGAGGACAGACACGTGTACTCCACCATTTGGGGCCCTCTCAGAGCGAGTTTCTACTTCTACTGGCTACTGCGCTCGCTTCAACTGAGGGAGCTGAGGCGCCAGGCCTGGCTCCACCACTGTGACTTCAGAGCCCTTCGATGGTTCTGCCTTTTGGCAAAACAGTTCGCGAGACACTGGTCCAGAGCTTAAAAGGAGGAAGACGCTGTCTTCAGCTCCCCAGAGGTCCTTCTCAAAGAACCAAAAGGGACAGAAGAAGATGTGGTTGCATTCCCAACCTGCTCCGGACAACCAGTCCTTCCGTGGCAGAGGAGGACAGGGAGGTCGCCAGAGGGCTCCTAGGAACTTTGGGTCCAGAGAAATTCTCTGACAGACCCACGCAGCAACCCTGAAGGGTTGCCTGGCCGCCTATCTCTCCTGACAACATGGGAGTCCATCACGTCAGACCGTTGGGTGCTTTGGGTGATATCCAGAGGCTATTCAATCCCCTTTCACAAAATTCCCAGATCCCGAAGCCTCCCCGATGTACCACCCGATCAAGGAGGGCAGCAGCCTAGGATCCGCAGCTGCTAACTAACAAAAAGAGCCATCCAGCGTGTCCCCAGATCAGACCGGATCAGGGTTTTACTCCAGGTTCTTCTTGGTGCCAAAGAAGACGGGGGACTTAAGACCAATTCTAGACCTGTCACAACTGAACCTGTCTGTAACCAAGCAAAAATTCCGGATGGTCACCTTACAGTCTATCCTTCCCCTTTTGCGGGAGAATGACTGGATGTGCTCCATTACCACATTCTCATGGACAGACGGTCCAGGAGGTTCCTTCGGCTGGGAGCCAGTCACTACCAGTTCAGGGTCCTTCCCTTTGGTCTCACCTCTGCCCCCAGGGTGTTTACCAAAGTACTAGCAATGGTAGCGGCCCACCTGAGACTCCAGGGAATTCAGGTGTTTCCATACCGACTGGCTCCTCACGGTGTCATCAAGGCATCTGCTGTGCTCAGCCAGGGACCATTTCCTTCACATAGCCCCTCGGCTGGGCATCACCATAAACAAAGAGAAGTCTTCACTGGATCCCACACAGCTTATAGACTTTATAGGAGGAAGATTGGACACAAGAAAAATGTGGGCATTCCTCACCCCGGATCGTCTGTCCAACCTGAGGTGTCATGTCGCGGCCATCTTACGACCTGCTCCGACGGCAGCTTCGGTCCTGAGGGCCCTAGGTTCAATGGCGGCAGCCATTCCGCTTCTTCTTCATGCTCGACTTTACATGCGGATTCTTCAATGGACCCTCCAGGTCCAATGGTCCCCGCTCTACTTCTCTCTCAGCAGCCCGATAGCTATCAGCAAGGCATGCAGGAGCTCCCTTCTTTGGTGGCTCCAGTCAACGGATCTCCTAACAGGAGACCTTTCTGTGCTGCTTTCCCCAGCCATGGTGACCATGGACGCGCCGCCTCGCTGCTTTCCCCTAGCAGGTGGGGGCATTCAGCGGGAAAAATTGTCCAAGGCACGTGGAACATTTCAGAGACCTCACTGCATATAAATGTCCTGGAGATGAGGGCGGTGCTAAAGCACTACACAGCCTTCTTCCTGCAGGGACTATTGCTATCCAGACAGACAACATGTCAGTAGTCTGGTACATCAACAAACAGGGGGCAGGTCCTATCCCCTTTGTCGAGGCCATGAGAGTCTGGGAATGGGCAATCTCCAAATCTCCTTCGCTTTGTGGCAACGCACATTCCGAAGGTCCAACATCCTAGCGCCTCACGAATGGTCTCTCAACACTCTAGTAGCTAAGCAGATTTTGCCGCCTGGGGCAACCCTGTTTTTTGCTTCTCCCTCAAATGCCAAATGCGACAGTTTCTTTGCTCTATTTCCCTCGGGAATCCCGATGGTGCATGCCCTCCACTGCCTCTAATGCAGAAACTTTGCAGAAAGCCAACAGCTTGGGGAGCAAAATGATTCTCATTGCCCCGTTCTGGCCTCGTCAACCTTGGTTCCCCTTTGTGTGGTCTCACAGAGTGAATCCTCCCTGGATTCTAGATCCGATCCTGGATCTCATCTCCCATCCTCAAGGGCTTCCAATTCCGAACCTTCACACCCTGAAATTGACAGCCTGGCTGCTTCAATTCCATCCCTGATAAGGACTCCCGGTATCTCGTCACCAGTGAAAGCCATCTTGGTGGCGGCCCATAAACCTTCCACTAGGAAGGTTTATCGTAGCAAATGGAAGAGGTTTTCTATTTGGGCAGAACATAATAACCTTGACCCCTTTTCTGCACCACTTTCGGCGGTACTGGACTTCTTGACAGACCTTTTTCAGCAAGGAACCAAGCTCTTCCACGGTAAAGGTACAGATGGCAGCTATTTCCCATTACCATGTGGGTCTTGACTCAACACCTCTCATGGCTGCGAAAATTTGCAAAACCTTCCTCAAAGGTGCATTTCTCTTGAGGCCTCCGGTTAAGGAAGCTATACCACCTTGGGATTTATCTCTAGTTCTGCAGGCCCTAACCGCTCCCCCTTTGAGCCTGCAGCCTCTGTGGATTTAAAATACCTTTCCTGGAAAACTGCCTTCTTAGTAGCCATTACATCAGCTAGAAGAGTTTCGGAACTCCAGGCTTTGAACCACCGTATCTTTCCTTTTTCCGATAGGGTTTTCCTCAGGACCAATCCTTCCTTTCTACCGAAGGTCTCTTCAGAATCCAATATCAACCAATCGATTAACTTGCCAGTTTTTTCCCCCAACTATAAAAACAAAGGAGAATATAAATTACATTAGTTAGATGTTCACAGGCAGCTGGGCGCTTATATTCACAGAACAGCTGGTCATAGGAAACGATCAACTGTTCATCTCCTTTGCAAAATTAAGCACTGGGTAAGGCAGTCTCTAAGGTTACCCTGTCGGCGGGATTTCTAACTGTATCTTGCAGGCTTATGACACCTCAGGAAGGCCAGCGCCTCAGAGAATTACAGCGCATTCTACCAGGGCAGTATCCACGTCTGCTGCTTTTAAATCTAGAGTGCCTTTAGATAATATCTGTGCAGCAGCCACTTGGACCTCATCTCATACTTTCATCTCGCATTATAAAGTGGATGTTGTTTCCAGAGGAGAGCATCCTTTGGCTCTGTGGTGCTCGAACATCCTTCCATGACGGCCGCCTGTTTAGGTAGCTGGGGACTCTGTCCCACAGGTTGCAGACAAATGAAGACTGACTACTTCAGATTAAGAAGTTCCATCTGAGTAGGTGACTTCATTTGGATGCAACCATCCCCCCCCTCCATCCCCCTGACCTTATTAGCAATATTAGTCCTGGTTTCCCAGGAGTCTGGTATACAGGGCAAACTCAATCTGAGGTCAGTCAGGGCTTGGCAAGGGGTTATGGGTAGAGGGAGGAGCTAGGAGCTCGGATCCCAAAGCTTTTGAACTGCCGGCTCGGATCCGATGTCGGATCCGATACCCACAGGTTGCATCCAAATGAAGTCACCTACTCAGATAGAACATTATCATTCTGAAGAAGTTCACAGGAAATAAAGGTGGACGAAACGCGTAAAAAGATTTTTTGACTTTGAGCCTTTTGTCTGTTCACAGTGGTCGTTTTTGTTTTGAGAACATTATGGTGAGTACATAACTTCTTATTCCTTTAACAGATTGAGGTACTATTTGTTCTGTGAAGGAATATGAGGTCAAATAGTTGGATCTTTCATTTGAAAGGCTAACCATAGATCTCCACAGTGGAGTCTGTAAGACACTGAGTGTACAGAGAGGCATTGTATTTAATAACAGATATGGTAAGATTGGAGTAAAGGGGAGTTGAGACTTCATTGGTTGTAGTGGAGATGCCTTTGAAAATTTAGAAGAACCAGATAAAAGGCTTTCTGAGCTACTGTCTAGAATTGTCCATCAAAGATGTTTGAAGTTATAAGTGAGGGGAAGGCAGGTAAATGTTAATGTTACTGTAATAAGGGTAAAATGAGAGGTCACAAAGGACCCACAGCTTCAGGAGGAACCCCTGAGCATTCCATTTTACTGACTGCACTACCAGAAAATCCAGGAAGCAGCAAGTTTCTACTCTCCTCAGCGCAGTACCAGACGTGCGCGGGAGATCAGACTGCTGAATGTGTGCTCATGGGAGATCAGACTGCTGCTGCCCCACTGAATGGGTTATCTGACCCTTCAAGGTAGCAATCTAACCTTATGATGCTCTGGCTACAGATGAAAAGTGCACGCACAATTTGTAGAAGGCTATCGTGGAGACCCAAGGGGTGAGGATTGGGTGTGTCTGTGGTGGGTGTGTCTATGTAAAATACCCCAGTAATGCTCCAGTATGTAAAATACCCCAGTAATGCCCCAGTTATCTGTTTTATAAGCCTTGAGTATATATGGTTCCTGCATCCCACTACTGGGCTTGTACCTTAGAAGTTAGTGTAGCAGCTTAATGTTGCTGTTTCCTGTGTCAAGGGTATGGGGTTTGAACCCCTCTCTCTTTTTACTTTAGTCTGGCACTTGGTGTAGAGGGCTAAGGGAGCTGTAGTTCTTGTGGTATAGGGTTTGATTCCCTTAGCCCTTCTTTGCTTGCTGCATGACTTTGAGCAAGTCATTTAAACAGGCCATGTTTTGGGGCAACTATAAATTTTGGCTAGGCTCCTCAATTGTCTCCTGGACTGCAAGCATGGTACCTTCCCATGAACTAGATTAGATGTGGTGTAGAAGAGGGAAACTGATTGTAGTAAACAGGAGCATCATCACATGGGCCTTGGATTTTTTTAGGTTGACCATTTTTATTGTTTAACTGTGAATACAGTGGACAACATGAAGTCTGAGTTTAAAGTTAATATTTTAATATTTTTAATTTGCCTTAATTTTGCAGGCACACTGGTATGAAATTTAAGGTGTTTTGTCTGGAGCAATTTGTCTTGCACTCCGTGCAGATTACTTAAGGCTATGAACTGATAGAACTGCTTCCTGCAGTATAGGATTTAATTTCCTCAATCTTCATTTGTCTTCTGTGCGACTCTGACCAAGTTGATCAACAGACAGCACTCCTGGACTGCTGCAGAAAAGCAACACTTGGGTCCAGTGGACAATACCAGTTTTGTGTATCTGCTAATTTAGTTCTTCATTGTATGCTATTTGATTATGAATTCCAGCACAACTCTTGTAGTTTAATGGGTTGTTGCCAGATGCATTTTCACTAAGTGTTAGTTTCGGGAAGAGAAATTTACTGTATCATATGTCAAGACTGTTTTCAGTGTGAGAGTGGTTTGTTTTCTTTAGAAAATGGCCATCAGTATTTTCCTGTAAAATTTGAAATAGTTTTTAATGAAATTCAAGTCTTTGTTATAACTGTAAAGGTAAAGAAGAAAAATGTGTGCATGTTGACAGGTTTGAACAGTGTTTTATGGTAACTGGGAAGAGACAACCAAGTAACAGAATATTAGTATGATTGGCATGGGCCTGTTTCACTACCATGGATAGGGTCCCATTTGACTACAGTCTGGCTTTTTTTAACTGTGGAAGTGTATGCTGCAGTAAGATGGTATTATCAGCCACTCGGGTTAGACCTGTGCTGAGTTATGTCAGAGGGGATTGGAGGTACAAAAATGAGATGTAGGTGCCCTGTAAGCATGTCAACCCCCCCCCCCCAAAAAAAAAAAAACAGTATATTATAAACAGTAATATTTCTCATTTTTTAATGACTTGTGGGCTGTTGAACAGAAGCTGTTGCAGCATCTATATTGACTTTGATTATTTTGCAGTGCTGCAATAAAGAATGAATTACACAACCCAAGCCTCATAGTATGCATTTTAGTAATATATTGTTGTAGTACTTTACAGTCCCCAGCAACTGCAAAGGGGTTGACATTAATTAGGTGATGTAGCCTGCTAGTTAGGTGATGTAGCCTGCATTATTTGGAGTTATCAGAAACATTTGATCTTCAGCAACCATTATGCAATTGTGGTTTCATATTGCAGACAGTCTTTTCCTCTACAAGATCAGATCATAAAGGATTTCTGCATTAGTATACTAGTCTGTTTAAACTGTGAGTCTGGATCTTATGGCCTGATGCTAGGTATCTTTATGTAGTTAATTCAAGGGTACTAATGTAGTACATTTTAATTTATTCATAACCATAGGGGTTGTACACACACAACAAAATGGCTGCTTTAACTGCTGGTGAGGGTCTATCTGTGGATGAAAGTACCTTATGGTCAGGAATAATTCATGTTGGTTATTGTCTGAAACCAATATGAAATGTTTTGGTCATTATTATTATTTTTTGACACCGACATCTGAGAAGGATGCAGCAGCAACATAGCTATAATTTATGGGTTTGGGGATATAAATGACTGACTGCTGAATTGATTAAGTTAAAAAGTTATTAGTCTGTCTTTGTAGGGATACTGTGTGTTTACATGAAGCAAATTGGAATACTTTGGACTTTTTTTATTACTG
>NC_056728.1:869950510-870215510 GCF_019279795.1 Protopterus annectens | reverse complement strand
CAAACATGATACTACCTGTGCTTTAACATGTAGAGGAAGTATACTGTGTGCATTCAACATAGTCAGCACTCCAGCACCATCCTCAGTACCACCTCAGGCACAAGGAAAATCACCCTTACTATCAATTACTGAATGGAGTACTATTTTCTGTAGTTATATCTGTGCTATGGATGCAAGCATGCAAGGAAATTGGTCGGCCAAATGGGATAGCAGCAGATAGCTGACAGCTATATGGGACAGCATGAAATCCATAACCAATACTGGTGTCCCCATACTAGGCAGTAGTACTCAGGGTAATGACCCCCACTGCAGTACATGTGGTGGCTCGACTAAATGTGGGTGTCCACAGGTCACACACATAGATTTCCATGAGCGTTCCCATCTCCCAGCCTCACCCAGCAGGACAGGTGTAGATTACCGGAAATTAAGGTTGGGCAAAGCTCCACAAGTACTGGCAATGGTGAACAACCTCCCTACAGACCTACACAGATATACCACAACAGGTCTGGCAGTTGCAGTATAGTTCTAAAGAGTAAGATGTCTAAAACTAAAGTGTATGCCATTACAATCTAACTTACTCCACTGATATGCCTCCAATCAGCAAGATGGGGCACAGTACAATACTAAATGGAAGCAAACAGAGTTATAACTGAAATACCAGTGCAGTCAGTGCAAACGTGGAAAGTGCCCCCCCCCCCCAACCCCATGTATAAATGGCAGTAACATGCAAGTTTACAAAGTAATATCCATGGAGCACAGATTGCCTGAGCTGTCCCAATCAACATGAAAATTTGTGTATGTCCACTATATGTAGGGGTCCATGTGCCAATCTTTTGTGACTATTTGTTTAATATTGTCTGGAAGTGGACAGCATGTATGCCTGGATGTTGTGTCTCAGTGGCCTAGTTACAGTACTGTTTTTGACAGGGCCATGTTCCAACAACTCCAGTGCCAACCAGTCTGCTTCTCAGCTACACCTATGTTACTAGTTGCACACCCTCTCTGTCCAGATGTCAATATGTGTTACTGTCAGAAAACCGGACAGGCTATGAACAGGGGTTCATACATAGATACAGCACACAGGTGGAAGAACTCTACACAGTGCCTAGAAAGTAACTATGAACTGCACACACCTTTGGAATTAAATATAGAGGTTAGCATCACATTAGTTGTCTGTCTAATATGGAATACTGGTTGTCTACCCAATCACTGGCAGCCCACATAAACCACAGTTACAAAATAATGACACACTGCTGATGTCCACATACAAGGCAGGAGAAGAAGGTCTCAGTCATCATACAAGGCAGGAGAAGAAGGTCCCAGTCATGTCTGAGTCAGGTGTCATAAGCTTACATATCACATATGCACTCAGTCCACCCCCCCACAACAGCCACAGGTATTTCATCAGTCATATCTTTGCTGTTGGGAATGACGTCAGAATCAGCATGTCTTTTATGGAATACACACACAGAATGCAGCAGCATGCTGACATGGCATCCCATGCAGATGTGTCCCTAGCCACAGGCAGCATCCTGCACACATCCAGACTGATGCATCACTATGGACTAGAATTGCCAGGAACACCTCACCCACTTCCCCATGTCACCCCAGGAAAGCCCACTAACTTGCAGCCTGGTAATGTAATAGTGACAAAATGCAGTGGACTGCATCACTCTCATGTGGCCTACAGGCCTTTAGCAGATGCCCATGGCTCACCCATAGTGCCGTCATATGGAATGCCATAGGGTCCTAACTAAAAACGTAACACATTAAGCAGAAAGCAAATGCAAGGCCATGCTGACAAATGCCAGTAGCATGCCTCTCCATGTCCTAGTGCAAGAATTGTGGACCAAGACATAAATACTGCTGTGATAAAGGTCAAACTATAGAAATGCGTCTTGAGATATTGCTACCATACTGTTGGGAAAAGGATAGAATTACAGAGGGGGGGGGGCATAAATGCATGGATATGGAATGTGTGAAGTCTGAAACTCAAATGTCTGCTCGTACTTCCCCCGGATAGCAAACCCAAGAATGCATAACCACAAACCTGCTTGTAAACCACAATGTGAAGGGAAATCCACCAGATATACGAGTCCTGCATTTAGATAACCTGACCAAGTCTGTACATCTGAGAGGTATGCTCACAGCAGGATATGGCCATTCGTTTAAGTTGAGAAATGTACAGGAAGGGGATCCCCAGCCAGCTTAGCACCAAGATGCTGGACACTTTACACAGACCCATCACTCAGTTGTCTGTAGCCACCCCTCCACAATGGCAGGATTGTGCCACATTGTCTAGTCTTCTCCTCACAATATTGGTCTGTGCTGCATTGCTCTTGTATTTCTCTGGTAAGCAACTGTGAGGAAACGATATCTGTCAGCAGTTGATGACACAATACATTACACTGTAAAACAGTACATATGTCCAAAGGTCTAGGCTAAAACAGAACATGTTACACAAGCAACACAGACAGTAATAGGAAATGTAGCTACACACAGTACCCCCCCCCCATGTTTGGACCAATTGTGTCTCCATATTGGCAACCTATCTACAGATATCCTGAAAAAAATAGCTTGCTAGGTGTAGCTATAGCACACAAAGCCATGGACTAGAGTACAACTCTCCTTGGAATGGATTCCCACAAGCAGTATAGAAGGTCATACTGGGCATGTTCCCACACCTTAGAGAATGGATCCCTACACGCAATACAGAAGCTGATACTGGGCATGTGCCTACACGTAGAGAATGGATCCCCACACTCAATATAGGAGGTCATACTGGGCATGCTCCTACACTTTACAGAAATAAAGCCCATGTCTGACACCACAGTGTACCATAGATATCTGTTATCTGCAGATGTCTGTGCACACACACCAAAATATAAACTGGTCTTCACAGACACACACACACACACACACACACACACACACACTGGACAGGAAAACCCATAGCCAGCTGTAGGTGGGAGATATGTGGCAAGTCCCCATCTGTTTTGTGTGATACGCACACATATCTAAGGCCAACATACTACAATAATTCAAACATACACACCCCTACACATCGGGAAGAGAGACCGTGAGAGAGACAGTACCATTATGAAGCCTTTCCCATCCAGTACACATCCCATAGTTCCACTCTACACTATCTGCTGATGTATGCCACCTTAGATGTACCTCTGGACAAGCCTCAAATCTGTAAGCTCAATAGTGCATGCGGTAAATCCACAACTTGCTAAAGCAAATAAGTAGGTAGGGTTTCGAATCTCAGTCCTATCAAGTGTGTGTGTGTGTGTGTGTGTGTGTGTGTGTGTGTGTGTGTGTGTGTGTGTGTGTGTGTGTGTGTGTGAAGGAATGCTGTTTTACTCCATCCCACCCAGTACACATCCCATTACCTAATATCAGAACATGTGCTGCAGTCGGTCACTGTACAAATTCCTTTTGTTACCCCTCAGCCCTATAGGTTGTGTTGTGCTTCTGATAACTGTGTAACAGTAGAGTACCAATAACTATTTATGTAACAATCCTAATCACAGTCCTGTCAAACAGAAAGGTGTGTCTGTGTGTGTTCATAGGTGAATGATTTTGAGGCCATTCCCACTCATTCCTTTTTACATTGCCCTCTGTTATCACTTCTGCTGATGTCATTCACTGTTAAAGATACCTTTGGACAGCTCTCAAATATGTAAGCTTTGTGGCGCAACTGATAAATGCGTAATACTACAGTGCAGTGAACTAGTTAGGTAGGAGTTCTAATCTCAGTCCTGGCAAATGTAAAAGTGTGTGTGTTTTGTGTGCAACCATCTGTAGTTAGAGACATGATTTTGAGCCCATTGGCATGTACTACACTTCCCTTGCCCCTCCTTTTATCACTGCTAAAGATACCTTTGGACAGCTCTCAAATATGTAAGCTTCGTGGCGCATCTGATAAATGGCTAATACTATAGTGCAGTAAACTAGTTAGGGGTTTGAAGCTCGGTCCTGGCAAATGTGTGTGGGTGGGTGTGTCTGTGGTTGTGTCATTAACATTGTGATCCATATCCACTGGGGGGGGGTGTCTTGCTACACTTTTGTGTGGTCCACCCAGCAAACTACCAAATGTCCACTGTACAGGGCCCACCTTTGTGGTAGCTGTGGACACTCTTCAGTACTATAATCTGTTTGTCATGTCATATTACTATAGAACAATATGGAGTCAAAAACAGGATATGTGGCCCTTGTAGTCCACAAGAATCATAGACAAACGCACTCATCTATTCATTAATCCCCAAGTCACTAAATGGTCTGCAAACAGGTTCACCGATGGATCTCGGTGTGAAAGCAGTGGACTACATGTCAGACTGCAGAACAGTCATGAGTGGTGTCAGACTTCCAAACAGTCATGTGTGGAGTACCACAGGTTCTTGTCCTGTGTCCAGTCTTGTGTGTGGCTCTGATATCCAGCCCAACAGTAATGAACTGTGGTTAACAATGTTTGCAGACAGTTGCTAATTGGGGGGGGGGTCTGTTTACATCCCCACATGATGATAACATTCTGCATAAAGTTGCCACCGACACCTCCACCTGTTGTCAGAACACTGGTCTTAGTCTCAATGTCAAGAAATGTGTCCAAATCCCCTGTTGAATCAATGTGTTGTCCCCAAATGACCACATTGGTGGTAGTCCAATGGAGACAGATGTTCTTACATGAGGTCTGTGAATACAGCTTGACAGCAACCTCTCTTCTGACCACCACACTGCCACTGTGGACAGAAAGCCCTCCCATTCATTCTAAGGGGATCTAGTGTCGGTCTGCCTGGGACAACATGGTCGACAGACCACAGTGCTTTGCCAGAGATGGCCTGCACCCATCACCCCTGGGATTCCTGATGCTGGCTAAGGCATTTGCCTCTCCTATAGTGCCTTTTTTAGGCAAGGAACAAATGACAAATTCACTGCCATAACAGGAACAGGCAAGCAAAAACTGAGGGTAATGCTACTCAATGCTAGAAATCTCAAAATGCACTCCCTCGAGGCACTCCTTAAAATGGAGAACATCTATATCTGTGCAGTGACTGAGACCTTGTTCAAGGCTCCAGAGAGCACCCTTGCATTTTACCAGGCTATAACTCGTACTACACTTTTTTTGGCCTTTTAACCTGGATTGGACCACCAAAGGTGGAGGTGTTTCCATATTCATTAAGGATATCCACACCTCCATGGCTAGTTGCTCAGCATAATGCATCCGAGGTTATCCAAGTGCAACTTAACTGTGGGCCAAACTGCAATCCAAATTGTAGCTTGCTACAGATACCCCACCATGCCCCAGGATTCCCACTCCTCTTTTCTTGATATATACTGGAAAATATTAGGGTTCAACCAAACACCCTAATAATGGGCGATTTTCAACTACCCAACCATTAACTGGGAAAACTACTCGTGTACTAACTCCTTCACTCAACACTTTCTGGAATTCATAAATTCCAATGCCTTGGATCAGCTTATTCACACCCCCCACCAGGGTCAGCAATATCCTAGACCTAGTCATTACCAACATGAATGACTAGTATTCCACACCTGAATCCACTCCTAGTTGGTCAGATCCGACCATAAGCTAATCACACTAGATATCCACATCCCGCCCCAACCCCCATTAAGGAAACCATGGTAAAAAAATATCTCCAAAGGCAACTTTATGCTTCTTAAGACAGAAGTGGCGAACATCATGACACCCATGCAGATGGACAATACAGTTACTACTGCTTTATCCTACACAAATGCATTGTATAAGCACTTGGTTGAGTGCATGGATCGTGCTATCCCAAACAGAACCAAGATGCTATCCTCCAAAAAAAAGGAAGCCAATCAGGTGGTCCCCTGCCACAAACAAACTCTACAACAGAAGGAAGAAACTGTTGCAAAAGAGAGTAAAATCCCATTAGTGGAGGAGCTCCCTGGTCAGCCTTAGTAATATGCTGAGATCCCTTATAAGATCCTCCAAAGCTAGCTATGAAAACAAAATTGCCACTGATTCTAGGGACAACCACAAAGCATTCTATAGCTATGTCAAGAATCTCAATGGCAACATCCAGATCTGCTCTGAGTTACAGCACAATGGCACGGAAGTTACAGAACCAACTGATATTGCCGACATCCTGGCAGGTTCAGTGCTAACTTTACTCCCCCCCCCCACCCCCTAAAGGGCCCATATCTATACAGGAAGAATGCAGAGTCCCTGTAATCACAACTATACAGGTAAAAGCTGCACTCTCTAAAGCCAAAAATCACAAATCACAGCATCCATGGGACCAGACAACATCCCAGGCTGCGTTTTACACAAACTTCAGAACGAACTGGCTCGGCACCTAAGCACCATGTTCAATCATAGCCTCACATCAGGCTTTGTGCCCACTGATGGGCCTGGTCAGTAAGGCCATGGAACGTATCATGGAACTCCTAAACAAAGATATTGGTAACCTCCAAACTCTGGACCCCACCCAGTTCGAGTTTGTGAAAAGCAGATCATGCCTCAGAACCTGATCGACTTCGAGGCAGTCACCAAAGCCGTAGACGAGGTTAAGGTGGTTCACACAGCTTATCTTGACCTTGCCAATGCCATCCCCCATTCTGGAAGTATTGCTAAACTCACTAAACTAGGTGTAAATCCCTACGACACAAGATGAGTTTCCAACTGGGTCACTGAAAGAACCCACACTGTAAAAGTTGCTGACTCCAAATCTGACTTCAAGCCAGTGACAAGTGGAGTACCACAGGGTTCAGTCCTGGGACCTCTCCTGTTTGGTGTCACTTCTCTGAAATGCAGGCTAACACAGAAGGCCTTTGGCTAACCAAGTTGGCAGATGACTGCAAACTAGGAGCCATAGTAGAGTCCCCAAATTATGTGGACATCCTGCAGAAGGGCTTCCACTGAGACATATGCCTGGTGTCAGAGCCATGGCCTCAAGCTTATTGGCAAAAAGTGCATTGTCATCCCCTGCGGTAAAAACTCTGTACCATGAACTACCACATAGGTGGCAGTCTACTTCATGCCGAATGTGTGATGAGACCTTGCGACCCAGATGGATAGTAGTCTCTCCTTTGATTAGTCCCATCACCACAGTACTCAGGAAATCCTTCTATGTGGTACACTTCATCACAAAAGGGTTGTCATCCAGGAAAAAAGAGGTCATTGTTCCCCTCTACTCGACACTCCTATTAGACCCATTATAGAGTACAGCGCCCTTTTTGGAATGTACCTCACAAGACATCTGCAGCAGCTGGAAAGGCCACAGAAGTACTTCACAAAAGAGGATTACTGGTCTCAAACAGATGCCCTACACTGACCGTCTCAAAAAAATCCAGCTTTACTCCATAACATATTGCCTACTCCAAGGTGATCTCTGCCTAACATATAAAGCTTTGTCAAACCCAGAACTGTTGGACATGCTACACCTAAAGAAATCCCAATCCATCCAAGCTACACACACTAGGGACCCAAACCTTGTCACCACAATAAACGGAACATGCTGCAGGGATAGATTCTTGTCCCAGAGACTTCCCATACTCTGCAACAAGCTACCCATCTGCGTCAAGCAAAGTTCATTAGCACTCTTCAAGAAAAATCTTTGAGTGTATGGGGAAATAGGAAATAACACCCCGGGGACCACTTCTGTGGCTCTGCTCAACAGGGGAACAGGAAAATATCTTTCTTGGGTGGTGTAAGCCAGAGAACCTTGTTGGCTAGGGTTACTTAGGTCTTGGGCCGATGAGGCTATGTGGCAAATTGCATAACTAAGGGTATGTCATCCAGGAATGAAGAGGTCAATGTCTCCCTCTACTCCTCACTCATTAGGCCAGTCAGCAGGTCCAGTGGCCCATTTGCCATGCAACTCAGACACCTTCAACTGGGTAGGCTGCAAGTGAACCTGACATGTATGACCCTAGGCATGAAACAACTGTCTGGTATGGAAAGAGCCCAAAATCTCTGGGTGTTCCCGGCCACATCTTTGCTACTTACAGGCAATCTCTGCTTGACTGACAATCCATGTCTACCCAGCTGTGTTACAAATGCTGCAGCTAGGAAACCACAATCACATTACCACATTCAACAGAACATGCTTGAGGACAGGTACATAACCCAGGCAATGGCCACGTTATGCGATATATGTTGCATACATGTCAATCAAAGCACCTCACTGGCCCTCTTCAAGAGAAATCCAGATGAGTAGATGGTGAATATAACTGTCACCCTGAGGATCACTCAAGTGGCAGTAGTCGATAGATGGCATGCTGACAAATGTCAGGTGCCATGATACCACTGTACTCACGTACCCTACTCTTCTCATATATCCATCAACAGTAACCTGGTACACAGCCAATGACACCTGTACCAATGGACCTCAGTACTAACAAATGTGTCTGTGTGCATTACTGAGCATAACAGTGTTAGTGAGTTTGTAAACTTGTAGTTGAAACTACTTTGAGGACCTTCTCACCCACTACACCCATCAGTGCTTTACTTAGGGCTGCTGCTGTACTTCACTGTAAAGGTACCTTGTGACACCCTTCACCCTATGGTCTACCTTGAGCTTGCAGTACCAGCATAACACTGTTCTACCAACGAGTAGACAGGTGTCGTTTACCCTCTTGAGTCCTGGCATATGTGTGTGTGTCTGTGTGTATCTGTGTAGGAGGCAGCATTCTGAGGTTCATTCTCCACAGTGCCAAACATTACAAGGGATGGTGATGTTGCTCACCTTAGGAGAGCCGTGGAACAGTTTTCACCCTACTAGCTTTGTGGCACATGTGATAAATGCATAGCAGTGTAATAGCAGTAATTACATAGGCAGGCAAAAGTTTGCATTTCATTCCTGGTAAATGTGATGGGTTTGTCATAGCATTATCATAAATGTGATTGTGGGTTTGTCATAGCATTATCATGGGTATGAGTGAGTACTATATGCAATGTGGGTGGGGTGCAGGGTGTAATATGTTTACACCATGGTACCCCCAGTACGTGTCCCAAGGTCCACTGAATGAGGACCGCTGTCACCATCGACCATACAGGTAACTGATAACACTCTTCAGCCCAATAAGTCATGTGCTGTATTTCAAAACTCTAACATTATGGACTGAATGACTAGATAGGCAGGGCTGCTAACCGCAGGTGTGGCAAATGTGTGTATGACTGTATCTGTGTTGGTCATTGTGTATATTTCTGTAGCTGATAGTATTTCCTGGGTGAGAATTCTCACCCAGGACATCTCCCATTGCCATACTGTGCAAGGCCGGTGGGTGTTGTTCACCTTAGAGGGACTGTGGAGCACACTTCACCCTACTTGCAACATGGCGTGTGCAATAAATGCCGAGCACTTTAATAGCAAGACCTAGGTAGGTAGTGTTTCTAATCTCAGTTGTGCCAAGAGTGTGTATGTTTCTGTGTGTGAGATCCGTATATTCGGACTGTGTGTGAGTGACAAATGTGGCCATGGTTTACAGTTTTACACCATTGTACTCCCAGCACATGTGCTATCCTATCTCCATGTGGCTGATGCCTAACTCCCACCAATTGCTGTGGCATAGACATCCCACAGTTGCCGATTGCCACCATCTCACCCAACTATCTATCTCTGACCTCAGCGTAATGGTAGGCATCTCCAAGATCAAGGAAGTTGCCACACACAGCATGAAGAGTTGCATTTGTGACCCTGAGAATATGTCCAGTGTTAGATTTGATACTTGCCTGTGCCTCCATGACGGTCCAAAACATGTCTAATGACACCTGCTGTGGCACTTGTGGCAGGGCCATGATGGGCAGCAGTCCACCTATGAGCACCCCTGTCCATCCACGTGTAGAATATGCCAGTTCTCTAGCTATGGAAGGTATATACACACTATGTAGTTCTCCTAGATTTACACGGCAAACATGTACATCATACTCGTATTCACGGGTAGCACATGGATATGTATAATATCCCTGTAGCTGCCCTAGCAGTGGCACAGTCAGTAGTGTTTGACAGAGACTCCAGTGCTTTTTGTCATGTGTGTTGTCCTTTCCCGGGGTGAGTTAGGGTCCTGAGCTGTGTTCCATGTCCCAGCAGAGAGGCAGATGCTATGGCCATAGGTGCTGTTTAGCATGTCATCACTACAGCAAGTCTGGCTCCGACATAAATCTGTCAAAGTCCTATTTCCCATTATTAGAAAACACATACTACATTCACATATATGCTGACTTGTTTCACATACAACCCAGTACAGTGTAAAATAATAAAAAGGTATCAGCAGGTTGCTCCACGTCAGTTTCCCAATGTGGAGTACTGGTAGACATATGTTTGTGATATGTATCTGCGTGCCCTTTGTAGGTAATTCTCTTGACCAGGTTATGGCCTGTGCACCAATTGTTCCCCACTTGCTAATTGCATGCAGAGCAGCTGGGTAGTTCTTGCAATAGCCAATGTCATGGCAACACACTCTTATAATTGAGTACTTAATGTGGGCATCGTCCCTTTGCCTTGACTGTGAGGAACACATCCTGGAGGTCTATGGCTACTGAGTGTTACACACTCCAGGTGGGAATAACTCTTACAAAAAGACTTGTGGAGACAGGCCAACAATGGTGGAGAAGGTTACAGACTTAGAGACAGAATGTGAGTATTGCTGTTACATGGTGTGAATACTGCTAGTTTTACAGGCTTTGTGTGTACGTGCTCCTTCTGCATGGATGTTAGTCTAACAATTATGTGTCTGCATAGCTCTGAAGTGTAGGCCTATCCACATAATGGCCAGAGGGTTACCTGTTATGTTTTGTGCATTACCCAGACAGGTGTTGTCCTTGGAAAATCAGTGGCATACTCCGGTCATTGCTGCCAGTAAATGGCAACTTCCATATGTGTTTCTGGCTTCATATCCCTCAGAATAGAGATGTTGCAACCAACTCTGTAACACAATAAACCTTCTCAGTGTATAACAGCAATATATCAAATATGGCCCTGTGTTTGGACCTCTAACCTCCACTTATATGGCAGGCTTTGTCCAGTTGTCATGCAGTAGAAGGTTGATAGGTATGGTCTATCAGTATGTAGTGCTGACATTCCTGCTATCATCCCAGTGATGTTGTGGAATAAGACACATTAAGGGAGGTAGGGGCCATACATATGAGTGCAAAGGCTGGACAGCATGTAGAACCCAACCATGTACAGTCAAGAGGTATGTCTGTGGAATAGTAGGACATTGCTTAGAATCAGTCTGTTAGAACATGTGAGAGATATTAGTTATTACATGGACAAACATTCTATAGCTGTTACTTGTCATACATTTCACCATGGGGACTGTACTGAGTTGCAGTGTACTTTTTTGGAAAATGTCTGTTTCCCAGTTTCATCACACTCAGAACCATTGTTATGTGAAGAATCAATTTACATTGTATCATTTGGTACTATATCCCCTAGGTGGTTAACTGAGGAGTATAAGTGGGAGGCTGTTTTAAGAACATACATAATTGTCACTTGTTTCCTGTATTTCAGGCAGTTATGTTTTGTAATGTAATACTTGATGGCAAAATACATTAAAACATTTGTGTGTATTGATGGGTGGTTGTCTGTTTAGTATCCTCAGTCATTTTAGTTATATTGCTAAGAGGTCAGTGTATATCTGGCCATTAGGTATGGTATATCCTGATTTTGTAGCAGTGTACTGTGTACTTATTAATTGTACTGTGTAGGGGGTGGCAGCAGATGTCAGTGGCATGGGTCCCTTTATATCATTACCAATGTGTTTGTATGTCCATAGACTGGTCCCCCCCCACTTCATCTGGCGTGGTCCAGAATTGTACTGAGGTGCTCTTGGCTCTGGCAGTGCTGCAAGTTATTGACAACTAAATCATTACTGATTCCACAGTCTTCCTTCCCTATGATAAACTGACTGCACTGCATGCCAAGGTTGAGAACATCATAAAATAGTACAGCTCAGATGGCTAAGTGGTTATATGCTTTAACTATTGTGTACAGGTTCAAGGGCTGTATATTTTGTTGCAGGCCAGGTGTGCATTATTTCCTGTAGATAACATGCCTATATGGGCTGTCATTACAGTAGCAAGGGGTGTGAGTATACTGTATGGGACACGTGTATACATGGGTGATTGGACATGATACACACTCACACATCCATTGTACACCAGCTACACTACATGGAGACGCATATAATGTACCAGACATTTTTCTGTTAAAATAATACTAATTAGTTACCTTTCCTGTAACTAGTCTAGTCCAGATACAGAATTGCTGTATCCAGGACTGTATGTTAGCTTCTGAGTGTTGCCCAAGTCTGCTCTTCAATGTGTCTCTTAGATATGCTAGTTCTCCCCTCTCCTACACTTTCAATAGCATATTACTTTAGCACTTTACCAGATATGTTGTAGCAAGTATTTTACCACGCAAATGTGGCAACAGCACTAAGCGTTCTATGAGGAAACGGCTCCAGTAATTATTAATGGCCACCCCTCCAGGTATGTCTACAGGTCAGTTCCCTGTGCTTTCACCTATTAACTAATTGGACTTGGCCATCACAAACAGCAGAGACCTCCAAGGTGGGCATGCACTTCACCACCACCACACAACACTAATCATAAGACACGTCTCCTAAACAGTGTGCCACTCAGCCAAAGCACCTAAGGCAAAACAGCATGGCCAAAACAATAGGCATAGTTGACTTGATAGTAAGGAACAGTGATGTCCCACTCACTAGGTTGAAAAAGGAGAATGTGACGGCTGGCTGTTGGCACCAGGCTCCGCCATATAACACACACTGAGGTCCCCCAACAACAAGTATACATATAACTGTCATTGTACATGTGGGTGTAAATGTCCTGAGACGTACCTCCCTGGACTGTATGGAAACAGACATGGAGGGGCCTGCCGACTATGTAGCCAAGGCGGGTATGACCCTAGCCTTGAGCAGCATCCTACCATCACCTAGACTGATACCACAGTACAAGCTGAAAACGATTGATTTCAGCATTTGGCTGCATTTCTGGTATCATGTTATGGGGTTCCACTATCTGTGTGCCTGGTATGACGTTTGACATACCGTGATCTTTTGCCACAGATGTCCTGCTTCTGTCACCCCTTGGCTTCCAGATACTGGCCAAGGCTCTTGCTACCCCTATAGTGGCTTTTTTAGGCAGTGTTCCAAAGACCACATTACCACGGTAACAGCTACAAACAAATGTAATCTGAGGATCATGCTGCTCAACACTAGAGGTCTACATTTTAAAATGCACTTGCTCAAAGCACTACTTTAAGCTGGAGAACATCGACATTTGTGCTGTAACAGAGAACTGGTTCAAGGCAGCAGGAAGTACACCAGCACTATCAGGCTATCACTCATTCCACACCTGTTTTGCCCAGAACTTGGAATGCAGCTGCAAGGGTGGTGGTGTCTCAATATTCATAACGGAACGCACACCTCCAGACTGTTAGCACAACATAATGCATCTGAGATACTTCAGGTGCAGCTAACATTGGGTAAGACTGCAATACAGGTCCTAGCCTGCTGTAGCTCCACAAACATGGCCCAAGACTCGCACTCCACATTCCTAAGCACCCTGGGGAATATTAGGTTTCAACCTAACAATCTCATACTAGCTGACATCAACTACCCCACCATTAACTGGAAAAACTACTCCTGTACCAATACACTTGGCCAATGCTTTCTGGGATTCATTGATTCTAATGCCCTGGATATTTTCGTTCTTACTCCCACTAGAGGTAGCAACATCCTTGACCTGGTCATTACTAACATGGGCGGATGTTGCTCTACACGAATAGTCAACTCGTCCCTGGTTAGTTACTAACACAAACTAATCTCCTTGGAAATCCGCATCCACCCCACAAAGGTAACCACTATGAAGTCTTCTCCAAAGCTAACTTTTGGAACCAACAAACAGAAGCAGTGTTACTACAACAACCTTTTCAGCTCATCTACTGACATCGTTTGGATATGTCTTTATTGTTATGCCTTTGTCCCCCCCTTTGTCTGGCTTGTTCAAGATTCATTGCACTAAAGGGTTGTGAGCATGCCTCTCCTCCTGCCAGGCTGTTCAAAAACTTGGTCAGGTGTTTGGCCCATACTTTCTGTTCCACATTTAGCCTATTTCTCTGGGTAACATTATGATGGTTATGATGCAGTGTTTATGTGACAGAAGTTAATTCCCATCCCCCATCATCATCCCCATATCTGATGCAGTTCCTGCTGTTAGTGTTGATGATCAACTGATCAGTTATAACAGCAATGTTCTGTGGCTCATTTCAGCCTTATTATTTTAGTCTTGCACTATGAGGTTGGATGTGATGATGTGTATGATATGTCTGTACTGTATGACTGCATACTATATATATATATGTAGTGTATATATATATATATATATATATATATATATATATATATGTATATAAATATATATATATATATATATATATATATATATATATATATAATATATATATATGTATGTATGTATATGTGTGTGTGTGTGTGTGTGTGTATATATATATATATATATATATATATATATATATATATATATATATAGAGTATATATAATGTAGAGTAAATGATCTCCTTTTTCTGGATCTCTTTTTTCTGGATGAGACACCTGTTGTGTCACATAGTTGGATTTCACATAGATACTGTGGCAATGTGCTTATCAAACAAGAGACTGTTGTCACTAAGAGACTAGGTCCTTATCACACTTTCAGTGTTAAGTGTACACCAGTGTACTGTGTAGTGTATGTAGCAGCTGTGTGGTAGTTGTACCCAAAGGGCGTTGAATTTGAGGCCATGGCTTTGATTTGAGGCCACTGCTTTGACACCCTTTGTTTGTATGTGTCATCTTTTTTTGAGTTGCACGGGCTCCCAGTTTGATTTGTCTGCAAACTTGTGTGTAAAGATTTGTCTGTGTGGTAGCCTAGCCAGTAGAGAGAAGTAGATGTAAGAACTTCAGAGAAGTAGATGCAAAAAGGACTTCCCCACTTGTCACTATTTTTTGTTTATTTTGAGTTTCAGACTTTGGTGGTGTGTTCTGTCTTCAAGCCAGTTAAGTCTCTCTATCTTGGTCTCCATGCGTATGACATAGTAGTCTCTGAGTTTATCTGTACTCAAGTGTGTAAGTGCTGTCAGGTCTCTTTGTCAGGGATCTTTGCAAGGTGTGAACCACCTTGTCTCTATCCTTGTTCGCTGACTTTGTGAAGAAGTTCAGAGTGATTAAACCAGTTGAATGCCATTTTGTTTTTTTGACCATTGTGGTTGATGTTATAAGCTTTGTTACTAGTTACTCAACTTCATTTGAGGCTGATAAGGGAGTTCTTACTGAGGCTGATAAGGACCAATGATTGTTACAGTTAAAAGCCCTGGTATCACAGTTTAGATCCCGGCAGGGACACAGTTTATTGGCTTGTACATTGTTCCAGGGCACTTATCCATTATTTTGCATCGTCAATCTCCATTTGCATAGGTAAGAACTTCGGGTATCATTTGATGCATGGCTAATTGTATGGGGAGATGTTTGTCATGTGGGTTACTCTTTGCGGGGGGGTTTGGATCCGCACCTCAGTATTTTGACCTCTGTTTGGCCAAGGTTTCTGCTGTAGCGTTACCACTGTTTGTCATGAGAGTTGCCTTTGTCACCATGAGTATTTGTGTGTGGCTCAGATTCAGCCCCTGACAACCCCACCTGTACCTCAGTATTCCTATCATCATTGGCAGAGTCTGCAGAGATATTGACATTGTTTCAAAAGGGGGGGGGGACCAAGACCCCATCACCACCTGTGAGAAGAAGAAAACATATGTACATTAATATCTGCACTTTGATGTTGGCTGGTACACACATGCACTTACAGGTGAGGTGGCACATATCTGTTACACGGACCACACATTACCCACATGGTGACATGCATTGACAAACAGCTGTCAAATCATGCATTGCAGCCAGTTGTACAAAATGCAACTGACAATATAGAGCTCTGGGATATGTGATTAGTATTTAGTGTGTGATGGCCATTCCCCAGCACAGACTGCAGCCATGTACACACCATTGCTGTCCACCCGTATAGCGCAGTGGGGAAGTACTACAGAACATACCTAATCTGAGGAGTGACATCACTGATTAATGACATACACGTGAGTGTCAGATCTGCAAACGAGCAGTGAATGTATGGTCCCTGTTACACCATCAGCCTTAGCCTTGTAAGCTTATAGTGGATATAAGTGTACACAACCCTGTTAACATGCCATGTTCCTTTAATATGGAGGATGAGACCACAATAATGTTTTCAAATATGTCACCCACCTTCTATGTGACATATGACTTGTGGAATCCAATTGATAAACATACACATGTGATACGTGTAACACATGATTACTGCAGTATGTACAATGTTGATTACATATGTTGTTGAAGCACCTTGTTAGTGGCTTACAGCATTCACTCTTCTTGTGAAGGTGTGCATCAGCATAGCACATCCTGACCTGGCATTATTTGGCCACTCTTCCATGCAAATGTCACCCAACTCTGTCAGAATGCAAGGGCAGCTCATGTGCACAGCCCTCATCAGGTCACACTGGGGTTTTCTATCTGGTGTAGGTCTAGACTCTGGATGAGCCACTCCATACCCATGTTTGTGTTCAGGTGGGGCCATTCTTTGGTAGCTTTGGATGTATGCTGCAGTACTTTGTCATGTTGAAGGCTGTTATGGGACAAGCCAAGCTTATTAAAATGTATATTAATTTCAGTTAATAGTTAAAAAGCAAATATAATTTGTATGCAGGGCTGGGAAAAATACAGCTTCATAAGCTGCAGTATTGCTGTTTTTTTTTTAACTGCATTCTTTTAGTATGTAATAAGAGAGAATAGTATGTGTTGCATAAAGTGAGGCATGTAGTTATAGAAAAAGGAATTTGTTAGCCTGACTCCTCTGGGCTAGGAGTGCGTTGTTGCTAGAGCAGGTTTGAAACATCCAAGGTCAGAAACAAGACCCTTTGAAAGCAGGTGAATCATGTATAGGAAGGTGTTCACGTGAAGTCTAAGGTTAAAATCGAGGGATGAGAGCATTTACAAAGTTTTCTATAGGACACAGTCATTATAACGTCATGAAATTGCATGAGCAGTTTGATTTAAGATATCCTTGCAAAAAAAAAAAAAAAAAAAAAGACACAAGTGTTAACAGAAAAATTACAGCTATGGTTACCTCCGGTACGTTATTTTGGTCATTTAATATCTCAGAGTAGGATCTTACAGTAGCTATCCGTGGCTCTAAAATAAAACTCATCCCTTTTTGACTACATGTCTAACTAGATATGAACTTGCACTTCTTTCTGATCCATCTATTTCTCTGATCTGCTGTTCTGTTCTAAATCCTACGTCTCTGTTGCCTACTGCTGAGGATAGTGAAAAGCGTGTGTGTGTGTGTGTGTGTGTGTGTGTGTGTGTGATTGTGTGTGTGTGTAACCATTTGCTTTCTCCTAGGGAGGATTTAAGGACACTCCTTTACCCAATGCTGACATGCATCTGTTTGTGGATGGTTCTTGTGAAAGAGATCAAACAGGAAAGTTGATCTCGGGAATAGCAATCTGCACCGAGGAAACAATATTGTTGCAACAAAGAGGGTGTTCACTCTGCTCAAACAAAAAGCCTGCGAGTTAGCCAAAGACAAGGTGGCCAGTATTTTTACAGACAGCCATTACGCTTTCGGGGTGGTACATGATTTTGGGCAACTTTGGAGAGGGAGAGGGTTTTTGACCTCTTCAGGAAATCAAATTCAGGGTAAATAAAATCATTATTAGATGCACTTTTGTTACCTAAAAAGCTGTCTGTAATCAAATGTTGTGCCCATCAAAAGGAAATGGATGCTGTAACTTCCTCTTCCTCATTAGGGGTCGCCACAGCACATCAACTGTTTCTATTTCTTCCTGTCCTCTGCATCTTGCTATGTTACACCAACCACCTGCATGTCCTCTCTCACCACATCCATAAACCTTGTCTTAGGCCTCCCTCTTTTCTTGTTACCTGGCAGCTTCATCCTTAGCATCTTTTTCCCAATATACTCTGCATCCCTCCTCAGCACATGTCCAAACCAATGTAATCTTGTCTGTCTGGCTTTGTCTCCAAACCTTCCAACCTGGGCTGAGCGTCTAATATACTTTTTCCTAATCCTGTTCATCCTAGTCACACCCAGTGCAAATCTTAGCATCTTCAGCTCTGCCACGTCAAGCTCTGACTTCTGCCTTTTTGTCAGTGCCACTGTCTCCAACCCATATAACATAGCTGGTCTCACTACACTCTTGTGAACTTCCCTTTCACTCTTACTGGTACTAGTCTATCACAAATCACTCCTGACACTCTTCTCCACCCACTCCATCCTGCCTGTGCTCTCTTCTTCACCTCTCTTCCACACTCACCATTACTCTGAACTGTTGATCCCAAGTATTTAAACTCATCCACCTTCGCCACCTCTACTCCCTGCATCCTCACCATTCCTCTATCCTCCCTCTCATTCACACACATATATTCTGTCTTAGTCCTGCTGACCTTCATTCCTCTTCTCTCTGGAGCATATCTCCACCTCTCCAGGGTCTCCTCCACCTGTACTCTACTCTCACTACAGATCACAATGTCATCTGCAGACATCATAGTCCACGGGACTCCTGTCTGATCTCGTCTGTCAACCTGTCCATCACCATTGCAAATAAGAAAGGGCTCAGAGTTGATCCTTGATGTAATCCCACCTCCACCTTAAACTCATCCATCACTCCCACTGCAGACCTCACCGCTGTCACACTACCCTCGTACATATCCTGTACCACTCTTACACACTTCTTTGACACTCCTGACTTCCTGATACAATACATCAACTCCTCTCTAGGCACCCTGTCATATGCTTTCTCTAAATCCACAAAGACACAATGCAACTCCTTCTGATCTTCTCTGTACTTCTCCATCAACACTGTCAGAGCAAACATTGCATCTGTAGTGCTCTTTCCCGGCATGAAACCATACTGTTGATCACTAATCATCCCCTCCCTTCTTAACCTAGCTTCCACTACTCTTTCCCATAACTTCATGCTGTGACTGATCAGTTTAATCTCTCTGTAGTTACTACAGCTCTGCACATCACCCTTATTCTTAAAAATTGGTGCAAAACACTTCATCTCCATTCTTCAGGCATCCTCTCACTTTCCAAGATTTCATTAAACAATCTAGTTAAAAACTCCACTGCCATTTCACCTAAACACCTCCATGCTTCACAAGTATGTCATCTGGACCAACAGCCTTTCCATTCTTCATCCTCTTCATAGCTATCCTCACTTTCTCCTTGCTAATCCACTGCACTTCATGATTCACTATCCGCACATCATCCAACCTTCTCTCCCTCTCATTCTCTTCATTCATCAACTCCCTCTCATTCTCTTCATTCATCAACTCCTCAAAGTACTCTTTCCATCTCCTCAACACACTCTCCTCGCTTGTGAGCATGTTTCCCTCATTTTCCTTTATCACCTTTTACCTGCTGCACATCTTTCCCAGCTCGGTCCCTCTGTCTAGCCAATCGGTACAGGTCCTTTTCTCCCTCCTTAGTGTCCAGCCTTTTATACAACTCTTCATTCGCCTTATCTTTAGCCTTCGCCACCTCTCTCTTTGCCAAGCACCTCATCTCCTTATACTCTTGTCTACTTTCTTCATCTCTTTGACAATCCCACTTCTTCTTCGCCGACCTCTTTCTCTGTATACTCTCCTGTACTTCTTCATTCCACCACCAGGTCTCCTTGTCCTCCTTCCTCTTTCCAGATGTCACACCAAGCACCTTTCTAGCCATCTCTTACTATCTCTGCTATAGTTAACCAGCTATTCGGTAACTCTTCACTGCCACCCAGTGCCTGTCTTAACTCTTCCCTGAGCATCACTTCACAATTACCCTTTTTCAATTTCCACCATTCGATCCTTGGTGCTGCCCTCACACTCATCCTCCTCGTCTTGATCACCAGTGTCATCCTACAGAACACCATCCTGTGCTGCCTAACTACACTTTCCCCCTGCCACCATTTTACAGTCTCCAATCTCCTTCAGACTGGCCCTTCTACATAAGATATAATCCACCTGTTTGCATCTTCCTCCACTCTTGTATATCACCCTATGCTCCTCCCGCTTGTAAAAATACGTATTCATCACAGCCATGTCCATCCTTTTCACAAAATCCACTACCATCTGACCTTCTGCATTCCTTTGTTTAACACCATACCTACCCATCACTTCCTCATCCCTTCTGTTCCCTTCACCAACATGCCCATTGAAATCTGCTCCAATCACCAGTCTCTCTCCCTTGGGTATAGTCATCACCACTTCATCCAACTTGCTCCAAAATATTTCTTTCTCATCCATCGCACACCCAACTTGTGGAGCATATGCACTAACAACATTCATCATTACACCATCAATTTCCAGCTTCATAAACATCACTCTGTCCGACACTCTTTTCACCTCCAAAACACTCTTAGCATACTGTTCCTTCAGGATAATGCCTACGCCATTTCTCCTCCCATCCACACCATGATAAAACGATTTGAAAAAGCCTCCGATACACCTAGCCTTGCTCCCCATCCATCTGGTCTCTTGCACGCACAATATACCAACCTTCCTTTGGTCCATCATATCAACTAGCTCTCTCCCTATACCAGTCATACTGCCAACATTCAAAGTTGCAGCCCTCACTATCACAGTCCTAGCCTTTACCTGCCTTCGGGCATGCCCTCCCTCTCTTCTCCTCCTTAGGCCGGCAGTAGCCCAATTTCTGCCAGCACCCTGTTGGCCAACAGTACTGGTGGTGGTCGTTGTTAACCTGGGCTTCGACCGATCCGGTATGTATTTCTGTACTGTTGCCTGCATGTATGATTTGGCAAAATTTTACGCTGGGTGCCCTTCCTGACCAAACCCTCCCCATTTATCCAGGCTTGGGACCGGCACAAATAAATGGATGCTGTAACAAAGGGCAATAATTTGGCAGACCAAGCTGCTAAACAAGCAGTAGAAGATTGTTGTAAAGATCTGTGCATGTAACTATGACAAACTCCAATAGTAATGATGTGTTTGATTTTAAAAAGTTGTCAGCCTTTCAAGCTGGAGCATCACAGGGAGAAGTTCTGAGGTGGCTCAAGGATGGATGTAGAAAATCCTCTGATGGCATATGGCGACATCTGGAAAGCAGTCTGGCATATGGCATCTAGATGGCTGACTGGTGGCACCTACCTCTTTGCTACCTTACCTGGTAAGGGCATATCATCTACCGGCCCATACAGGTAAGACAACTTTTTTTAATCAAATTACTCAGAGTTGGTATGCCCCTCATGTCTCCTCTTTTTAATAATTCAGTATGTACGAAATTGTAGTGTATGTTTAAAATGTAATGTAAGTAAACCTGCCCGCAGTAATGCTGCATGTTTACCTCCACCTTGGGGACCTTTTGTTAACGTACAGCTGGACCTCATCCAGATGCCTAAGACTAATTGATAATAATTTTTAATTTATCTTGGTTATGGTCTGTATGTTCTCTGCATGGGTGGTAGCTTATCAATGTCACAAAGCAGATGCAGTCACAGTTGTCAAAATTTTTGTATGACTATATACTGAGTTTTGGTATACCATGTTCTGTTAATAGCGACCAGGGAACACATTTTAATAATGCATTTTAATAATGCATTGCTTAAGGGACTGTAAAGTTTTTAATACTAAGTTGAGTATTCACTGCCCCAACCATCCACAGTAATCTGGAATAGTGGAAAGGGTGAATGGGACCCTTAAAAATAAAATTTAAAAGATTTGTGCTAAAACCCATTTAAAGTGGCCCGAAGCCCTTCCTTTAGCATTAATGAGTATGAGGGCCTCACTGAATGCCACCAGAAAGTTGAGTCCGTATGAAATATTAATGGGGAGACCCATGGCCTTCCAGCTACCCCTCCAGTGGGAAATGCTGATTTAACCTTGTCAGATGATGCTATGATTTCATACTGCAAGAAACTCCTTTATGTTTTGAAGCAATATCGTCTAACAATAAGAGCAGCGTTACCAAAGCCTCCTGACCAGCCCTGTCATCAACTACAACCAGGTGACTGGGTTTACGTTAAACTTTTCCAGAGGAAAAACAGCCTCCGCCTGAGGTGAAAGGGTCCTTTCCAGGTCCTGCTGATGACCCTGACTTCTGTTCACTGTGCAGGACTACCAACATGTATCCATTCGTCTCATTGCAACAAGACCTGTCGTGTGGGGACCCCAGACTATCATCGCAGCCAACAGAGAGAGATTGAGGTGTGACATAAATAGTCTGCCCCGTGAGAAGGTCAACTTCAGTAGCAGTCTGTGATAAACTGTGACAATAGGTACTTTTGCTTTGTTTCTGCTGCTGTTCCCTTCTATAAACTGGTTGAGAAAAAACAGTTTCTTGCTGGTCCTTTGGCAATATGCCAAATATCTAAACAAACAAACTACTGAATATGTTTGCATATGCCGCATTATTTTAAAGCAGGGATTCCTATGATTCCTATCCCTGCATCATAGGTGCCATTTAAAAAGGACCTTCATGACATTAGCTTAACCTGGCGTAATGTAACGAGTTTTCAAAGGTTGTGTCTCTTCAGCTTGCAACCACACATCATGGAGACGCACGTTATGCCAGAAATGGGACTGTACCAGTAGGAAAAAGCAAATGTAATGACACTAGACATGAAAGTGTGTTAGACTCTTTGCGCTTAAGATGCTATAACTGGGGATGTGGTATGGGCATGATAAGTGACTGTTAAATCGTGCCTACCCCTGGTTGTCTACAAACTGGTCTAGATGTTGCTTTGTAGGCTATATTACTCCTACTATTCAACATTTCGAACACCAACCAGCAGGTAGACTGAAAAACAAGTGAGCAATCCACTGGGCAGAGCAAGTATTTTCAGTTTTTAATCCTGGGTATGGAGTGCAAAGGACAATGCTTAAAATCACCATGCTTGCTCAAATTCTACAGGAGGTGGCCAACAAAACTTCACATCACATCAGGATGGCAAATCGAAAAATGACTAAAATGCTAACTGTGGTGTTAGAGAATCGAATGGCACTTGATATAATGCTTGCTGCAAAAGGGGGGTCATGTGCCCTCATAGTGAGCCATTGCTGTTCATGTATTAGTGACTATAATGATAAACAGGAAAAACTGGCAAACTTCATAAAACAAAGGCCCAAAGAGTTGGACAGCACATCCAAAAACTGGACATTTGTTTGAATGGTTGTGCAGTATTTTTGGTAACCTGTGAACTAGCATAATCCAGGGCATTGTCATTGTACTTTTTTATTATATTTGTAATTATTTTAGCATTTTCTATTCTAAAAGCTGTGATTGCAAGATGTTTAACCTCACCTGCACATGAAATGCCTCTGCATGTACAAATCAATGACAGTTCTATTTTGACAAAAAATGATGACTACTGTGACGCTGAGGTGTATTTTATCAAGTTAAGAAAAATAAAAATATAATTATATGTATGGTATGACACTAATCGTGTCAGAGGGAAAAAACTGTTATGGGACAAGACCAGCTTATTAAATGTATATTAATTTCAGTTTATTAACAATGCTATAGCATTGTTAAAAAGCAAATATAATTTGTATGTAGGGCTGGAAAAAATACAGCTTCATAAGCTACAGTATTGCTGTTTTTTTTTTAACTGCATTCTTTTAGTATGTAATAAGAGAGAATCGTACGTGTTGCATAAAGTGAGGCATGTAGTTATACAAAAAGGAGTTTGTTAGCCTAACTCCTCCAGGCTAGGAGTGCATTGTTGCTAGAGCAGGTTTGAAACATCCAAGGTCAGAAACAAGAAAGCAGGTGAATCATGTATAGGAAGGTGTTCACGTGAAGTCTAAGGCGAAAATCACGAGGGATGTGAACATTTGCAAAGTTTTCTATAGGACACAGTCATTATAACGTTATGAAATTGCATGAGCAGTTTGATAAGAAAATTTATAAAATTACATATTTTGTATGTAAAATGAAAATGCTTCATCAAGAATTATGAAGACCAACTCCCAGCGCTGTAAGAATAACATTTCTGTTTGCACATCCTGAAGTGTTGTTCCTGACTAAAGGCATATAAGGTAAATTCTTAATGTTATTTATTTATGACTACAACAAGGCTAACACACCTCCTCATCCTCAGCATTCTTGCAGATGCTTGATGGATTTTGGGCAGATGTGGGTGTTAGGAAATGTTCAGAATTCCCACCACCGTGACTACAGACCCTATTCTGTCTGTGGAACAGCAGCCCCCACAGCAGGCCGCTGCCACCAGTGTGATTCACCATGGGGATGTTTGTGTTCAGGTCATGAGAGGTGTTGCTTGTGCACCACACATACCTGTTGGTATTGTGGCTGTGAGGTCAATACCTAGTCTCATTACACCATAACATATTTTCACAACTGCCTTTGGGAGACATGCTGCATTGCAGTTTGTATCCACCCCTGGGTGTTTTTGGTGTGTGAGAATGCTTCCATCTTCTGACTCTCTACCCCATAGGCCAGACATGTGCAGAATATGGGAGAGTGTTCTCACAGGTAGTACAGAACACCAGTACTAGCAAGGGGTTCCTGCAACTCCTTCAGTGTTGCTGTATGTCCCCTGGCAACCTCCCTGGCCAGGTCTTGGCATGTTTTGTCATTTTTGGAGGGACATTAGGTTTTTGTCAACAGCACTATTGTCCCATATTCACTCCACCTTTTGACAGCTGTCTCCACTGTGTTCCATGGTGTATGCACTGCTGCGGTAATGTTGTTGTACCCTACTTTTGACTGATGGCTTTCAGATATGACATCCCTTTGCTGCTTTGTACACTGTCTGCAAGCCATGGCTGTTGCTGTTGCAGGCAACTGAGCATATGTCATGGATATCCCACTTGGACAGCAGACTGTTATTTGGTGTTAGTCAGAGTGCCTTTACTTGATGGCTGATGTGTACCCAAGCAGATTGTATGCTGTCAGTACATCACAAGCTGCTGCAATGATCTATTATTTGAAGGATGTGCACACACAAGCATCCAGCGTATTGTGGGGTTCGTATACTCCATATTTGGTGGCCAACAGATTGATTGTTTGTACAAGGAATTGTTCATGTCATAGGTCACGTTAGTTTGGAAAGGATGAGTACTGACATTGCAGTCTCAATTTGTATAGACATCACAAACACCTGGCATCTTAACAGGGTTGTGTACACTGTTTATATCCACTATATGACCGTGATGTTTCACACATGTCCCTACCTTAGGCCGTTTTTCCAACCATTGTGTTGCTGTCTGTCCAGAAGTCTTGCACTGACAGGCCATGTGTTATGCTACAGGGATGATACATTCTCATCAGATAGGCCCCTGTGGTGACCACTGTGATGCATTGCAGTTGGCCCCAACACAGGTGCACATGCACATAAAGCAATATGGCTGAGTGACAGTTGTGTGCATGGTACACTGCATGGCCTTCACATGCCTGGGGTATTGGCCAACCACAACAGTACAATTGCATACTCAGCTGCAGGCTGCCATCCCACATGCAGGCAAGAGGGACCTAGGTATTTGTGTGACGAGAGTACGGTCAGCAGATCCCTGGCCACTGCAACAGACCTTTGCCAGGCATGGCATATGAGGTCACTTTCACTGTGAACAGATTGCCATGGTTGTGTAGCAGTGTTGTGTGTTTATGATGTTTCGGCTGAGTAGGGAGAGTAGCAGCTGTGAGTACCATACATCCTTTACCTATCCGACTCTGCATGCTGCTACAGCTGCTGGTGGTCTATCAGATCCACATGCTTGTAGAGGCTGACTTGGACATGTCATGTAATGCCTCCAGATTCCCAGTACACTGTGAATTGGGGCAGTATATGTAGGGGTAATGTGTGAGTGGCAAACGGTATGTGGTTGCTCTCACAGTATTATACTGTCATGTTCAGTTTGCTTACTGATATGTTGCTGTCACTGTGGTGCACTTGTTTGGGGGCATGCACTTTCACACCAGTGTCTGTGTTCCACTAGTAGGACATCCCTGTACTCCCTGTTATTTTTGCTACTGCATGTGTACAGCTCCAGAGCTGGACCTAGGTAGTGTTATGTCAGTCTGATTGTAGTCTGGACATTGATCAGTAGCTCTCAGTGTAGTTTCCCTACTGTTGTGTTATGTCTACGTATATTCATAGGATGTCCAGTTGTGTGGCCAGTATCTTTTGTCTGGTCCCCATAACTGTTATGTATGCATGACACATCAATGGGATGATGTGGGGGCTGAGGTCAGTAACTAATGAGAAGCAACCGCGTTCTGGAATTGTGATATTTCAGTTGATGTATGTTAGGACATACACTGTTACTACATGAATGTTCTCGGCTTATTTAATGACTTATTTTGTACATGTCCCTATTTTCATGCCTTTATCCCCCCCCCCCCCACACACACACACACACTTTGTCAGGCTTGGTCCACATTCATTGCATTGAGGGGTTCTGAGCATACATCAACACAGCCAGATTTTCCGCAGAGTGTCCAGATGTTTGGACCATACTTTTATTCAGTTTCACAATTTGTGTGGCAAATCATGGTGATGATTCAAGGATTTATGTCAGCAAATATATGACATGACATTTTAGTTCCCATCTTCATATCCTTCAGTGATTGCCTGCTGAGACACGCACTGTTGCTGTCACGTCTTCGTTTGTAACAATGATTTTCTAACTATATTCGTATACATGGCCCACCCCCACCCCCTTTTTACAGTCTTTGTATAGGTTCCTTGCACTAACAGGTTGGGAATGATGGTTCAGAGATGTAACTGCACTGCATGTTCTATACATACACACATGCGCATATATACGTACATATATATATATTTATATATATATATATATATATATATATATATATATATATATATATATATATATATATATATATATATATATATATATATATATATATATATATATATATATATATATATATATATATATATATATATATATATATACACACACATATATATATATATATATATATATATATATATATATATATATATATATATATTCCTTCCATTATATTTAATATCTGTATATCTATTACGACTGTATGTTTACATATCTATAACATCTGACGTGTATGTGTATATATATATATATATATAATGTATGTGTGTATATATATATATATATATATATATATAATGTGTGTGTGTGTGTTCATGTCTGCAGTGCTCCACAACACTTTCTCCCTAATGTTGTATGCCTCTACTGCATGATATTTTTTGAAAAAGCAACATTAATTCCTACAACTCAGCTGGTGTATTGGTACATGCTTCTGATTAAAATGGTCATGGTCATAGGTCGGGACCTCTGTATTTTTTTATTAATGTTAAATTAGCTGAATGTACCTAAAGCGCTATAACATTTCACAGGTCAGATGGTATATTGGTATGTTTATTTATTTTATTTATTTATTTTATTTTACATTTGTTAACCGGGCTAGTCCAACTGGATACATGTCCATTTTCAGTGGAGGCCCGAGGAGAAAAGCTCCGCTAACTACTACATAACAGGTTAAGAATATACAAAATTATACAATAAAAAATAAAACATTTGCTTTAAACCTTTTACAGGCTGTCTAGGTATTAGAGTACAATTAGAGGCATAGCAGGTGAATAGGTTAGATGCTTTACTAAGTTATGGTATTTCTACCTTCTTCATAAGTAGCAACATTTAGAATTTTTGTCTCTTAAAGAGGGGGAGTAACAGAAACATTAAAGAGGTGGAAAGTGGAATATGCTAGGGTTAGGAAGAAAAGGAGAGGGAGGTCAGATGAAAAGGATAGAGGGAAAATAAGAGACAGAAAAGTGGTTACCCTGGGTTATAGCAAGAGCATAGCCAGTGGTTGGTTAGGAAGAGTTTAAGTTTGGTTTTAAATTGTGGAATTGTAGTCAGGGATGTGAGGTCTGGTGGAAGTTGATTACAAATTTTGCCAACTGAGTTGGAAAATGTGGAGTCACCAGCTACATTATTTGATCGAGAAGTTTGAATCTGTATTTTGTTAAAGGAGCGAAGGTTCTTCATGTTGTTATAGGGTTTTATGAGGGTGGAGAGCATTGGTGTGTTCTCAGGGTGATGCAGGGCTTTATGGGCGATAGTAAGTTGATAGAATTGTATAAGGTGGGGTGTGATTTATTGGAGACCGTGTCCTGGGTTTGAGAATTGGCAGGGCTGACTATTTTTTTGCTGTGCAGAACAAGGTCTGATGGATACAAATGGATTAAGGCACATTTCTGCATATCATACGTATCCTGTTATATCTAAGCAATAACCCACCGCTGGGTGTGGGTAATACTGGTTTACCCACAGTTGGTGTGGTTTGGTCATGAGGGCAGTGCTCCTAGTGACCATACAATGCCAACTGTGGTTAGGTCCAGCATTGCCCATACCCAGCCATGTTGTATTGCTATTATACAATGACATTATGTAAGAAAAACAATACCTACCTTTCTTAAAAATGTCATTGTATCGTGTTTCCATGCTGGCCTTCCACAGTTTTCCGGTATCCTGGGCCATTTCTAATGTACTGCACATGTGTAAGGGGCATGTTCCCACATTTGCGCAGTACATCAGTGCTATGCAGAGGTAGCAACAGAGATAGGAGATCTCATTTGCTTTTTTTTACATAAATTTGTATGTTATACAGGATGATGAACTTGTATAACGTAGTGAGATATGTTGAAAAGGCAACGGAGATCTTCCTTTCTCTGTTGACAGGTGTATCTCCATTGCATTTTTTTATGATGTCTTGCTATGTTATAAGAGTTCTTCGACTCATAACACATAGCGGGAAATGTTTGTACATACAATGGAGATCTTCATTTCCCCGTTGCTATCTCTGCAGACTAGAAGTACAGACGGGTGGTATACAGATGGAAATAGTCCAGGCATCCAGACCTTTTTCTATTTGCTTACTCTCAGATTGACAACTGGCACTCTGGGCTGGCCAGTTAGCATACTCCTTTTTGTTTGTTATTGGCCAGTCATTGTATACTATAACATGAATATTTTACATTTATATTTTTACATTTACCTTCCATGACATCTCCCTATGTGCTTTCATTACATTGTGTCCCTGTGTGACTATACTGTATGGGGCATGTGTTTATATGGGGGTTTCACATCTTTGCTACACTGACATCTCACTTTTGGAACTGCTACTCTACCCTGGTTGGCAAAAACTAATTGCTACATAGATTAAGTTTACTAAAATAAGTTTAACACTACTTTAACGTGATAAAATAAGTTATCTGTCTAGGGACTCGAGCCCTTAACACATGCATGTAAACCTGTTACTCTGACTTCTAAACTATCATGGCTTATCTATTTTCGTTTAACTCCTATGGGATGTTTAAGCTGTAATGTACACACCCACTTAGCTACACTTAAACATCCCTTAGGGCATTATAAACAAGGATATATTATTATTATTTTCTGTGGGTTATGAGGGTGTGTATTCTGGTGTGGCAACTACTTGGGACTGTGTTTGTGACATGTTGCAGTGATTGGGCTTTCACGGCTCTGTGCGTGTTTCATGCTGATGCATGACCCGTTCAGTATGTGCTTTATTTCTTTTGTGGGGCTGGGGTTGTGCTTGTGTACACTTGGGGGATTTATCCCCCATCATACTTCTCAACCCTCCTAGAGCAAGAAATCTGGACAAAGCCTAAAATGATGGGGAGACAATTGGGGACAGATTTTAAATATTGTTCTTACAAACTTAGTTGATAGAATAATAGGTTTTGCATTAGCATGAATTTTCTGAGGAACGTGGAGTTTTAGACACAAATGTTTGCCATTATTTACCAGAAAGGAACAGATTGCAGGAGGAACACACCAAAAATATGAGGTAAGCATTTGGACATATTGCGAATATCTGTACAGTTGAGAGGCATGTTTGTAAGGGCAATATTTAAAATCTGTCCCTATTTGTTCCCTCATCATTTTAGGCTTTGCCAGATTTTTTGCTCAAAGAGGTTGAGTGCTATGTATGCATTTGCACACATGATTCTGTAGACTGCAGAAGTGCTATATGCCACTTTTGCAATGCAGGGGGAGGCGGGCATTGAAATGCTTCTATTTTGCATTTCAGTGTCTGTGATACTGGCAGAATATTACAGCTAAGCTCTAATATTTTGCCAGTATGGCTTCGGAAGTGCCGTACAGCACTTTCGGAGCACGGGGAGCATATTCAGTGTCTGTGCTGTGCACAGATATGTCCCCTGCTCTCACACACAACCTTGTCTGTTTTAGGGCATGGCAGTGCACCTTTGTACATAAGCATGGCGCACTGCTGTGCTGAACGTACACTGTAGTTTCCGTGCAGAAATAGCTATTCCTGCACGGAAATGTTACTGAATCCAGGAGATAGTGTTTTGTCAGTCACCCTGTATATAATGTTTTGTATCTGTTGTCTTTTATACCCTTAAGCAACTCTGATACTTGTATGTATTTCATTTTGTCTTTCTTTGTATATAATGTCCTGTATCTATTGTGTTTATCCTGGTCTGAGACTGAAGTAGGTCTAATGGGATTAGTGTTCTTATCTATCCAGTTACATTCAAAATGAAGTAAATTATGCACATATCTCAGAACTGGAGTGACATTTTCAATTTACTATAAAATAATTTTGTAGGTTGCATCTGCATAAACAAAAGTCATTGGGGTCTGTCTGCCATAGTATGAAATATATTAATAGTGTATATTTATAATGTAATGTACATGTTTAATTTGTTCAATGTAAAATCATTATAACTTGCTGACATAGTAATATTTCCTTTGTGAAGAGAAGTGTGTGCTGAACTTTTGTATTTTTATTTTTTTTATTTCATTTATTGTGTTAACTTTATTTGTACTTTGAGATGTACATTTGTTTATAGGAAGGTTGACAAACTGTATTTGCAAGAGTTTAGCACGTGCAAAAGATCCCACCCAGGAAATCTGCAGGTATCGGGAGATGTGAATTTCTACTTGGGCTAGACGTTAAGTTTAGAGATGAGCAGCTGTGTTCATGACATGGGAGTTGGCCTAAGTCAGCATGCTTTATTTGATACAGCTTGTATGGTTCTCATTTTGCATGAAACATTGGTGAATAGAGGCAGACCATATTCTTGTTGGGCAATTAGTGCAGCCTTGCCAGTCACTGTAATGTTTGGCTGGCTGAGAAAGGTAGTGAGACAGTTTGAGCCAAGCAAAGCATGAGATTAATTTTTGGGTGAATTCTGTCCGTGTATGTTTGGAAGCTTAGAGTTTGATCTAACCATATTCTAAGGTAGTAAAAAGTTGTGGTGATTGTTAATATGGTGCAGTTATTTTAAACATTTATGATCAGAGTTTTTGATTGGTACCAAGGGTTATTGTTTTGGTTTGTTTGGGTTTGAGTATTTTTTTTTTTTTGAGTTAATAGCCACAATTGTCTGAAGTTTTATCTGGAATGGTTTGGAAAACTGTGGCTTGGATCTGTACAGAACCATGTTGTCATTGCAGAATATGAGTTGTAGTTGTTGTAGGCCAAATTGAAGCTTATTGAGGAAAATGAAGAACAGCAAGGGGAGGGGAACAAGTATGGATCCTTGTGGAGCACTGGTTATTGAGGTACTGGAGGAGAGTGCGGAGCCAATACTGACTCTTGGGAACCTATTCATGAGATGGTCTTTAAACCAGTTTAAGGCCAGAGTGCTGACCCCTAAGCCAGTTAAATGAGACAGTAGGGTAATGTCAAAGGCTCTGGTTAGATCATTGAAAATAGCCCTGGCTTGGTTACCTTTATCCCTGTTAGACTTTATCTCTCAGGGTCCAGAGGGCAATCACTGTGTTAATCCTTTTCCAGAATCCATGCTGTTTGTAGGTTAGTTAGTGTACACGTTTCTCAAAGTTTGCCTAGTGTCAATAGTATGGAGATTGGTCTGAACTGGATAGGTGAGGCTGGCTTACTGTGCTTGGACACAGGTGCCTTTAAAGATTCTTTTAAGATTGTTGGCATTGTGTTGGAAGTAAGGTGTAGATAGTGAATCTGAAGTAGTGGGAAGGTAATGTGGTTTCTACAGTGATATAAAAATGGGGTCAGAGGTTGTCTGTACCTATAGGATAGTCAAGAAAAATTTGCTCTAAAAGGGTTAGGATTTATTTTAAGAGATTCTCATAATGTAAAATGGTGGGAGGTATTCTGGGGGGCAGGGAGATTGAAAGAGAGAGGAGAAGGTGATGGGGGGGATTCTTTGAGGAAGTCTGTTGGTGAAAATATTGCCTTTGGAGCATTGGATGGAGTCCTGATTGGGTGTATCTTTAGTGCATGTTCCACCAAGAAGGTTATTAACTTCTTTCCAGAATTACTCTAAGGGCGTGAAGTAGAGAATATTGTTTTGTATGTAAGGCATTTGGATTGGCTCTGTGCCTGTGATTAGCCTGTTTTGTATTATTCTGCAGGGTGGTACAATACATTCTTGAGGCCGGTGTAAAATTTCTTTTCCTTTGCCAGGTTTCATTTTCAAGTTGCATTTGAGCTTTTAATTCTTTAGTAAGCCATTTGGTTTTGTGATGCTAAGTTGAGTGACTTTGGAGAAGTAGGTGTTAGGAGTTGCAGTGAATAGATATGCTGCAACATTAGTATCCTGGATGGCTAGGGTAGCAGACCATTGAGAAAGGGACTGATGATTAGTCTATTTCGGTCAGAAAATGGTCATTTGGGGAACATGGCTGCACATCTGAGTGACAGTTTAATTCTAGCTCTCCTCGTGTGAAAACAAACTCTATAGAGAGGGCCAGAAGACTTTTGTGTTTATAGGTAAACGTCAGTAACCGACAAATAAGTGTACTGGCTGGGTGCCAGGAAAAAAGAAATGCAGAGGGCCTGGAAAAATCTGCTACAAAAAGTTTGGAAGATGCACTGACTGGGGAAAGTTCTGCAGCTGTTAAAAAGTGCAGTGCAACCTCCATACATGAGTTCCAGTAACTTACAAGAAGATACAAGACAACTGTACACAGTCCTGATTAAGATAAGTAAAACACTGGTGGAGTACAAACAACAAAAGGTTGGAAAAAATGGAAGAAGTATTAACCAAATATTCAGAAAAGGTGAAAATGCTGCAAAAATCAGAGGTCGAAATGAAGAAAAGGCTGGATGACTACAAGACTGCGCAGGAAAAGATGTTTCAAAAAATAATAGAATTGGAGGACAACCTCTGTAGGGAAAACCTGTGATTTTTAGCTATACCAGAGAAGCTGGAAGTACAGGCTGCATTAATTTTATGAAAGCACAAATAAGCAACTGGACTAGTATTCCACAGCAGGAGTTGTTAGTTGAAACGGCACATTGTGTGTATGCTGCAAACCTGGCTATGAGAACTCAACCTAGACCTTTAATAGTAAAGTTGCAGTCCTACCAGCAGAGGATGTGCATTTTGACAAAACTGTGACTGAAGGATAAAGCACTAAAAGTGGGAGACCGTGTTTGTGGAGAATGATTACTCATTGTATACCAGGCAGAAGAGAAGCACATTTATTCTACTATTCATGGAATGTTGAGATGCAGGTGCGAGATTCAAACTTTCTTTATTTATTTTTGATGAAGTACATGCTAAGGAGAAAATACAAAAGTTTGTCCAACACAAATAGAGCTGTGAAACGATGATTTTGCTTGCTCTTCCGCTAATAAAGACCACAGAGAAACTGTACCTGTGAAACTTTCTAATGTTTTATCAGAAAATGTTGCAGTAACAAAAGGGAAGAGTTGACTATAATACATTGGAAAAGAAGCAGAGACAAGATTTGGGGGATGGGGATAAACAGTAATAAAACCAGTAAGTTATTGTGGTATTACAATGCAGTAATTATATGTGAAATATGACCGAAAAGAATATCTGGAAATATTGGACTTTTTTCAGAATTTGTTGGACATGTGGGGAACTCAAAAACATGACCTACTTCATGTCATTAATGTTGAAAAAGATGCTTTGAGGAGGGGAAGAGGAAGGAGAAAGTTAACCAAGTAAAGATTATTTTTCTTACTAGCACTTTTTTGTAATGTGGTTTTCTTTGCAGGCTATAAAAGTTTTCTCAGTTATTTTTAAGTGTAATGAGGATTGTAAACAGGTGCTGTTCTTTTCTTTCTCCATTGTCTCTCTACTTGTTCAATTTTAAGAAATGTAGACAGTGCAATAAAAAATGGTTAAAGAGCATGTCAAAAGAAAAATTTAATGTGCTTTTTCTCATACTTGGGAAATGACTAGGTTAAGGACCTTAGATTGATTTAGTAACACATTTTAAGAGTAAGCAAGTAAAAAAAGAGAATATTGAGTATTATGAGGCTTTTTCTTAGCTAATATATGTGTTCAGTAGCAATTCTGCAGCCGGTCTTCATGTTCCCATGGAAACAATCTGATAAAGAGAAACTGGCTACAGTCTGTAGAGTGATTAGCTGAAGAAAAACTGGCTGGAAATAATGTTCTCTGAAAAGCATTCAGGGGTTTCTCAGCTGGGAGAGCTATAAAAAAAGACAAAACCAGTTGGCACTTGGTAGAAGCACAGGTTGCACCATGGGTTGGGTCTTAGCTGTTTAACCTTTCTTTTAGGTTAACTCAAGTCTATGAGTGTGGTTGCCTGTTTGGGACTTTTGTTCCTATTAGGAGGGTAAAACTTCAATATTTGAAGATGTACATAGTTTTGTGTGTATAGTATTAAGTTAATATGTTTTAGTGGGTATCGGAGTGTTTTTTTTTTGGGGGGGGGTGGAAGATGCGAGTGACATGGGCTCAAATGGATGTAACAAACTGTATAAAAGCTCAACCTGGCAAACAGTTTATGCATGTAACACACAAGCTGGAACTATTCATTTAGGAAAAAAGGTGTTGTATATAAAAGGTGGGAATAATAACTTTTTAATTCAGTGATGCTTTCTGTGATGTATTTAAATGTTAACGGTCTCATAGATAAATACAAAAAAAGAGTTGTGAACTATACAAATGTAGATTGCAAATAGCTATGTTACAAGAGACGCATTGTCCATGTGAATTTGATAAGGAAAGGTTTCAGGATGGTTATTTAGTGGAATACCTGGGACAAAGGAAAAGAGGAGTACTTAATTGCAAGAGGAGCACAAATACTGATAAAAAACATAATGGTAGATTTGTAGTGTTTAAGGGGCTACTGGCAAGGGAGGTGGATTACACTGGCATGTATTTATATTCCACCAGAACCTGCTGTAATGGAGCTTAAAATTCTGGGAGAAATCCGTTTTCAGCAAGGAATATTACTTATAGGTGAGGATTGGAATATTATTTGCAATAGTGAAGACGTGCCTGGGGGTCCCAAGAGAAGGTTTAACCAAGGAGGGTAGACTTTTTTTTTTTTGAAGAAATTTATGAAAATATTTGGGATGGAAGATGTGAATTCAGTAATAGTAGTTTGGAATGAATTTGCATATTTTTTTTTAAGATATAAAAACTGAGCTAGGCTAGAAAGAGAGTCTTGATACTCACCCAGTAATTATTTCAAATCATGTGAACAATTAATAACTAAAATAAAAACACAGAGTAATGAAATAAAAATGACACATGGCGTTTTCCCACCTATCTGTTGAAAAGAGAGGAATTTTAGGAATGGGTGGTGGAGATTATTCAGGCGGTATTAGGATAGAAATTTCTTCTGAAAATATAGCTAGGGAGTGGGATTAAAATTAAGATGGAGTTTAAAAATAGGGTGGAAATAAAAGAAAGGGAGCTATGGTTAAGAAGTAACAAGAATTATTTAGAGGGACTGACAAATTTTAAAATATTGCAGAATAGAAGGAATCCCACATAACAAGAAGAGGATCAGCTGCAGAATGCTAAGCAGAAAATAAGGGATTACCTTGATAATATGCACTCATTTAGAAAGATTGTTAAGTAACTGTTTGATAATTACAGTAAAAAAAAAACTTTTAGCACAACTCCGGCAACAGAACGTAGAAATGGTTGTCGCCAAGCATAGGGAGCCTAGAACAAGGAAGGTAATGAGATCCTGTAGAGCTATTAGAAATATTTCTGAAATTCTGTCAGTCTATATAAAGCAGAGGCACATGGAAGTCAAGAAAAGATACAAATAGATATGTTTATGGAAGAGTTAAATATGCCAGGGTTAGAGGTAGATGAGGGTCACTTACTAACGGTTATGATAGGAGGAGATGAGATAAAAATTGTGATTGGTTATACAATCTACAGGAATGTCCCCAGGCTACCACACCACTGAATCAAACACATAAACACACAGACATACTCGGAGGGCTCTGAAAAAAAACCTCCCTAGCAAGCAGAGGCCTCCAAAGAGAGACACCCAACTGACACCTTCTCTCAAGACACCCCAAAGCAACACACATAAAAAAATCAGTGTGCAAAGCAGTCACAGCAACATTAGCCATACACAACACAAAACATACATGTCATGTCATATCTGACTCATCAGACACACACACTCCTGATGTCCCACTCAGGAGGGTGGAAAGGAGGGTCACAGTGGCCTGCCTATCGGGCGCTAGACTCCCCCCAACACAGCAAGTACAGGTCACTCCAAGTTAAAACAGACATTGACATGTTCTGGTGTGAGAGTGTGGACTGAGCGAGACGCCTCTCCCTGCTCACATGAAAAGAGACATAGAGGAGTCTGAGATTATGTAAAACAGGCAGGCAGGCACCACCTCTGACCCTGAGCAGGCTCCACCTTCACCAAGAATGATGCAATAAATGAGCTGAAAAAAGTGACATTAATAACAATTGGCTTAATGTCTGGTGTGTCAAACATGTCTGTCAAGTGTCGATGCTGTGAGGGACACACTGCCCAGACATCGCTGCTTCCGGCTATTGACTGTCGTCCGCCCTGACCCCCCCCGGGATTGATATTAGCTAGGCTCATGCCGCCCCCATAGTGCCCTTTTTTAAGGCACCACACCTCAAAACAAAATGGTATAGAAATGAAAAAAATGGGGAAGAAACTGAGGGTACGTCGCTCAATGCCAGAAGTCTAAATCTCTCGCCCTCTGTGCTGTGCTGAAACCTCAGTATGGAGAACATCGATGTCTGTGCTGTAACTGAAACCTGGTTCAAGGCCCGACTTCCGGCCCATTAACTATCATGGCACCACCCCAAAGTACCACAACACAAAACATAAAGGATACCCAAGGATACCCACAATAACAGGTTGGTGGCAATGCACCACCAGGTGCAATAACAATAGGCAAAGGAAACCATAAGAATTGTAGCATTGCTAAAAAGGCCTACAGGCACTCTCCAACCCCACTACAATCTTAGCCTTCTCCCACACTTCAAACTCACAGGACAACTCAAGTATTGGGTGACTATAAATACCCGTATATAGACTGATCACATTACAACATCACACTTGACCCCAATTTCTGGCGGAGTATATAGGGAGTTCCCAATCGGAACCTAACTTTCTAGCCCAATGGTTCCTGGAGTACTGATCCATCAGCTAACAAACATGGGGACAAGACTGGGGACAAAATGAGGGACACAAGTACAAATGCCATCTGCATCCAAACTTATCTCACACAAATCTCATCATTCCCCACCCCAATCAAAAAGAAAAAGACCATCTGAAAAACAATCACACAAGCTTCCAACACAAAAAGACAGACAAGTGTGACTTCAAGGCCCTAAAGCTGACCAGCTTCTGGAGCCAGTGTGCAATTACCTCAAGGCCCCAAATGCATTCTTCAAGCACCCTCAATGGACTGAAACAGTCACTAAGGCCTTTATTTATTTATTTATTTATTTATTTTTTTTTTATTTTATTTTTATTTTTGTTAACCGGCTAGTAAACTGGGATATATTTTTTTTTTTCAGCAGAGAGAAAAGAAAAAAATAAAGACATAAGAGATACATCATGAGCACAAATAACAGAAACAATTACAGACTGGTTTTTGTTTAAACAGAACAGTAGATGCAATGGAAGTTAGTTAGGTAGGGAGTGATTCCAGTGTTTACCAATGATATTAGAAGGAAAAGAATCACCAGCTAGGTTATTAGATTTGGTTAAAGGTACTAGCAGTTTGCTTGATGGAGGAGTTCAGTCAAGATATAAATAAAGGTTAGGAGGTTAGAGAAAGGTGTTGTGTGTGTTGGGTAGGTTGCTCTTTGGAAAAACTTGGGAAAGAATAGATGGGATTCCTGTGGAAGTGTGGAAGCTAGGAAGGAAAAAATTATAAAGATCTGGAAGGTTTTGTTTAACAGTAACAGTATTTTAAGAGGAGGAGAAGTACCAGCATCCTGGAAGAAAGCAGTGGTAGCTATAATACAGGATAACGATCCATCAAACCCAGCTTCATACAAGCCCATTTCAATACTAAACCATGATTATAAAGTGTTCGTATCTATAATGGCTAAAAGAATGACAAAGTAATGCCAAAATGTATGGATAATCAATATAGTTTTGTGGAGGGGAAGCAAGCATTTGACAACATTAACAGAACATTAATCCAGGGGGAAGCAGAATGTAAGAAAAATACAATTGGTGAGTCTTGATGCAGAGAAAGCATTTGACAGAGTAAGCTGGGACTTTATGAGCAGGGCAATGGAAGCATTTGCATTTCCTGGAAAAATTATAAGGTTGTTTAGGAGCATATATGAGGGATCTGAGGTGAAAATTAAAATGGGCGGGGATCTCTGTGATAATTTTCTGCTTGAACAGAGGAAGCAGGCAGGGGTGTCCTCTTTCCCCTTTGTTATTTGCATTATATTTAGAACCACTGGCAAAGAAAATAAGGGACTCAGAAATTCATGGGTATAATTGATACAGTAGTCAAGAAGAGCCAGCTCTATTTGCAGATATCTTCTACCTGACAAAACCAGAATGAGACCTTACAGTATTGTGGAACATTTTGAAACTGTTTCATATGTTTTTGGGATACAAAATTAATGAAACCAAAAGGCAATAGTGGTAAGTTAAGTACCCACATACAAATTGGTTCAGCAGTATCCATATTTATGGGAACATGATAAAATTAAGTTTTTAGGAGTATGGATTAAAAGTGATTATGGTGTGGCAGATAAGGATATGTGGGAAGAGAATAAACAAACGATAATACAAAAAGTGAGAAAATGGAAGCTTTGTTGGATATGTATAGTAAGATGCAAGCCGTCAAAATATTTTAAGTCCCTTTAGTCTTCTACAGAAGTCTGGCATATTTTTATCAACCGGAGAAGTTGTGGATAGCAATAAGGAAATGAAGGACTTTATCTGAGAGGGGAAGACAGCCAGAGTCAAGTGGAATGAGTTGATTCTTTCAGTAGAACAGGGCGGATTGGACCTTTATGGAACATAATAATCATACAGAGTATTTATTATATCCATAAAACAGCAGAAAGTATTCTAACAACTAAGCCAAGACTGGAATGGAGATATGAGATTCTGCCGATAGGAATGACTGCAATGGGGGATATAGGCAGTCAGCTAAAGGGGCTGGAATTGGAGAAAACTGGCAAAGGAGCCCAAGTATTTGGAGCAAATAACTGAAGACAGAAAGGTAATAGAATGGGAATGGGCCAAGAATTTATTTGGACTGCAGGTTGGAGATTGCCTTCCCTATCAGTGATTGACATCAGAGTATAGACAAAGAGATAGAAATAGGGATATCCTAAACGAAAGACTAGGAAAGGTAGATGTTTTAGTAGAATGTAGAAGAGAAGCTACCATTAAAAAAGGAATAGTTAATAGATCATATAAAATATTCCATGGTAGCTATAAGAATCAATAAGAGGAAGTTAGAAAGAATTGGGCAGAAAGATTGGATAAGCAAGTCACAAAGAAACAATGGGAGGATATATGTATGTCTCCCAAATATGCAACAAAATCTAGAAGATTTAGGATTTTTGCTTATGTTTACATAGATATTTTATACACCAAGTAGACTTTAGAGTATTTTTCCTTGGGTAGAGAGCAAATGTTAGAGGTGTGACGGGGAAGAAAGAAGCATTTGGGAACATGTTTTTCTGGAAGTGTAGTGGGTTGGCGGACTTTTAAGGATTTTCTGTGGAATGTATTGTCTGAGATGCTGGGTGGGAGGATTGATGTGACAAGGGAGATGATTTTTCCGAGCTATGATGCAAAATCTGAATTGCCTGGACATGGTAAGGCCTTGCTGTGCCTAATTATGGTGGCTGCCAAAAAAGAAATAGCTAGAAAATGGAAATCAAAATCTAAACCAACTAATACTAGTAGTAGTGACTATAGTAACAGAGATAAAACAACTGGAATTGAGATCCTTAGAAAAGGTTAGGAGCAAAATACAAAGGAAAAAAGGGAATTGTGGGAACAATACATACAGAGGAGGAATGAGGATTAAAAGAAGGCAGGACTTAAAGGACTTGTGTATTGTTTGTCTGAAAATAATTGGGTAAATTATGAGTGATGTATAATGTTTGCAACTGAGTGTGTGTCAGTATGGTTTGTGATATAAAATGCTTACAACTTGGATTATGTCAGTGTGTTTTTCATTTATATGAATGTATGATTGCTTAAGTTATGGTTTAATAATGATGTTTCTTGTTTAAATAAATCTGGGGGGGGTGGGAATTGAATAATTTATGTACTGTTGCTTAGGTTATATGGTGTATAGCAATATATGTGAAGCGTAATGCTAATTTGTTAATGCAGTTTGATTGCTTTTATATAAATGTAAATTTGCCTATGTCACAAGTGATAATTCAGTAAAGGTGTTTAAAAGAAAAGGTTGTTTGGGGGGAATTTTAAGCTTGGGAAGGAGATGCTGAATGTGATGGGTTAGTGGTCACTAAAGGTAGGAGAATGACTGTTGAAATGTAGGCTGCGTGCATGGTGATTAGGTCAAATAGTGAATGATAGGGTTTCAGCCTAGTTTGCTCACTTACTAGTTGTAGAATCCCTTTCTGACCACCAGGTTCTGTGATATTGGTGGAGAGATCAGTAGGATTGATTTTGAGGCAACATAGAATTCCCAGGTGCTTCTTGGCTGGGCTATAAGAAAGTGTAGTTTGGATGACATCTCTGAATTTTTGGGTAGAAGAAGAGGGTGATATTTGGGCAGCTGCTATGAAAAGGTGTTTAGCGAAACTGCTGGGCAATTTAGCAACAAGTCAAAGGTGCTGGTAGCTTGGGCAGTCATTGTAATGATGCACCCTCTAGACTATTTCCCATGTTTGACATCAAATATAGCGTAGCTGTTGTGCGGAAAGAAGTGACTCAGTTTGGGTGGTCATTTTTTTTATCTAGGATTCATTTATGGCAAAAATGTGTGAGTAGGTTGTTTCATCCACTTTCATCATTAGAGAGCAGGATAGTGAACTTAGTTGGTTTGCATTTAAAGTTGGCAAAGGATTGTGGGTTTGGGGGCCTGTGTTTGACACTTAGTAATAGGGAGATAGCTGGTATTAGCTTTTAGAGAAATTTTGGGAAATAAAGGCAGATGCAGGCTTATGAAGTGATTGCTGAGTAAAGAGGTGAGCACAATTTTATATTTAGGAAGTAAATCGATTGTGTAGACATTTCTTTTGGCCAAGGAGATTGTAAAAGTAAATATTGGGTTGTGGTTGGCTTTAAGGCTAGTGATCAGGTCAAGATGGTGGAAGTTGAAGGTTCAGTAGGGTGTAGTATTTGGCAGTAGGTGAAGTTTATGATTGGGCATAGGAGTTGGCTGAAAATAAAGTTTTGGAGGAATAACAGCGTAATTACACAACTTTTCAAAACTGTTTTCCTTGCTGTTTATTTGCTTGTGTTCTTTGAAGTGGGTTGGGTTGTGGGTGGAGAGAGGAGCAGGGAGTTTAGTGAATAAATTTAACTCTTTGGGAAGGAGGTTGTGAAATTGCCTCTCTCTAATATGGGGTGTGTGACACGCTCTGCTTCCCTCCCACCCCCAATCAATCTCTAGATGCACAGAATGATGCTCAGGAGCTAGCAGTACAGTAGGTAAATTAGCTTCTTTGCATGGCTTTTCCAGCTAGGAGCCACAATTTCAAGCCCTTTGCATCTTATTAGAGATGGGCAATTGTTAGGGCACTACCATACACTACATTGACTGACACTAAATTAAAAAAAAGGAAACTTTTTAGTGGTAAAAATAACTGGAATGGTAGCTCCGCCCCTGATTATACCTTTCAACTTATCCTGACACACAGCGTGTTCCACCGAAGGAGCTATGTTTTTCAAACAATAGTTTCTTAGCTTTGGCAGTAAGTTAGTGCAATACTCCAGATGCAAGTTTGCAGCTTATAAACCATTCTTATCTTTTGTTGTTCATCTAGAAATGCATTTGAACTTTAGTGTTGTAGTTGTGCACGATGAGGGTAATTATCGATGAGGGTAATTTTCGCTGTAGAGCAACTTATTCAGTGTATTTCAGTGTAGGTTCTAGAAATATCTTTGAACATTTAAATGTTGCAGTTGATGTTTTCCTGGCCTGGCAACTCCACTGCAAGATCACTGTAGAGAATAGTGTAGCTTACACCATGTAACTAACTGCTCCTCAGTGTGTGTGATGAACCCATTACATACTGTGTTTCAATAATACTTGTAGTAGAAACAGCGCATACAGCACACTTGGATGTTCTGTTCATTCTGTTAGCCCTTCATTTAAGAAAGCAAGGTGTTTAAATCACAAAATATTTTTTTTTTGGTTTTGCTTCTCCCCCCATCATGTGAAGTAGAAAAATTAAATTAGGCTCTTTTTTTTCCCTTGTGTGATTTTTCCTCTGTGTTTGACAGTCAAGCTCTCCTCCTGTAGATCTTTAGCATAGTTATTCTCTTGCATGAGAGCCAGCCAGAGTGGATTGTCATTTAGACAGTCATGGAGGAGAAGACTGCACTCCTGCTGATGCTCACCCATCCATCTCTTGCCAGAAGAGATACCCTTATCCCTGTTGGTAGAGGATTTGGCTTCACCTCCCCCACCGAGGGCTATACATGCTTCAGGGCAGACTCTTAATCGTTCTCAGGCAGGGAACTACACAGCACTGCCTTCCCTTACAGCTGTTATTATTCAGAGCATCAGCTGTGGATCCAATCCTAACTTCATCCCCAGGTAACTGACTTGAACACCAGCATCACAGTGGTGGTATTGCCGTGGTAAGCCATGAATATAACTCTCACTAATCTTCTTTCTGGTGATTTGTACTGCTATCTATATTTCGGAATGTTTCTTAAATTTGCTTAATATCCTTTTTTTTTTTACACTGGCATTTCACCTTTGGTATACAAAATGTGTATTTCATATTTTCTTTCAACTTTTGTTGCTGAGAGTACTTCACTTCCTGGAATGTACTGTAGTGTATTCCTCTTCATTTATGGAAGGGCAGTATTATGGCAGTAACAGAAGTATGATATCCAAGGACCATAAGAGGATGCAAACAGTGTGCATGTTGTTGTGTAGGGGGAAGGGAATGTAGTCCTCTCTTTATAAGGGAAGGGGTCGAGCAACAATCAGGGAGATGAAGAAATACTGCTAGTTACAGTGCAGAGTGGAAATGTATATTCTGCATATTGTTTTGTCTGGAGATCCCCTCCCTTTTTATGAAGAGGAAGAAAGGTATGTCAAATGCAAACGTTTTGAAATGTTGCAGAAGGTGGACCATAGGCCTCAGTCGGACATCTACTAGGGCATGCCGATGAACTCTTTTGACATGGCCGTTAGCAATCAGTTTGGCTTTATAAGAGAACACCACATGTCTTACTCAGTTTATTTTTTTCTTCTTTTTCTACCCGAAGTAAAAAAATCACTTAGCTTTTGCTAACAGGCCTGTTAGTTAAGTGCTAATTAAGTAGTGTTAAGTAGAATTTTATATTTTATACACTTCAGGTAAGTGAGCTGCTTTTTGATAAAAGCCATCCCATGTGAAAGTTACCAGTAAGTGCTCCTGTGGCATTCAGCCTCCTCCCCAGAGGTGTTCTGCAGTACATGTCATTAAAATGTATTCATTGTGTTTTTCCTAACAAAAATGACTAGAGGAACAAAAGAACATGTTAACTTTTGCAAAGTTTGAGATGATATAGGACAGTTTTACTTCTATTAGCTGTTCTGTGGCAGGATCTTTTAGAAAACACAAGAAACGTAAGCATAGGCAAGAGGTCTCACCATACTAAAAAAACCTCTTAGACCAAGCTCACAAACAATTAATATTCAAAAACGCATACTGACACTCTGGTGATATTCACCCAAATGCAGGTCCCCTGTCAGCCAGACAAACATCTGACCTGGTGATCCGAAATCTCAACATAATAAGTATTACCAACAAGCTAACAGACCTACATGCATTCATAGCCCACTACAACCCTGATGTACTCGCCATTACAGAGACCTGGCTTAAACCCAGTATCCAAGATGAAGACTTTCTCCCCCCAGGGTATAATACACTTATATCTGATAGAACAAACAGTTAAGGTGGAGGAGTAGCCATTCTCTTTTAAAAATACCCTTAACCTCCAGCTCCTGCACACCACACCACCCACTTTTCAAAATGCTGAAGTCCTATCCATAAGAAACACCAAGAAGATCAGTATAGTATGCTGCTACATACCTCCAGGCAACAAATCGCTCATAATAGAAGACATCCTACACTGGACAAAGGACAATCTACCTCAGGAACCAATCCTACTAGGAGACCTTATCACGGACTGGGCAGTCTGTAACTCCAGCAGCCCCTCTACACATATCAATCTATATGGGTTCACTCAACTAATTGAAGAACCAACTAGAATAGATGAGAAAACAAAGAATCCATACTGGACTGGACACTAACCAACTATCCCAAACAAAACTATACAGTAGGCTGTCTCCCAGATGACCTAAGTGATCATCTCCCTACCTTCCTACTCCACAAACACTCCAATCACCCCAAACCAGTAGTCTACAAATTTGTACGAGATGACCGTAACCTTACCCCACAATACCTAAATACTGTCCTAAGCCACTGCAACTGGGAACCTACGGACACTTAGTTAGAATAGGCAGTAGACTACTTCAATACTACCTTCTCTAACATCCTTAACAGTCTAGCTTCCAGCAGAAAGATCAGAGTTAAAGCCAACTACGCACCCTGGCTAAATAGGGACACCAGAGCCTTACTAAAAGCTAGAGATAAAGCCTGGAAAACTGACAAACCCCCTAGCTCCAGGCAATACTATCAACAGCTTAGAAACAAGGCCAAGGCTGAATAACTATTTTCGTAGTGCCTAAAGGAAATATTGAAATAATCCACAAAAATTCTGGCATGCCATTAACTCCCTACTAAAGCCAGGCAAAACCACTACTCCAGCACCCACCTCTACTAACAATATCCTAGACATAGCTTCTCAATTTAATAACCATTTTACTAAATCCATCTTAGCCATGTCCAGTCAAATAACCAAAAACAGTCTACCTCCATCACAACCCACATCACCATCTCTTTCAGTCTGTCACCAGTGCCCACCTCACCTATCAAAAAACTCCTCCTAAAACTAAAGCCAACCACACTGGCAGCTGATAACATACCTGCTGCATACCTAAAAATGGCTAGTGACTCCCTATCGTATCCTGTCTCCATCCTAATCAACCGCTCCATACTAGAATCCTACATACCCAAACTCTGGAAAGTCTCTCACATCATTCCTCTCCATAAAGGAGGTAATTCTTACGAATTCCCAACTACTGTCCTATTGCCATCCATTGCCCCTTATCCAAAATTCTTGAGAAATGCATCCACTTGCAAGTGATGACATTTCTTAACACACACAATCTACTATCTACCACACAACACCGTTTCCGTCCACATCACAGCTCCACCACAGCCCTTCTATCCTTCATATAAACCTTCACAGGAATGATAAGTATGTATCGGCCATTTTCCTAGACCTTTCAAAAGCATTTGATATGGTCTCCCACTCCATTCTACTAGACTCACTAACATCATTATCCTTCACCTCCTCTACTATAGCCTGGTTCAGAAGCTACTTGTCTGACAGGCAACAATCAGTCCAGTGGAAAGGAACTCTGTCTACACAACTTCCAACCACCATAGGAGTCTCACAGGGCTCTATACTGGGCCCGCTATTGTTCTCTGTTTTCACAAATAACCTCAATAGCTCTACACAACATGCCACACTCGTACAATATGCGGATGATTCAACCCTGATCTGCTCTGCCTCATAGGTTCATAGGTTCATACTAGGCTATCTGCCCTAGGGCATTTATAAGCCTAGCCAGAGTTGTGTGGCTTTCCTTAGGTTGAAGAATACTATACCCATTAGTTTGCCGTGCCTCTGTCCAGCAGTGATACAGAGATGATCCCCGGGATAAACCTACGATCTCCCATCCACTGGTCAAGATTCCTCTTGAACAGAGCCAGCGAGGTGCTCTGTCTCACATGGACGGGATTCTGACAGCATAGTCTCTGGGTGATGAATCTGTCCCTCAGCACGTCCTATTTATATCTGTGTTGAGGTTTAAGTCTCTTGCTCTTGTGGCTCTGGTGGATTTGGATTTTTGAGGTGGAGCATGTCCATTAATTCGGTTGGACATGGCCTTGTATGTCAGGCACAGGTCACCTCTGAGCAGACTGTATGCGACTGAATAGAGCTGGAGTTTCTTCAGTCGGGCAGCATATGCCCCTTATCCTTTTGGAGGAACTGAGGAACTTTGGGGTCTTTCCAATTGCTGCAGGTGTCTGGTAAGATACATTCGAATGGGGCATCAATCATTGGTCTGATAAGTGAAGATTGATCTGGATGTGAATCCTTCATAATCAGGTGGGCAATGTAGAAGGTCCTCCTAACCACTTTGGCAATGTGAGTGTCAAAAGAAGGTTACTGTCAACTTGGGTCCCCAGGTCCCTGATAACCTCTTCTGTGCTTAATGGATTGCCACCTATGTCTTTACCAAAGGGTATGACTATACATTTTTGGCGTTTAGCTTAAGGCCATGGCTCTGGCACCAGTTATCCGTTTCTATGAGACCTCTCTGAAGGATATATGTGTCTGATGGATTTTCAACTATGGCGGTTGCAGTCATCTGCAAACTTTGTCATCCAAATCCTCTCTATGTTTGCTTTGCAGAAAAGAAAGTAGATGCAAAGAGGGGCCCAGGACTGAGCCCTGTGGGACACCGCTTGTGACCTTGAGACTGACATGGCACCAGCAACTCTAACCCTTTGTGTTCTGTCCTTGAGCCATCTTGTGACATATGGGTTTACATTTAAGCTGGTGAGCTTTTCTATGATACCCGTGGGGGGTTATGTGTAGCCGGCTTTTGCAAGGAGTCAAGGTAGGGTGAACTTGCCCACCCCTCATCAATGGCCTTGGTGACTGTTTCAAAAAGTCGACAAGTTCAAGAGGCATGATCTGCCCTTGACAAAGCCCGATGGGTAGATCCAATGTCTGTAGGGTCCCCCTCCCCCCTATGTCTTTATTTATGAATGTCTTCATCTCCCATCACCCTACATACACTCATTCAAGATACCTTTAACTCGGTAGAAAAATTGATATCAGGTATCCAACTAATTCTAAATCCCAAAAAGACAAAACTGCTACCATTTACCCCTAACAGATCAATAAAAACCCTCTCCTTTACCATACCATCTAAGGACAGCACCACCATCTCCCCTTCTAACCACACCAAACTTCTGGGCATTGAAATAGACAATAATCTCCACTTTGATGTTCACATCTCACATACTATAAAACTAGTACACAAAAAACAAGGCTCCCTATACAGGCATAAGTCCTTTCTCTCACAAAAAGCAAGAGTCACTCTTGCACAAAGCCACCTCCTCTCAACTTTGTTATACGCAGCACCAATCTTTACCCAAATCAGACAATGTGACCTAGACAAACTAGAATCATGCTACAATAAAATAGCCAAGTTTGCTACTAACTCATCCTATAGAACCCATCACTGTGCTGCACTAAAAGAACTAAAATGGCTTGAGCTACCACAGCTACTTAACTATCACCAGCTGGGCACAGCCTACAATAGTCTCAAATATCCTGAAAAAAACCCCTCATTATCCAAACTGCTTACTGTCTATATTGCAGGATCCAGTGAAAAATCTATCCTCCCCATCACCAAGGCTAACAAAGCACTGTATTCCCACACCATTGCCAGAAATTGGTACTCTTCTCCTGTCTGTGCCCACTGCCCCTCCACATCCATATTCAAAAACTCCCTCAAATCGCACCTTCTTAGTACCTGGTTATGCCCTTGTATCACATAACCCTACCCATACTACTATTAACTCCCCAAACTCCTCTCTGATCACATGCTGGATCTCTGATTCCCCCCTGTAGGCTTGGTCATCTGAAAGGGTACTTTTAACTGTAGAATCTTACTTGATATATTTTCTTCTCTTACCAAAATATAACTGACATTGTCTTTTTACCTATGTTCTATATCTTTTTTATCTGGAGTGTTTTATTAATTTCTTGTTATATTACTATGCTCAGCATACATGATGTAACCTGTTTTGTGTATTCTGCTGGATGTACTGTATTTGTATAACTTGATGCTGGAGCTTTTCTCCCTGGGCCGCCGCTGAAAATGGACCTGGTCCAGTCAGAATTTCCCGGTTAACAAATGTAAAATAAAATAAAATCTAAAATTAAAATAAATGAAAAATGGAGACAGTGTAGTATTTGACCTTTAAAGTGGGGAACTCTTGCTTTGAATGCTGGTGGTGAGGCTTGTTCATCCACACTGAAAGGTGCAACCTCCTTTTTGTAGTCCTGTGAGACCCATATTTTTAAGAAGTCTTTGAAAGAAAAAGTAGTATCGAGCAGTGAATCTGAACTAAATCCAAGGCGTCCACTGTGTTCAACAAAAAATAAGTATATTGGCTTGCATTGCACTTTTGTGCTTAATTGCGGCTTCATTTTTGCTGTTTTTTTAATGCTGTTACTTTTTTCTGCACTTTGAATTTCTAGTACTTCTGTATTTCATAGCTAGGCTGTTTGGTATTACTTGAGTACTAAAACCAGTCATCCTACTTTAAGAAGGCCCTCCTGCACCTTTGCGGTAGAAGTATGCAGCCCAGGACTCATAGGAGTTGGGAATTGCTGGAAAAAGCCCAGTTTTGGGCTTTCCTATTGGTTAGTTTGTGTTAAGTTAACTTCACTTGTGTTTTAGCCCTACATTTTTGTGTAGTTGCACACTGCGATACAGGGTTTAGCTCTGTTGGGTATAGAAGCAAATGCTTGGACACAATTTTCCCTTGATATCTGCTAGAGAGGTCTATGGTTAATAGTCGAATGGACTAGCCATCGAACGGCACATTATTGAAATTTAATCTATGAATGTCCATCCATCGAACGAACCGTTCATTGAACCTGTGAGACTGGGAAGTAACTGTTTGGCCAACACTTCCCCATCTCACTTTTCCCCACTGTAGTGCAACCTCAGAGGGTGGTATATATAGTTAGGGGGTGGGTTTGAAATTCTGCCGTTTGTGAGACAGGGAAGTGTTGGCCAACTAGTTACTTTACCCATCTCCCAGATTTAATGAAGAGCTCATTCAATGGATGGATGTTCAGTTGGATTTCGATGATGTGCCATTCTATGGTTAGTCCATTTGATTAACCATAGACCCCTGTTAGAGAACCCTCCTTATCTCCACTGCCTCTCTGTGTGCAACACAGTTGCATATTGCTACCAAGCGAGCAACTCAGTTGTCCATTCTGCGGCACTGACGCAGTCTTCCACCCTTAGTGCTCCACATAGTAGCCACTTTTGTTACTCACATGCAAACCCTGGTCCATCAAACCCATCCCCACTAGTTACTACAATATATACCTGCCATAATAGATGGACAGTTTCCTACCATTTCTGCAGCCAGCCTAGTTGACATGGGCATTTTGAGGCAATGTAGCAATTGCTTCATGTATACTGACTGACAACCACTTGCTCGTAAAGTAAGCAGACGCAAATTGTGAGAGATGTAATTATGCACCAAACACCAGTGGAATAAAACCATGCCAGGGGTTATAAAAAAAAACATTTATTCGCTCATAAAATTAAAAAGGTAAGCGCTTTCACATCTGCTTCATCAGACCTTCTACAGAAAATGAATGGACTAGCATGCTTATATATGCAAATATCAGTCGAAGTGAGGCAAATGGGTTGAATCAATCACTTGAGGCATTATATTAAACCAAGCATAAATATAGCATATGCTTATTTTTAACAAAACAACTTTTATAGGAAATAAAATTACTCAAACATTCCTGAAAAATGTGTCCATACACTTTCAGTACTGATCCAACTGTGATCTGTTTGAAGCAAGTACTATAAAAAGTAATATAAAATAATGCAACAATATACATATATATAAAAGAAATGTATATAAATAAAAAATGTATATAATGGCATTATATATATTTTAATAACACTCAGCAGTTATCACTTTCTAAGGCTTTGTCCCTTTAGAATAGGTCTTAATGGGACTTTTTCATTAAAATCACTGCCCTGATCTGCTCTTAACCTAATCATCCAGTTGACCTCCCTCATTTCAGTAAGGTTTCTAATATCACCACCTCAGACACTGGGGTTTGTCTTCTCAATCACCATGAACTTGAGTGTCTCGCATCAGTGGTCATAACATGTTTGGACAAGGCATTGTTGGCAGGAGCACAATGTATACTGTATAAATGCTCCCCAATCCTGCCTTTCAGAGGTCTATCCTTCTTGCCTACATAAAATGCTTGGCAGACCATGCAGCTGGCAAGGTAGACCATGTGTGGAGTTAGGCAGCTTGTGTGCATCTTAAAGTCAAACGTCCATTTTCAGGACATTGAAAGCACCCACTACTGTCTACATAGTTACAAAACTTACATGCTCCACATGCCGGTGTACTAGCTCCACACTCAGATACACCAGGTTTCTGGTTATCTGGATTGCATAATAATCTTTTTAGATTTTTCTTGTTCTTGTAGAAGAATCTGGGAGTATCATCTACAAGCTTCTGGATGTTGGGGTCAGTTGTTAATATGTTAGTGTCTCTTAATAACATTCATTGTCATCTTAGTGTCAGTGGTGTAAGTTAGAGGAACAGAGAGATTAGTAGGTCTAATGGGAGTTCGTCTCCTACCATTGGAATCAGTGGAGTGTTCAGAGTAGTACGATCTGGCTATACTGGTTCTAAGTGTAGGTATTGTACAGTGTGTGTCATCAAACTCTATAGTCTCTGTCAGCTTGCCTTTTAAGCACAACAACTCAGATTTAAAACCATCATCTGTCTCATTCAGCCTAGATGCTCTCAACCCCTGTCCCTTGACTATATTCTTAAACACGTGAGGGGGTCATGCTATCTCAATGCAACAGGGAATTCCTATAACAGGGTTTTCTATATATGTCAGTACAGAGGGAACCATCAACCTGTCTGGTTAAAAGCACATCTAAAAATTCAGCTTGAGTGTTTGAATAGTTCAGAGAAAATTTAAAAAAACTGGTAGAGGAGTTCAAATCTTGATGATGTATGGTGAACAGTGTCCAGACCTGCTTGCAAGGTGGCAGAAGCTTAATCTAGAGGTGAGCTTTAATTATTTGAATCTGTTAATTGACTTTACTAAACATGAGGAAGAAGCCCTTGCCACAAAGATTGAGCAATTGAATGGCCTATATGACTGCTTCCCTGGGGGCATGGTTGACTCATCAGTTGATAAACTTTACACTGCTTTACTGTTTGAAAAAAAATTGCTTCAGCAAAAGCAGTTTAAGATTGAGAGGGATAGTAGGGATTTTAACTTGGAAAATATTTTCACTTGGCCCAAGAACAGTATCCCTCCACGTAGTAGCTCTAGATTAACCTCCAGTCAGACTTCTAGTAGTAATGAGCATACTGATATTTCCACTGGTGTAACAAGAACAGTATCCAGGAATGACACTGCAGTTATTTCTGCTGCTACCAAGTCTTATAATGGATCTTGCAGTAAGGAACCTAGCAGCACAGTGACTGAGATATCTGCTGACAGTCATTCTATGAACAGTGATGCTGATACCAATGGGGTGAATGGCCTACAAGAGGCTATAACCCTAGTACTAGGCAATGACGTGAGACGGAAAACACCGAGCCTTAACAACAGCATGGATGGCAGAAGTGCCGGGTCCAGCAATTACTCTGTCACTTTCCCTTGACCCATCGGCAAGGATCAACGTTCCAACAGGAATCGCTCACAGAGCAGGGGAAGGACAAAGAAGAAACTTCCAGTGGAACAAAATACCAGTTAATCACTCAAAAAGATGTGGAGACAAGTCGCAACTTGATTGTTTGTTTGGAACTTGTCCAAGAGATGTTTGACCCCCCCCGTGAGTTAAATGTACAGGGGAAAGGACTTTCCTTTATACCTGCACAACATGGAGATGTGACAGATACTGTTCTAGATATTAGAATGTTTGTACGGAATGTTTCACTGAAAATACAGTATGGGGGTGGGGATACTGATGATGCTAATACTGATATTTTCAAGAAACTGAGCCCGTTTATGCCTAATCCACACCCTCTTCTAGATGCATTTGTTAAATTAGTAGAAGATGATTTGCATCAAGCCTTTGAGAGCTCCAGAACTAATTATTATAGTAACCTTACTCAGTATGAGAAGACAGCTCTACATACATTACGAAATGACACGACTATATCCATTAGACCAGCTGATAAAGGTGGCTTCATAGTAGTGATGGACAGGTCAGATTATTTTAATTCTATGAAAGAAATGTTGGGTGATAATCGATATTACACTGTTATCACCAAGAAAGACATAGATTGTCTTATAAGAACTATTAGGAGCACCTTGTGTAATTATTTACAAAATAAAATAATCAGTATTGACTTGTATAACTATTTTTTGATAAGCGAGCCATTGATTCCTGACATACAGGGTCTTCCAAAGATCCATAAGGATAGTCACAGACCACCGATGAGACCCATTGTTGCTGGCCATGTTTGGAGCACGGAGCCCTTCTCTACATTTGTTGAGAAGCATCTACTTCCAATCTTGGATAGGAATGAGGTAGTGCTGAGGGACTCCACATTTTTAAGAGATCTTTTTGACTATGTTAAAATGCAGCCGACAGATTTGAGGTACCTGCTAATCACTATGGATGTACAGTCACCGTTTACCATGATTCCTAACCAGGCTGGCATGATTTATGTGGGTAGATACTTGTCCAAGTACAGTGCATATGATCCTTCAGTGTGTCACCTGATAGATCTTTGTAGGAGAATAGTACTCAAGAATAATATCTTTGTCTTTGATGATATTTATTGCCAACAAAGAGATGATGTGGCTATGGGCACCTCCAGTGACAATGACTATGCCAATATGATCAAGGGTCAATGGGAAGAAGAGTGTGTGTGTTCAACACCAGGTTTTCATCAATATGTCCCGTTCTGTTGTAGATTTGTGGATGACCTGTTCTTTGTTTGGACAGGCTGTCCTGATGGGTTAGTCAAGTTTCATCTAGATTTCAACTCCTCTACCAGTATTTTGAAATTTTCTCTGAACTATTCAGACACTCGAGCTGAATTTTTGGATGTGCTTTTAACCAGACAGGTTGATGGTTCCCTCTGTACTGATATATATATATATATATATATATATATATATATATATATATATATATATATATATAGGAAACCCTGTTGTAGGAATTTCCTGTTGCATCGAGATAGCATGACCCCCTCATGTGTTTAAGAATATAGTCAAGGGACAGGGGTTGAGAGCCTCTAGGCTGAATGGGACAGATGATGGATTTAAATCTGACTTGTTATGCTTAAAAGGCAAGCTGACTGACAGAAGCTATAAAGAAAAGGAGGTTGATGATGTACTTTTTACAGTATCTCCACTTAGATCCAGTATAACCAGACAGTACTACTCTGAACACTCCACTGATTCCAATGGTAGGAAACCAACGCCCATTAGACTTACTAATATCTCTGTTCCTCTAACTTACACCATTGACACTAGGATGACGATGAATGTTAAGAGAGACTGGAACATATTAACAACTGACCCCAACATCCAGAGGCTTGTAGGCAATACTCCCAGATTCTTTTATAAGAATAAGAAAAATCTAAAAGGATTATTATGCTATCCAGATAACCAGAGAATTGGTGTGTCAGAGTGTGGAGCCAGTACACTGGAATGTGGAGCATGTAATTTTTGTAAGTATGTAAACAGTAGTGGGTGCTTCCAACATCATGATAATGGACGTAGGTTTGATTTTAAGATGCACACAACCTGTCTAACTCCACACGTGGTCTACCTTGCCAGCTGGACGGTCTGACAAACATTTTATGTAGGCAAGATGGATAGACCTGTGAAAGACAGGATTGGGGAGCATTTATACAGTATTCATTGTGCTTCTGCTAACAATGCCTTGTCCAAACATGTTATGACCATTGATGCGAGACACTCTTAAGTTCTTAGTGAGTGATAGGATAAACCCCAGTGTCTGAGGTGGTGATATTAGAAACCTTACTGAAACTGGATGATTAGGTTAAGAGCAGATCAGGGCAGTGGTCTTAATGAAAAAGTCCCATTAAGACCTATTCTAAAGGGACAAAGCCTTAGAAAATAACTGCTGAGTGATATCAAAATATATATATAATTCCATTATATACATTTTTATTTATATACCTTTCTTATATATATTATATTTATATTGTTGCATTTTTTTATATGTTTTAATAGTATTTGCTTCAAACAGATCAATGACGGATCAGTACTGAAAGTGTATTGACACATTTTTCAGGAATGTTTGAGTGATTTTATTTCCTATACAGGTTGTTTTATTAGTTTAATTGTTTTTATTATGCATATGCTATATTTATGCTTGGTTTAATATAATGCCTCAAGTGACTGGTTCAACCTGTTTGCCTCACTTTCATTGATGTTTACATATATAAGCATGTTATTCCATTCATTTTCTGTAGAAGGTCTGATGAAGCAGATCTGAAAGCGCTTACCTTTTTAATTTTATGACCGATTTAAACTTTTTTATAACTCCTGGCACTGTTATTCCGCTGGTGTTTGGTGTTACACATTTGTTTTTATTTCCAGCAGTTTATTTATCTCAACGAGTGCATTTCTTTTTATTCTCTTCAGATCTAATTATATCATGAAATTAGAATTGGTCCTCTCACATAGCAATATAAAAGACGTATATCAGGTTGTCAGCACAGAGAACTCCCCTCTCACACAAGATAAGGTGAAGACGCGTAATATGCAAAGGTACTCACCAAGATCCTACCAAAAGCCCAGAGACTTCCCAAGCCAAACAATGTACACATACTAGTACATAAACAGAATCCACCAGTACACATAACACACATCAGTGTCTCAATAGTTAAGCCCCTAAGGCAAAACACCTCAAAACCTAATGGTCTGGTCATAGGTGACTCAGTGGTGAGACGCATGGATGTCCCCCTCACCTGAATGAGGAGAAGGTCACTGTCAGCTACCTGTCAGGTGCCAGGTCCCATCAAATCACGCACGCACTCAAGTCGCTCAGCAACAAGTACCGTTGTAATTCTGTCATAGTACATGTTGGTGTGAGTGACTTGAGATGTACCTCTCTGGACTATGAAGAGAGACCTGACTGAACTTTCTGATTGTGTCTCAAGCAAGTATGTCTCTAGCCCTAAGCAGCAATTCTGCTTTCACCTAGGATGATGCCACAATACAAAAAATGATTGATTTCAACAATTGGCTTAGCATCTGATGTCATTCCAGGGAGATCTAATGTCTTTCTGCCTGGGAAGACATGGTCGACAGTCCACACTGCTTTGCCAGAGATGGCCTTCACCTGTCTCCTCAAGGCTTTTGGATACTGACAAAGATGCTTTCCTCCACATTGTGGCTTTTTTAGGCAATGTCCAAACAATAAAACTTCTGACATAAAGAAATCCACTGAAGACAAACTCTGGGTCATGCTGCTTAATGCTAGGAGCTTAAACAGCAAACTGCATTTCCTGGAAGCACTCCTCACCTTGGAAAGTCCTGACACATTTGTGCAGCCGCTGAGATTTTGTTCAAGGCTGTTGAGAGCAAACCAGCTGTACAAGGCTACAATGCCTTTCACACATTTAGATCCCAAAATGAGTGTGAAAGAACCAGAGATGGAGGTGTATCCATCTTTATTAAATGCAAATGCACCTTGAGACTGGTGAAACAGTACGACTCCCTCTTGAGGTCCAATTTAACTATGTAAAAATACCCCCCCTTCACATCATTGCTTTCCACAGGTCCCTTACCATGAACCAGGAGAAGCACATCACCTACCTGGACTTGCTGGAGTCGCTCAGTATACAGCCAAACACCTTGGTCATGGGAGATTTCGATTATCCTTCCATCGATTAGGTGACTTACATAAGCACATGCACGATCAATAAGAGGGTCCTGGACTTTAATTCAAATGCCCTGGAACAGGTGGTCTTCACCACCACAAGGGGCTCAGATGTTCTGGACGTAGTACTCGCCAGCATAGGGCATCACTGCACTACCCACTTTTGTGTAGTCTTCCCTTGCAAGGTCACATCATAAATCTGTCTCATTTGAAGTAAAGACCAAACCTGACACCCCCACATGAGTAAAAAAAATGTCTCCAAAGCAAACTGTTGCCTACTAAGTGATGGTATAAAAGTTTCAAAGCCCCTGCCAACACAGCCAACAATGACTCCTATGCAGAGAAATACACAAATGCCCTATACAGCCACTTAAATGCATTGACTCAGCTGTACCCAATAGGAACAAAATCAGGTCTCCCTGAAAAACAAGCCACCCTGATGAACTGTAAGTTATAAATAAGCTTTACAACAAAAGGAAGAAACTGATGTCTAAGAACAGGTGGGAACTTGCTCAACAGAGGAAGAATACCCTCCACAGCTTGAAAAAGCAAATCCGCTATCTTTTTAAGTCATCTAAGGTTAGCTATGATTCTAAGTTGGCATTGCTAGCTAAAGACAATCATATGACATTCTTTAGCTTTGTCCAAAACCTAAAAGGGAATGCCCAGCTGTGTGCCGAACTTACAGTATACGATACCACTCACACTGAACCCGAGGAAATTGCAAACCTGCTAGCCAACAGACTTGGCAAATAACTTCACCCTTATCCACACTTGACATACCCCAAAATATTCCTGACCCCATTCCTCTACCGAGCATCTCCAAAGAACAGATCATACAAGCACTCTCCAAGGCCAAAAATACTGCCTCAATGGGACCAGATAACTTTTCAGGTTGCTTACTAAATAATCTAAAACAAAGACCTAGAGGAACCACTCAGCACTTTCTTTAACCATAGCCAGAGAACTGGCTTTGTTCTGACAGAATGCAGAGCAGAAACAGTAATCCCCTTCTACAAAATGGGGCCCATCATCTGACCCTGGAAACTATCGACCCTTCATCTGCAAGGCCATGGAAAGAACCATCGTGAACCTTATCTACAAGTACATAGGCCACCTTCAAACCCTTGATGTGACCAGTTTGATTTCAAGGGTTGATCTTGCTTATTAAACCTAGTGGACTTCTTTGAGAATGTCACCAAAGCCCTAGATAAGGGCATAACAGTACATCTTGATTTTAGCTGAAGCTTTTGACACAATCCCCCATTTTGGTATCATAGAGGAACTCTCCCAGCTGGGGATTAACATTACTAGATGGGGTAGCAAACTGGCTCACTGACAGAATGCACACTGTCAAAGTTGGGGAGTCCACCTCCACCAGCAGACCAGTTACCAGTGGGGGTGCCACAAGGCTCTGTGCTGGGCCCTCTACTGTTTGGAATTTATTTCTCTGAAGTCCAGGTGAAGGTAGATTGCCTGTGGCTTACCAAGTTTGCAGATGACTGTAAACTGGATGTAGTCCGAGAGTCCCCCAACAATGTTAACATCTTACAGAAAAGGCTGACACAGATAAATGATTGGTGCCAAACTCACAGACTAAAACTTAACGCAAAAAATGCCTCATTATCCTCTTTGGCAAAGAAGTACCCCCTGCTATTTACCCAAACTCGGTAGGGTGAGACTTGGGAGCACAAGTTAATAGCAATCTAAACTTCGATCACCATGTGTCCGTAGTGGTAAGAAAAGCATTCTGTATTGCACATCTCATAAATAAGGATGTTACATTCCAGACCAGGGAGGGTATAGCTCCACTGTACTCTATAGTTATCGGACCACTAATTAAGTACAGTGCTTCCTTCTGTATGTAGCTCACCAGACACCTGCAGCAACTGGAGAGACCACAGAGGTTTCTAACAAAGACCATCCATCTCCAAAACATGACATACATGGAAAGTCTGAAAGCCCTGTTACTGTACTCTGCATCATACAGACTGCTGAGAGGTGACCTGTCCTTGGCCTACACGTCTCATATGCTGCTCTAATGGAAATGCTGCACATCCATAAATCAAATGGGACAGTAATAACTAGCTCCAGGGATCTCGGCCTAGCCTGCGACATTAACAGAACATGCTGGAGTGACAGATGGATCTCCCAGCAATTGCCTGTCCTATGGAATTGTCTCGCACACCATGTGAAGCAGAGCTCCTCAATGACACTATTCAAGAGCAACCTTGACAACTGGATGAGTGACCGCAAATTCACCCCAGGGGTGGCACCTATGTCCCTCATGGACAGGGGCAGTCAGTGCTGGTCACAGAATTGCTCAAACAATGACCATCTAACTGGTCAACAAGGGTACTCTGGTTATTACATGACATTAGCCTAGTAACCTTCAATGAATTTATAAAAAAAAAAAATGGCAGATTTCTTAAGGCTGTTACAGTTCAGAATTTTAAAATTACAGAGACAAAAAAAAATCTTTGCAGAAGTCTGCTTTCAGATATTTGGGTTGGGCCTTTTTGCTGTTATGGGTTTAGCAGCATCTCCTGTTTCAGAAGTTGCGCTTGATTCTAAGTTTCCTACTGATCTGTAGGGTTTCTTTTTTTGAATGGCCATAATTTTAGGCTGATGCCCATTCCTAAACTGGTGCATATACTGAGCAAATGTCTGACACTTCTGTATATCTAAGGCTGCTTTGTTTATAAATTACAATGCAATACACAGGAGTATATTTTGACTTTGTGCAGAAGGCTGCTACACTTTTCAGGGACAAGCCTAAATCTTTTGCATCTAGGCAAACTTTGAGTAAAAGAAGAAAGCCTGAGTGGTATATGACTGCTAGTTTCAGCCCTCATTGAGTTTTCCCTTTTCTGCCTTTTGTGCATTTGTAACAGCGTTTTTTTTTTTTTTTCCTTTAAGACAAACTTGTTTACATTGTCGGCACTGATTGAAATTACCATCAGTGAGTCAACATATGTCCGAAAAGCAAAACTGAACCAACCTACCTTACCTTTTTCTTTTGATGAAGGCCAAGGACTGACTTAGGTTGTGCAGTTTTCTCCTCTAATGCAATGTGATATTCATGAAGGCCACGAGGGTTTCTTCTTTTTGAGTCTCTTCTCATCTCCCCAGAAAATAGATCATTTGGTGGCATTGTTCATTCCATGAAAGGATATTTTAAATTATTTCTGAAAGCTTTCTTTAGCAGAAAAGAGGTACGTCCAACATGTGGAAATTAACAGCTCAAGTCTCTAGGTATGTCATTTGTTTTGTTTATTTCTATATTTGTTGAGGTTTCCTTTTAATCAGATGCTTGGGCTTACAGAAGCACATCTGTCTATAGAACCTGTAACCAGATAATTAAAATGACAAAAGTGTTGAACTTCACTTTACCTGCATGTAATATTTTCAGAGAACAGAGGAGATTGCATCGGTTTTGAGATGTTTGCACCTTACTCGTTATACTTTTCTGAATCTTTACTTTTCAACCCCATATTGCACATTATTGGTGTGACATTTTAAGCTAGATTGACACAGTTATGAAAATCCATTGCGTTTGTGTCTCTAACTCTGAGGTAAAAGCCAACATATTCAACTCTGAGAGTAGGTGAGGTAGGCTGACACACTGTAATTGGATTTGGAACCTTAAATGCCTCTAAGGGCTGCTGCCTCTTGTACGGTTATTAGATACCATGCATAGTTTAAACACTTCCCAGAAGATGTAGAATCCAAGCTATTAAGTGGTCCTGTGAATAAATCTTTTTGGAACTGCATTCGTGAACATTGAACATACCTTGAGCTTTTACTGTATAAATAAATTATTGAGATAAAGTCAATGGGGTAACGAAATTAAAAGGGAGATTTGTCATAAAAATCATTAACTTGTCTTTTTTTGAAAGTATTACATTTCTTGTGTTGGAGTAGGAAATTTCCTTTTTAGGCATATATAACACAGTCCAGTAAGCTTTTACAATGGTCCATAAACATTTATGTGCCTCTCAAGAATCGCATGCATCATTGTGTTTAAGTGCTTTTATTTTGAAAGGTTCTCAGTAAGATAAATTCATTGCCTACAGCCATGAAGGAAATGTAAAGTAGGAGTAAACTTCGTTTGTTAAAATGTATATAGTTTGTGTTTGCTCGAAGTTAGTTAAAAGGGGGTAAAATGTGAGTTCTGCAAATAAATATGTAGCTTTTTGTGGGTTTTCATTGAGGCAAAAATTCTTGAAAATGTGACATAGGCTCAAGTGGAGATGAGACGAAGCAACTGTGTAACAGTATGTGTATGCATGATAAAAGTTGGGAATTGACATTCAAAAGAGCTGTCATGTATAATAGTTGGGAGTAATAGTTTTCTATCATAATGGTTACTCTATCCATATTATCATGGAATGTAAGTCACCTTGCAGGTATTGATAAAGAGTACTGAATTATTATGAAATGTAGGATAAACATAGCAGTGTTGCAGGAGATACATTATTGGAAAGAAATGAATAAGTGAATTTGACAAAGTAAGGATTTTAAGATGGACAGGCAGCAGAATATTTGGGACAAAGGAAAATGTAATATTAGTACTAATTGTTAGAGGTGCTCCAATAGTGATAGGTATGAATAAAAGAAAATAAAAATGATAGATTTGAGTAGTAAGTGGCTGTAGGCAAGGAAAGAAGGTTATGCTAGCATTTATTTATATTCCACTAAAATTCCTGTTATGGAGCTTAAGACATTTTTAGGAGAAATCTGCTTTTAGCAGGGAATATTAATTATGGGCGAGGACTGGAACTTGCTTTGCAATAATGATGTATGGGGACCTGTAAGGGAAAGTATGGAAAAGGAAGGTAGATGTTTGAAGAAGTATATGAGAATATTTGGGATGGAAGATGTGAATTCAGGAGTAGGATCTTGGACAAAATTTGCATATTATTGCCCAAGGTACAATAGCTAGGCTAGATATGATATAAATTATATTTAATAAGAGCTTGTGTATTTAATTGAAAGGTTTGACAGACATAATCATTTCAGTTATAGTGGTGGAGGAGATAGTGTTGCTTCACAACAAAAGGTTCTGTGGTTAGATTTTTAGCTGGGGTGCCTTCTCTGTGAGTCTGTATGTCCTCCCTGTGTTCATGTGGATTTCTCCAGCGTTCTGTTTACTCCCACATTCCAAACATGTGCAGTAGGTGGATTGGACACTCCAAATTTTGTGTGTGTGTGTGTGTGTGTGTGTGTGTGTGTGTGTGTGTGTGTGTGTGTGTGTGCGTGGTATGAACAGTAGTGGCAGGACTAGCCTCCCAGTGGTGTGAACCTTGGCTGTAGATGATTGTCACTGTTGAAGTGACACCCCATCCCTATGTGGGTGGATGGATGGATCTGAACTAAATATGCAGGGTAAGTTAAGTAAAAATGAGGCACTAGAGCATTTGTACTTTCCCTTTTAAAAATAGAGGAATTTAAGGAATGGGTAGTAGAAATGATTTACGAGTTTATTAAAAGACCTGATACGGAAGGTAGAAATTTCTTCAGAATGGATGAGTGGGAAAAAATGAAGCAAGAAGGAGATATGGGAAAGAAGTAATATGGTTTGACAAAGATCAGAGTAGTGTAGAATAAGGGCAGTCTCATAAAACAAGATGGGGAATAAACTGAGAGCTAAAGGGAAATATGTGCGTATTTGGATATACGCAAGTTTAGAAAAGTTGTTAAAACAAATATTTTTTTTGATTCCTTGGCACAAAAATGTTTAGCACAATGTATAAAGTATAAAAGGTTGTTACCAAATTTAAGGAGCCATGACAAGAAAAAAGTAACCAGAGATCCTGTACAGGTATTAGGAATATTTTGCAAATTTTATGAAAATTTGTATAAAGCAGAGGAATGTGGAAACCAGTAAAAGGCACACATGGAAATATTAAGACTTGATTATGCCAAGGTTAGAGAAAAATGAGTTTCTGTAATTAATAACCAAGATAGGAAGAGAAGAGAGAAAGTGGTGATGTATAATCAACAGGGAAGTCTTGAGAAACACACTATATTTCTTTTAAAGTTTGGATGTTGTAGGGAAAGAAAGTAGTAATGATCTGGAAGGTGTTTAACAATATTTTTGAAAGGGGAGGAAGTTCCAGTATCAGTGGTAACTGTATTACCCAAAGAGGGTAAAGATCTTTCAGACCCGGCTTCATATAGACCTTTTTCAAATTTTCAACCAAGCATTTGTTACACTAATTTTGAAATGATGAAGGTGTTTCAAAAAATTGATGGATATGGGTCAAAGTGGTTTTGTAGAGGGGAGGAAAACATTTGACATTAGTAGAACAAAGGTGTTTCAGATGGAGGCGGAATTAAAATAATAATGTTATTGCTGGGTCTTGATGCTGAGAAACATGTGTTAGTCAGGGGATTTTGTCAGCAGGCAGTGGTAGTGTTTGGATTCCCTGATAGTAAGGTTATTCAGAGGCAATAATTAAAGAGAAAGGATCAAGGAATGGAGTATCCTGTTTCCCATTTTGTTTGCTTTATATTTAGAGCCAAAAAACAAGGGGCTCTCAAATTCAATGATATAAGTGATGTGTTAAAGAAAAGTTGGCTTTATTTGCAGATGATATTACTTTGTACTCTAAATATTAAGACTTTTTTGTGGAACATTTTGAGGCAGTTTAAAGTCTTTTTTTGTATAAATATGAAGATATATGAAGATGAAGGCTGTAGAGGTAAGATATGTACCCACACATGATTACCCATATGTTTATTTTTATTTTACATTTGTTGACAGGGATAGTCTGACTTGATACATGTCCATTTTCAGCAGAGGCCTGGGGAGAAAAGCTCCAGAATAAACAGATACAGTAAAAAAATTACAAACTCATTACAAAATAAAATCTCCAGGTAAATAGGTAGTGTTGAAACAATACAGAGATATTTATAAAGTATACAAAGACAATCCTGAATAGACAAGTTCCCAGGTTAAAGGTTACCCCTGTTTACAACATGGGGAACAAATAGACAGTGACCAGATTACTAGTTTATTCAACATTTCTTAATTGGAGCTAGCCAAGCTTATTACAGTGGCATAGCCAGTTTAGTGCCAGGTGTTTAAGTTTGGTTTTAATCTGGTCTATGGAGGAGAGCATTGTGATGTCAGCTGGAAGTAAGTTCCAGACTCTACTTGTAGAGTTTGCGAATAGGGCATCACCAGCTGCATTGTTAGTTTTGATGGTTTGAATTAATAGTTTATTTGAGGATTGAAGCAATCTTGGATTGTTATGGGGGGTGATTATGTTTCGAAGAGCTAGTGTATGATTTGGGTTATAGAGAATTTTATTGGCCATGTGATTATAACAGATTGACAGTCTGAGTACAGTCTTGTTTAGATTGGAGAGAAGGGGGGAAGCGTATAGCAGTGTAGAAAGTAGATGAGAGCGAGCTATAGTAATTTTAGCTGGAGGGGTTAGGAAGGCTTTAATTCTATACAGAGACCCAAGTTTTTTGATGGTCTTCATAGTTTGATTTACTTGTAGGTCAAATTTTAGGTTGTTGGCAATGACACCTAGTAGTTTTGTAGAGGGGTCAGGGGAGATTATTGTGCCATCTTTTGCATTTATAGTGAAGTTAACAGCAGTAGACCTATGTTGGAGAGAATAGTAACATTTTAGTTTTTTTGGGGTTTAATAACAGTCTCTGATCGGAGAGACAGTTTTCCACAGTATTGAATGTGGACTGGGTAGCCGACCTCAAGTCTGAGAGAGATGTAGCTAAGCAAACCAGGGTGGAGTTATCAGCGTATTGATTACAGGTGACATTATGGATAACAGTATGTAGGTCATTAATAAAGATGGAAAACAGTAGGGGCCTTAGTATGGAGCCTTGTGGTACTCTGAGGGTATTTGGTAACAGGTTAGAGAGCTTGTTCTGCCAGAGAACAGCTTGCAGCCTCCCACTGAGGTAGGATGAAAACCACTGAAGGGCCTTATAGTCCAGGCCGAAAGTTTGCAGGGTGTCGATCAAAAGTTGGTGATTGACCACGTCAAATACCTTGGATAGATCCAAGAAGAGAGCTGAGGATGTGTAATTATTGTTACGGTTATTATTTATGATTATTGGTGAAGGCCAGTAGGGCTGAGGTTGTACTGTGCTGAGGTCGGAAGCCGTGTTGATTATCAGCCATAAGGTGATTTTGGATTAGATGGTGCATAAATTGTTTATGTATACATTTTTCCATTATCTTTGCAACTGGAGAAAGTATGGCAGTTGGTCTATAATTGGAGAATTCAGTGGATGAACCTCCTTTATGCAGTGGGATTACATAGTAAGTCTTCCAAATGATGGAGATTTTAGCCTTTGCTATGATGCGATTAATTAGTATTGATATTGGATAGGCGATGGCATCAGCTGATATTTGTAGGTACTTGGGGAGTTTGTTGGCGGAGAGCGTGGTAGGTTATAGTTTTTTGATCAAGGACCGAATTAGAGCTGTGGACACTGGTGTAAGGCTAAACGAGAGTTGGTTTTTGAAGGTGATACTGTCAGGGCCAGAGGATCTAGGAGGTAATTGATTAGCTAGCGCTTGAATTGTCTCAGTAAAGAAGCAGTTAGAACTGTTAGAGACTTCTTCAGGGATTTTATCACTGGTAGCGGCAGGGGTAGGTGTAGATGTTTACCAGGATGAAGTAATTTATTCAGGCCTGCCCAGAACTTTTGGGGATTATTCTGGTTAACAGTTTGTAAATTACTATAGTTTTTTGTCTTGTATTATGGATTTTTTAGTTTCATTCCTAGCTTGCCTATGTTTAACATGGTCATGGGGGGCTTTGGTGGAGCGCCATCGAGCCCATATTTTGTTTCTACTGGTAATTTTTGTCTAGTCTCTTTGGAAAGCCAGGGTGTCGTTTCTAATTTAGTATGCTTTGAGCGGACAGGTGCATGCAAATCTAGAATTTCAAGGAATTTGTTGTTAAAATATACAACTGCCTCATCTAAGGGGAGGTGTTTTAGCATACCCCAGTTACAGGTGTTGAGTTCCTGTTGGAATTTGGTAGGGTCAAAGTAACTTTTGTTCCTGACTTTCCTGAGTAAGGGTTGTTGTTGGTTGATGGCTTTTTGTTTAATTATGTAAGTGAGAAGGTGGACACTTAGGTCATCGGGGAAGGTAACAGCAGTGTACAGTTGGGGGTTACTATTTACTAGTACCCAGTCAAGTATGCTTTCATTTTGGTTGGGTTTACCTAGTCTCATAGGGGTGGTTATGGTTTATGTGAAAGCATGTAGGTTGATGTGGGTAGAAGGGGATACTGAGGAACAGGTTCCCCAATCTATGTTGCAGTCTCCCAAGTAGTAGGGTTTCTTGGGGATAGTGACATGATAGCCAGTGAAGAAGTATCTTCAAGCGTGGCTACATTGTTGCTTGGGGGGATATACATACAGATGATGTTGATGCATTTCCTTTTGTTAAGTTGAAGTCGAGTGGCAAGTATTTCTGTGTTATTAATCTGTGGTGGTTGATTAACAACTATGCTCAGATTTAGCTCAGATTTGTAGAGTACGGCTGGCTAACTCCACCCCCCTTCCTGGAAGCACAATCCAACCTGTGTTTGTATGTATGGGGTGTATGGGGTCATAAGATGAAGTGTTTTGGTGTATTTGTTAAAAAGAATTTTGTTATCTAAGGATATGCAAGAAGAGAGCAAACAAAATGTACAGTAAAGTCTCAGTTAACCGGAATTCAAGCAACTGGCGCACTCAAGCAATCAGCAAATACATTGAAGAAAAATATTACAATTTTCAAGTGTTGCACTTTCTGTGTTTTTATAGTTTTAGAGTTTTAAAAAGAAAGATGGGAATAAATTTCCTCACTCCTCAACCTGAGAACAAGTCAAACCAAACAGTATAGGGTACAGTATTGGTTAGGCCCATTTTTAATAGCAATTCTCAATCAACCAAAAACTACAGTTGTCCAGCATCTACCAGTCCCCATGGGTGCCAGTTGACTGAGAGTTTATTGTAATACAAAAACTGAGAAACTGGAAGCTTTTTATTATGCATATGGCTAGTAAGATACAAGTAGTGGAATTTATTTTTAGTCCTTTTCATTTTGTATAAGTCCTTTTCATTTTGTATACAAGTTAGGCATGTTTATTTTCATCCACAGCTTTTCTGGATGTTGAAAAGAGTTGAAAGAATTTGTTTTGGTAGAGAATATGGCAAGATTTAAGTGGAATAAGGTGACCCCTCCCCCCAGAACAAGGTGGGTTAGGTTTTCCTGACTTGAAGGGATACTTTGGAGCTACTCAGTAAAGGTTCATGTAAATAACACAAATATAAGTGCATAAATCGAAGTGGAAAGGAAAGATGATGAAATGGGGAGGTCGAGAAATAAGGTGAGAGTAGGATTTTGGATGCAGACCCTTAAAGAACGTAGAATATTTTATTCATAAAGTAGTGACAAATATTCAGCACTTGAATGGAGAAAAGACGTCTTGGTAAGAGGAATGATTGTATGTAAGGGTATGAAAAACAGGATAGAGAGAGAGATGGAATTTACTGGAGAAAATTGGCAAAGGAATCAAGATATTTGGAGCAAATAACTAGAGTAATAAAGTAGACTGGGGCCAACCAGAAGTTTGAATTGCAAGGACATAGGTAAGGCAAAATGCAAGGAGAGATAGGTAAGGAAAAAAGGATAGGTGAATCCTAAGTGAAAGACCAGCTTGGAAGAGATTTTAGTTGATTCTTGAACTGAAGCTGCTGTTAAAGGGATAATTAATAGGTTATATAAGATTTTGCATGATAACTGCAAGAATCAATCAAAGAACTATAGAAATGATCAAAAAGAGAGACTGGAAAGACACTTTGCAAAGAAGTAGTTGGAAGACATCTGTATTGCTTCCAAGTATACAACAGAGTTCAGAAGGGTTAGAATTTTTGCTTGGAAGTTTTTGTATAGGTACTTTTATACCCCATGCAGACTTCTGAGTTTTTTCTCCCATAAATGCTGGTGGTGTGATGTGAATGGGAGGGGTAGCTAGCAACATATGTTTCAGCATATTTTAAAAACTCCTACCAAGTATTTTGTCAGAAATTTTAGGGGAGCAAATAGTTGTAACTAAGGAAATTTATTCTTTTTAGCCTGGGCACAGGATACGAATTGCCTAGACATAGCAAGGCATATAAGTTAAATGCTGTTTGCTGCCAAAAAAATGACTAGAAAATAGAAATAAATATCTAAACTTGGGAAGATTTATTAAAAATTAAGAACGGTGACTGCAATAATGCATTGGCGAAGCATGTCCGTAATACAGATTTGCAACATACCTTTAGATTTATGGCTGTTGAAAGGGTTTGAGAAAGAGAGGGGGTGACCTTGTTAATTTTACTGAAACCTCTGAAAGTAGGTGGATTATCAGACTGAGGGTGGACAAAGGTAGTGGACTGAATGACAGGGTACCTCTTAAACCTTTTTTAAAAAAACAGACCATTGCTTAAATGAATTTTATAATAAAAGATTTGAGTTATATGTACTTTACTTCATGTGTTTAGTAATATGGTTTGTATGATTTTATAATGGTAAACACCTGAACCACTATATAAAAATCACAATCCTTTATTCCACACATAAGCACTTTCACAGTTCAACAAACTGCATTATCGGACAAAGAAAATCGCATACAGCTTGGATTTTATATAATAAGCATCAATTAAGGTTTTAAAATTCCCCCCAAAATACTTAAAGGTATAGTGTTACCAAAAACAACAATCATTGGGCTATTTCTTGAGCCGTTTCAATTTTAAAACTGGTTTAATAGAAATAAATTAATTTAAACCATACTGCTTATGAGCAGCTAATCTAAAAATCCGTTGTAATTCAATATTTTCAGTAAAACTAGTAACTGGCCCAAGTCTCCCTTGTTCATAAACAACATGCAATACTTGAAATAAAAAAGTGTGATTTGGTCCATTTTCAATTGTATGCTTAGCCAAGGCACTATAAGTTAAACGTTTTTGCATGCAGTACAAATGATCTCGTATTCGAGTAGTTACATGATGAACCATTCGCAATTAATAAATCAGTCCTTGGAATTTTAGGATAACAAAACATTTTATTATTTTATTTTATTTATTTTACATTTGTTGACCGGGCTAGTCTGGCTGGATACATGTCCATTTTCAGCAGAGGCCCGAGGAGAAAAGCTCCACTAAATACTAAGTACATTACATAGAAGAAACATTACTCTTAAGAAATAGCAAAAATTGGAAGTCAAAAAATACATATAGAGGGAAAGATAAATTTTAAAGAGAAACAAGTTTACCATATGCAGTTCATTTACTGTATGCAGTTCATTACATATTAGCATTACATATTAGTAATTACTTAGTAATTATACATAAATTATGCATAGTTAGATTAGAACATTTAATAGAAGGGAAAATGAGACAGATAGAGATAAGAAGTGTGAAAGAGAAAAGGTTAGTTAGGTGTACTGCAGGAACAAAGCCAATGGTTTAGGTAGTAGAGTTTGATTTTCTGTTTGAATTGAGGCAGGGATGAAGTCAAGGTTATGTCACTAGGTAAGAGATTCCAACTTCTTCCTATAGTGTTAGTGAATAGAGAACCACCTGCTGTATTGTTTACCTTTATAGATTTTGTCATGAGTTTACTAGAGGAGCGAAGTGAGTTGAGATTGTTGTAAGGGATTAGAAGTTGAGAGAGTATAGGGGTGTTGTCAGGAAGGTGTAATATGTTGTGGGCTATAGTGAGTTGAGGGATTAATAGGTAGTTTTGAAATTCGAGCCAGCCAAGTTGTTTTAGGTTTGTACAATGGTGGGTCCTAAAGGGGTTACCAGTGGCGAAACGAGCTATGTTATTATAGCAAGTTTATTGAGATTGTTTTTCTTAAGGTTTGTATAAATGGGGGAAGCGTATAGGAGAGTAGATAGGAGATGAGATTGTGCAATTTTGGTTCTAGTTGCTGGGGTTAGAAAAGGTTTGATGCGATAAAGAGATCCAATTTTCCTGTTAACAATCTTTATGGTGTTGTTAATGTGCTGATCGAAGGAAAGATTATTGTCAATGGTTATCCCTAAGAGTTTAGTGGTAGGTTCAGGTGAGATGATGGTGCCATTATTGGAAGAAATGGTAAAGTTTAAAGGAGGGGACCGAGTGGTGGGGGAGAAGAGGAGGAGTTTAGTTTTTTTGGCATTAAGTAGGAGAAACCGTCTAGAAAACCAATTTTCTACTGTGTTAAAGGTCTTTTGGGTCAATGAGGTCAGTTCAGTAGAGGAAGGGGCTGTGCAGATAAGGGTAGAATCATCTGCATATTGTATGCAGGTAGCTTGTGGGATAGCAGTCTGAAGGTCGTTAATAAAGAGGGAGAACAGGAGTGGACCCAGAATGGAGCCCTGGGGAACTCCGATGGAAATAGGCAAGAGTGAAGAGATATGGTTTTCCCATATTACTGCTTGTTGTCTGTTGCTAAGATAGGATTTAAACCAATTGAAGTTGCTAGTTTATCACAAGGGAGAGATTCAAGGATGTGAATTAAGAGTGAGTGGTTGACCATGTCGAAAGCTTTCGAGATCAATGAAAAGAGCGGAAGAGAGAGTGTTGTTGTTTGATTTTGTTGATAGTATCTACAAAGGATAGAAGGGCAGAGGTGGTACTATGGTGGGGTCTGAAACCATGCTGGCAGTTTGCTATTATGCTGTGAAGAGAGATAATGTACAAGTTGTTGATGGATACATTTTTCCATGATCTTTGCTAGGGGTGAGAGAAGGGCAATTGGTCTAAAGTTGAAAGGTCAAGGGAGTTACCTCCTTTATGCAGTGGGATAATATAGGATACTTTCCAGATATCAGGGATGGTTCCTTCTTGGATAGTTCTGTTGATAAGTAAGGATATAGGATATGCAATTTCTTTGGCAGCTTTCTGAAGGAACAGAGAAGGAGCTTGTCAGCAGAAGGGGTACAGGGTTTCAGTTTTTGAATGAGTTTAAAGATGAAAGAGGTAGATATAGGTTTTAGAGAGAAATTGAAAGAGGAGGTAGTTATGGTAGTTGGTGTATGAGAGTTGTTAGGGTTCATTTGTTTGGCTAAGGATTGAATAGTTTCAGAGAAAAAAGAGTTGAAGACATTAGCAGTCTGGAGAGGGTTTCTGGGTCAGCATTTAGAGGGAAGCAAAGAAGTTTACTGAGGAAGACAAAATTTGAAGGAGTTTTAGTTTGATTAGTTTCTAAGCTGCGTTAAATCTGGGATTTCAGCATAATTTTGTATTGAAGAGTTTTTTGCATGTTATCAAGATGATAAGAAATAGTATTAAAAAAACTGGAAAAAAGACACTTTAAAGAATGTTAAAATCTGTATTGCAAGTATAAACAGAGTTCAGAAGGGAGAATTTTTGTTAAGTTTTGTATGGTCTTTTTACCCCCCCCACCCCCCCCCCCCCCCCCCCCCCCCCCCCCCCCCCCCCCCCCCCCCCCTTTTTTTTTTTTTTTCTTTTTTGTTTTTTTTTTTTTTTTTTTTTTTTTTTTTTTTTTTTTTTTTTTTTTTTCTTTTTTTTTTTTTTTCTATTTTTTTTTTTTTTTTTTTTTTTTTTTTTTAAATGAATTTTATAATAAAAGATTTGAGTTGTATGTACTTTACTTCATTTTTACTGTTGTAATTTTAATGTGTTTAGTAATATGGTTTGTATGATTTTATAATGGTAAACACCTGAACCACGATATAAAAATCACAATCCTTTATTCCACACGTAAGCACTTTCACAGTTCAACAAACTGCATCATCGGACAAAGAAAATCGCATACAGCTTGGATTTTATATAGTAAGCATCAATTAAGGTTTTAAAATTTCTTCCAAAATACCTAAAGGTATAGTGTTACTAAAAACAACAATCATTGGGCTATTTCTTGAGCCGTTTCAATTTTAAAATTGGTTTAATAGAAATAAATTAATTTAAACCATACTGCTTATGAGCAGCTAATCTAAAAATCCGTTGTAATTCAATATTTTCAGTAAAACTAGTAACTGGCCCAAGTCTCCCTTGTTCATAAACAACATGCAATAAAATAAAAAAGTGTGATTTGGTCCATTTTCAATTGTATGCTTAGCCAAGGCACTATAAGTTAAACGTTTTTGCATGCAGTACAAATGATCACGTATTCGAGTAGTTAGATGATGAACCATTCACAATTAATAAATCAGTCCTTGGAATTTTAGGATATCAAAACGTTTGTTTTAAATTCTTCCTGTTTGTACTTTGGGAAAGAACCTACAACATCCAAAGTTTTGGAATCAACCATCAGCATGGGCCAATTATTGTATACTATTTTTCTAACAAAATTGATATCCTGTGTATACAAAAGAACGAATGGCAATCCATCAGTCTTTGTAAAATAATCAGTACATGGTAGTTCCACTTCAGAATAATAAGGTTTGCCTTTCTTATTTCGCTCAGCATATACCTTTTTAAAAGCTTTATTGATCTCACAAGATGAATATCCCCTCTGTTTAAAGGCATTCTGGAGATGTTCCAATTCATTTGTAAAATCTGCCTCTTCACATGACAACCTTGATACCCTCATACTCTGACCAACTAAAACATTGGTGAACACGATTTGGATGCATATTTATGCGATGAAGAAAAGAAGGTGTATAACATGATTTCCTATGCAATTCTAGTAGAAATTATTCCTTCATTTAATGTAACAGTAACATCTAAAAAATGTGTGCTACTTGGAGATACAGTTAAAGTAAACTTTAAAAAATCACTACTTGTGTTCAGTTCTTCAAAAAAGTGGTGTATTTCTTCCCTAATCAATAAAGAGGTCATCATCAAAGCGACCAAGTTTGTATATAGAAATAGGAAGAATTTAAAACAAATGTTATGTTATCCTAAAATTCCAAGGACTGATTTATTAATTGTGAATGGCACACGTAAATGTGGATCATGTAACTGTTGTGAATACATCAGTGAGTCATGTTTTTTTAAACATCCAACTACAGGTAGATTATGGGAACTGAGATGTAAAGCAGATTGTAACACTACAGATTTTATCTGTGTAGGTCATTGCACAGTATGCTTTCATTTTTATGTGGGGAAGACCAGTAGGTCCTTGAAAGTACGAATACGAGATCATTTGTACTGCATGCACAAACGTTTAACTTATATAAGTGCTTTGGCTAAGCATACAATTGAAAACTGACCAAATTACACCTTTTTTATTTCAAGTTCATAGGTTCATACTAGGCTATCTGCCCTAGGGCATTTATAAGCCTAGCCAGAGTGTGTGTGGCTTTCACCACCCCTTAGGATGAGAATACTATACCCATTAGTTTGCTGTGCCTCTGTCCAGCAGTGATACAGAGATGATTCCCGGGGTAAACCTACGATCTCCCATCCACTCGTCAAGATTTCTCTTGAACAGAGTCAGTGAGGAGCTCTGCCTCACATGGACTGGGATTCTGTTCCATAGTGTAGGGAGTCTCTGGGTGATGAATCTGTCCCTCCAGCACGTCCTATTTATATCCGTGTTGAGGTTTAAGTCTCTTGCTCTCGTGGCTCTGGTGGATTTGGATTTTTGAGGTGGAGCATGTCCATTAATTCGGGTTGGACATGGCCTTGTATGTCAGGCACAGATCACCTCTGAGCAGAAGGTATGCGACTGAATAGAGCTGGAGTTTCTTCAGTCGGGCATCGTACGACATATGTTTGAGCCCCTTTATCCTTTTGGTGAGGAACTTTTTGGGGTCTTTCCAACTGCTGCAGGTGTCGGGTAAGGTACATTTTGAATGGGGCGTTGTACTCAATCATTGGTCTGATAAGTGAAGAGTACAGGGGTACAATGACCTCTCCTGATCTGGATATGAATCCCTTCATGATCAGGTGGGCAATGTAGAAGGACTTCCTAACCACTTTGGCAATGTGAGTGTCAAAAGAGAGGTTACTGTCAACTTGGGTCCCCAGGTCCCGGATAACTTCTTCCGTGTTTAATGGATTACCACCTATGTGGTAATTAGGGTTACCTTGTTTTTCCCAAAGGGTATGACTATACATTTTTGGCATTTAGCTTAAGGCCATGGCTCTGGCACCAGTTATCCATTTCTATGAGACCTCTCTGGAGGATGTCCGTGTCTGATGGAGTGTCAATTATGGTGCCCAGTTTGCAGTCATCTGCAAATTTTGTCAGCCACAATCCCCTATGTTTGCCTGCACTTCAGAAAAATAAATGCCGAACAAGAGGGGCCCAGGACTGAGCCCTGTGGGACACCGCTCGTGACGGCTTAGAGTCTGACATTGCACCAGCAACTCCTAACCCTGTGTGTTCTGTCCTTGAGCCAGTTTGCAACCCATCTTGTGACATATGGGTTTACATCTAAGCTGGTGAGCTTTTCTATGATGCCCGAGTGGGGTATTGTGTCTAACAGCTTTTGCTAGGTCAAGGTAGGCTGTGTGAACTGCCTTACCCTCATCAATGGCCTTAGTGACTGTTTGAAAAAGTTGACCAAGTTCAAGAGGCAGGATCTGCCCTTGACAAAGCCAAATTGGGTAGGATCCAGTGTCTGTAGGTCCCCAATGTCTTTATTTATGAGTTCCATTATGATCCTCTCCATAGCTTTGCAGACAAGGCTCATCAAGCTTATGGGCGTAATTTCAGGGTCCGTAGAAGCACCGCCTTTGTGGAGTGGGACCACAGTTGCCGTCACGCCATTCTTTGAGTGCATTATCCTGTAGTAAGGCTAAGATTAAACAGCAGCCTTATGTGTGGGTTTAGTTCCTCATTGAGTTAAATTGTAGCACACAGCCGGGGACACCGTCCGGTCCCATTGATGCTGTGTTTTTTGCTTTAGAGAGAGCAGCTCTCACCTGGGCATCTGAGATGTTTGGGAGGCTAGACTGTGGTGGGATAGATATTTCTCCTTTTGGGGGGGAGGGAGAATTTTGCACTGAACCTGTCTGCCAGTATGTTGGCAATGTCTGTGGGTTCATTGATTTTTTTATCATTTTGGACTAATTCTGAGCATATCTGGGAGTTTCCACCCGGGTTTCTAACATAGCTAAAGAAGGCCTTATGATTGTCTTTTGTGTCATTAGCGATTTTTCTCTCAAAGTTGGCCTTGGATGATTTTATGAGTGATCGTAGTTTTTTGCTAGTATTGATCAGAGATGCCTTCCCTTTTAGGGATTTTGCTCTGTCATGTAGTAGCTTTCTCCTCTTGTTGTAGAGTTTGTTTATGGCTGGGGTCCACCAGACGAGAGCCTGCCTTTGGTGGAAAGGGTCTTGATTTCATTAGGGATTGCTTGATCCATACATTCCTGGAGGTGCTTTCGTAGAAGGCATTTGTAAGGGTTTCAGCAGCGTGGGTTGTGGTTTCCACTGGCTCGGGGCCTTGAAGGATACCACTCAGTCTTAAAGTGTGAAGTTTGCTTTTGAGAAGTTCTTCACTGTGGTCTTTTGCTGGGGGTGGGGTGGGATGTGGATCTCCAGTGAGATTAATTTATGGTCTGATCTCACCAATGAGGGATATACTTCTGGTGTGGAGCATTTTGTCCCCATGTTTGTGATGATCCGGTCTAGTATATTTTCTCCTCTTGTGGGAATGGTGACTAGTTGTTCCATAGCATTTGAGTTTATGAACTCCAGGAACCTTTGGGCTAGGGTGCTGGGGCTTGAGTAATGTTCCCAGTCTATGTTTGGGTAGTTGAAGTCACCCAATATGATGGTGTTTGGAGAGACATTCATACTCTCCAGTGTCTTCAGGAAGGCTGTGTGGGTTTCCTGAGTTAGAGAAGGTGGTCTGTAGCATGTTACAAACTGTAGGGCAGTTTTACCTATGGTTAATTGCACCTGGATGGTCTCCGATGCTTCGTGCGTTGCCACTAACCTGGAGGTGTGGGTATCCTTTATGAATATGGATACTCCCCTCCTTTTGTGGTTCGGTCCGGATTTTGGGGCGGAGCATGATATGAGGTATAACCTGATAGTGCTGGGGTGCTCTCAGGAGCCTTGAACCAGGTTTCAGTCACAGCACAGACATCGATGTTCTCCATACTAAGGAGGGCTTCGAGGGTGTGCATCTTGTGGTTTAGACTTCTGGCATTGAGCAGTATTACCCTTAGTTTTTTCTCCATTTTGTTTTCTAGAGGTAGGTTTATCATTTGAGCCTTGCCTAAAAAGTCACTATGGGGGTGGCAAGAGCCTTTGCCAATATCCGGAAGCCCAGGGGTGACGGTGCAAGCCGTCCTTGCTGACAGCGTGGCTTGTCAAGCATGTCATCCCAGGCAGACAGACATTGGATCCCTTAGAATGACACCAGTAATTAAGCCAATTATTAAAGCTGATCATTTTGTGTCTGTATTGTGGCATCATTCTTGGTGAGGGTAGGATACTGCTCAGGGTCAGGGTCATACCGGCCTGGGCTACATAATCTGAGAGCTCCTCTATGTCTCTTTTCATGTAGTCCAGGGAGTGCGTCTCAGGTCGTTCACACCGGCATGGACAATGACGAGTCATACTTGTACTTGCTGTGGAGTGACCTGAGTGCTTGTGTTATGTGGATTCTAGCCTGACAGGCAGCTTACTGTGATCTTCTCCTTGTTCAGTCTGGTGAGTGGGACGTCAGTGTGTCTGACTATGGAGTCACCTATAACAAGTGTGTCTGGCATTGTGTTTGGCCTTAAGGGCTGTGACTGTTTAGCACACTGACTTTGAGAACTATGTGTTGCATGTCTTATGTCTTGAGGTGGCAGGTGCTTGGGTGTCTGCTTTGGAGGCCTCTGTAGTTTTGGTAGATTTTTGATCAGTGCCTCCCAGTATGTCTTTGTGTGTTTATGTGTTTGTTTTGCAGTTGTGATAGTTCTATGTGAAACTGGGTTTGTGGTGTGCGTGGTTTCCTTCTCCTCCTGTCTGGTCTTGCCAGTCCTGAGTTGAGAGAGCTCAGCCTCCAGTTTGGCTATGTAGTTGCATCTCTCACATGTATTTGTGTTTTGTGGGAGAAGGAGTGGGTTGTCTGTGTCCATGAGGCAATTGTAACATTGCCTCAAGATGCTAGATTCACCAGCTGAACAGGAGAGGGGCTAGCAACTGACCCTTGACATGCTAGAAAAAGTGAAAAAGTTTGCTGTGTAACTGAGTCAGAAGGGACCTATAGGGAAATGGGTACTCAAGGGGATTCTAGGCTAATGTAGTACTTTGTTTAGTATACAAGTACTTTACCTATATAAAAAATCTTTAGGAGCAAGTGCTGAGCTTTTGAGATAGAGAATAGACTGTTTAGATTACAAGTAGAGAAGTTCTAAGGGAAAAATTGAAGAGTAGACTTTACGGAGCCAGAAATAGTTTAACCGGCGCTGCCCGATGGTGCTCTATGGGCAACTCCGTGCTAAATCACGCTAAAGCGGGCTTTATAGCAGGGGGTTGAAAAGAGCTAGGAATTAACCCAAAATGGCCAATAGACTACATGTTTCTGGCTGGAACCACTGCTCTAGGGACAAAATAGGCTGCTCAGTCTTTGTAAAATAATCAGTACATGGTAGTTCCACTTCAGAATAATAAGGTTTGCCTTTCTTATTTTGCTCAGCATATACCTTTTTAAAAGCTTTATTGATCTCACAAGATGAATATCCATTCTGAGATGTTCCAATTCATTTGTAAAATCTGCCTCTTCACATGACAACCTTGATACCCTCATACCCTGACCAACTAAAACATTGGTGAACACGATTTGGATGCATACTTATGCGATGAAGAAAAGAAGGTGTATAACATGATTTCCTATGCAATTCTAGTAGAAATTATTCCTTTATTTAATGTAACAGTAACATCTAAAAAATGTGTGCTACTTGGAGATGCAGTTAAAGTAAACTTTAAAAAATCACTACTTGTGTTCAGTTCTTCAAAAGAGTGGTGTATTTCTTCCCTAATCAATAAAGAGGTCATCCACAAAGCGACCAAGTTTGTATATAGAAATAGGAAGAATTTAAAACAAATGTTATCCTAAAATTCAAAGGAGTGATTTATTAATTGTGAATGGCACACGTAAATGTGGATCATGTAACTATTGTGAATACATCAGTGAGTCATGTTTTTTTAAACATCCAACTACAGGTAGATTATGGGAACTGAGATGTAAAGCAGATTGTAACACTACAGATTTTATCTGTGTAGGTCATTGCACAGTATGCTTTCATTTTTATGTGGGGAAGACCAGTAGGTCCTTGAAAGTACGAATACGAGATCATTTGTACTGCATACACAAACGTTTAACATATAAGTGCTTTGGCTAAGCATACAATTGAAAACTGACCAAATTACACCTTCTTTATTTCAAGTATTGTATGTTGTTTATGAAAAAGGGAGACTTGGGCCAGTTACTAGTTTTAGATTTTTAGATTAGCTGCTCATAAGTAGTATGATTTAAATGAATTTATTTCTATTAAACCAGTTTGAAAATTGAAACTGCTCAAGAAATAGCCCAATGATTGTTGTTTTTAGTAACACTATACCTTTAAATATTTTGGAGGGAATTTTAAAACCTTAATTGATGCTTACTATATAAAATCCAGATTGTATGTGATTTTTCTTTGTCTGATGAAGCAGTCTGTTGAACAGTGAAAGTGCTTACGTGTGGAATAAAGGATTGTGATTTTTATATCCTGGTTAGTGTTATCCTTCTTTGCTTTTGGGATTTACTGCTATTTGTGTTTTGGTTTGCTTGTGCCTTGGGTTTTGGTTTCATGATTTTATAATGAGTTACTTTAAGTGAATAATAGATTGTGAATAGATAAGTGAATAATAGATTAATGTAGTGAAATGATTGGTGCTGATTAATAGACATGATTTGATATATATATATATATATATATATATATATATATATATATATATATATATATATATATAAATGTATTTATATTGTAATTGTGAACTAGGTCTGAAGAAGTGGTGTACCTACACTAAGAAAGCACTTACCTAATAAACGGAAGTTTTTTATTAAATCCTTTCTGCCTTTAGTTGGATTTGTTGGATGCTTTTGTGGAAGATTAAGTTAAATGCTGTTTGCTGCCAAAAAAAATGACTAAAAAATAGAAATAAATATCTAAACTAGCTGTAATTCAATGATCAATGTTATGAGAATTAAGCTCAATACCGGAAGGCCTTCAAAGAGCTTGCCGACATACAGACCCAGATTAAATGTCCTAGTACCAAACCACCTATCCAAATTATTTTTTAAAATAATTAAGATTCTGATTTTCTAACCCATAGTGGAAAAATTTCCACCATAGACTAGTCCTCTAATGAAAAACATTATTCTGCCAGAGGTTTGACCGAAAAAAAAGTTATTATTCCTAATATTCAATAAATGTGTTCTACTTTGAATACAGTGTTCCCAAAGTCATTGTCTTTAACACATATTTATAAATAATTAAATCGCCCCTAACTGACCTATATTTAATTGTGAACAGACACAATGCTTTAATTTTTACCTATCATAATAGACTTCCTTCTAGCAGAATGCATTTGTATTCTTTCCAGTCTGTCTAACTGCACTTTGCTATATACAGAAATAGACAGACAATATTCTGTAATGGGTCTAACTATGGATTTATAGATTGGAAGTAAAACCATCTTATCTCTACTAACAAAACTGCTAAAAAGTATTCATTTCGCAATAACACTGTTCAAATAATTTCAAGTAATTGTGGGAAAAAAATTTAAGGAGTTGTCATTTAATATCCAAATCTTTTAAAACATTAACCACTTGAATACTAACATTATCCAAACATAGGGATATTTAGGGTTCTCTTCCCCAAAATACATGACACAGGTTTTATTCACATTAAATTTCATGTCATTCTCTTTGACTCGCCTAAATAAGGTTTCTAAATATGATTGAAGTTAGAGATTATCAGTTAACCCAGAAATTACTGATCCAAATTGTATATCTGCATATTTACTCCTCCATAAATTCTCTTCTAAAAAACTGACCATATCCCAAATAAGACTTGACCAAAAACTGAGCCCTGCAGTTATTTCACTTTCATCTGAAAATCTGTGACCATTCTTTACCCTACATCTCCTCTCTGTCAACTAATTACTACATGTATACTAATTTTGCTTTCTTTTAGTAAAGAAATAATCTTAAAATTTAGTATTTTATCAAGGGCCTTCAAATTCAAGTATATAACATCAGCTTCTACCACATCACCCAATAATTTCCATAATGTTCATAAAAGGAGAGCAAATTAGTACCATAAGACCTTCTGGCTACAAAACCCTGCTGAGTAGTATCAAACTTCCCATCCAGTGTATTTAGAAATTACCTTTTTCATAATACACACGATACCAGTGAGACTAATCGGTTTATAAATTTCAACCATAAATTGATCACCACCCTTAAACACTGGTACAGTGTGCACCAGTTTCCAAATTATGAGCACATAACCTGTTTTGAGAACCTTTGATATAACAAAACTCAAGCAAGGAGAAATTTCTTTTGCATTAACTGACAAAACAAATTTCCATTTATACCGTCAAGACCTGTAGCTGAACTAATATTTAACCATCTTCAACAGGTCATCAGAACCTAACAAAAAGAGCGAACAGTCACTAGAAACATTTCCCTTAACAAAATTTCTGTCAGGGGCCTACAGTGGGCACTAAGCTATTATTATGAATTTTTGGATGATCGATAACCAAATTCCAAGCAAAGGTAATAGCTACACCTGAACGGACATCTTTTTTTTTATTGACTCAGATGCCTATAAAAAGCCTTTTTACTCAACACCACATTACTTGCCTAACTTTTTTCATAATTCTTCCTTGTTAACCTAATCAGTCTCCTTAATTTATTCCTTACTGCCCTAAGTAGATTTTTCCTGCTTGACCTTTTCAGTCCATTTCATAAATTCTAAAGCCTTCTGTACAGTTTTTAAAGATTTACATCCCTTAGGCTTGCTAGGGACCACTGATATAAAATTATCAAGCCGCTTCTATTAATTTATTTTTTTTTTTTTTAATTCCATGACACTCTTCTTACTACTGTTTTTTTCAAATCTCTAAAATCGCTGTTCTCCTTTAAACTTTTTGACAGGGAGCCAGCCCCCCCCTCACACACACACACACACACACACACACACACACACACACACACACACACACACACACACACACACACACACACAAAACTTGTAGATACCAACTCAAAGATTGGTACCTTGAAAAAAAAGGAATATTCCAGAGATATGGCCATTTTGGTCTTGGTATGTATAAAAGTCCACTTTTTTGGGTATTCAGTCTCCATGTTTCGGTATTTTATTTATTTTATTGGGAATGTCTGACTGGACACTGGTCCTTTTTCAGTGGAGGCCCGGTGAGAAAAGCTGCAGTTATAAGAATTACTAATCTGACAGAAGCTGACAAAGATGGAAATATTCACAAACACTAGATACATGATGATGGACAATACAATTCTGAGAAAATGTTTATATCACACATTTACATGAATTGTTTTACAAATTTGATGAGCAAGACTAGTTTCCAGTCATTTAACTCTCTCTGAGAATACATTTACATCATCCAAGTACATCACATGGTTAAGCATGTAGAACGCGCCTTTGATATTTACATCACACATTTATATATGAATAAGAACAATTCAAATAAGAAAGAGGATAGTTACCATTCATTAGTGGTCAAATATTGGTGAGTGATAACTCAGAGTGACAAGTATTAAGTTTAGAATCCGAAGTAAAGCCTATCCAGGACAGTTGCAAGAACAGAGCCAGTTGTCCATTAAGTGTGACTTTGGGAGCTTTTTAAATTGTAGAGGCGTTTGAGGTTATTGGGGTTGGAAGTTTTATTCCATAATTTAAGAATGGAGTTTGAGAAGAGCGAGTCCCCAGCAGAGTTGTTAGCTTTGGTAACGTCTAGAAGGAGTTTGTAACTGGATCGAAGGGATGTAGAATTGGCGGAAGGTTGTAATAAGATTTTGGAGAGCGGAGGTTTAATCAGATTGGTATAGTAATTTGTGGGCAAAGGTTAATTGAAGTGTAGCAGCTAGAGAAGCTGTAGCCATTTTAGCTGTCGAAGAGAAATAGTGTGTCCTGTGGGTGGCACCAGTGGCAAACTTGGCAATGTTGTTATAACAAGATTACAGTTTATTGACATTAGCTTTGTGAAGATTTGTTAGAACTGGGGAGACCTATAAGAGAGTAGACACGAGGTGTGTGTGGGCGATGGTAGATTTTGTATTTGTTGTTAGAAATAGTTTTTGTATAGAAGACCTATTTTTGTGTACCTTCTTGATGGTTTGTGCTTTGTGAATGTCATATGTCAGGTTATTGTCAGTCTTTACACCTAGTAGTTTAGTGTGTTATTGTGGTGATGATTTTATTTTTGGGTAAGATATTGAAAGACAGGGAAGTCTAGGGGGATCTAGTTGGGTGGAAGAGAAGTTATTGGGATTGAGTTGGGATTTAGTGATCCATGTCACCACAGATAGGAAGGAGTCTTGTGTTATGTTGCAGAGATCTAGCAGGGAGGATCTGGACATATTAGAGTAGTGTCATCTACATTGTATTACTGAGGCGTGAAGTGAGGAGGAGTGGAGCTGGGTAATGGAGAGAGAATAGTAGAGGCCCAAGAATGGAGCCTTGAGGAACCCTTAAGGTAACTGGGAGGAGAGGGGGAAGTTGATGCTGCCATTGTATGGCCTGCTGTCATCCTGATAGATAGCTGTGGAATCAGGTGGTGGAAGAGTCACTAAAGTTTAGGGTGGAGAGAACATTGAGTTTATTGTGATTTACCATATCAAAGGCTTTGTACATGTCCAAAAATATAGCGGATAAATTTCCCCTCATGTCTATCGTGGTTCACCTGTGTTGGTAAAAGACATGAGGGCGGTGGTGGTGCTATAAGAGGGGGTAAAAACCGTGTTGAATATTAGTTTTTTGTGTGAAGGTAGTCCATTAATTAGGTATGTATGACTCTTTCAAGGATTTTTAGATAAGGGTGACCGGACGGCAGTTGGACAGTAATTGTCAAGTTAGGTGGAGTTACCTCCCTTGTGTAAAGATAGAATGTGACAGATTTTCCAAATGGCAGGAACCAGGCTCTCTGATATTGATCTGTTTATGACTACAGGGTATGCTGTTGCTTCAGCTGCAGTCTGTAGAAAGTTGGCTCGGCGGTTGTCTGTGGCTAGGGTGACTGGTTGTAGTTTTTTATGGTATGAACAGACACTGGGTGTAATGAAAAGTGGTTATGTGAGTTGGTGCTGTGCTGAGGTATGGAAGGGACAGAGGTGGTGGTGGTGGTCTGAGAATTTATAAGGGCTTGGATAGCTTCAGTAAAGTATTTATTAAATTGTGTTTAACAGCAGCCTAGAACTTTTGAGGGTTATTGTAGTGGATATTGTGGTAATAGTTGATCTTGTCTAATTTTACTAGTTTCTTAGCCTTGTTTTGCAGTTCTAAGAATATTTGATTTTCAACTTGGGTTCTATTTTTGTGAAAATGTTCCCAAGCCTTGTCTCTAGCCTTAAGTAGGGATCTGGATTCTTTACTTAGCCAAGGTGCATAGTTAGTTTTTACTGTGATAGTTCTAGGGGGTGTGTGGCAGTTTAGTATATCTAAGAAACTTGTGTTGAAGGAGTTGGTGTCTTCTAAGGGTAGCTATTTGAGAGGTTCCCAGTTGCAGCTTTTTAGTGTGGAAATGTTTTTGTTTGGGTTGAAAGTTATTTTTTTTTATTCCTAATTGAGCGGTAGGTGGTTTTCTTTGCATGATGAGAGAGGGCTCTTAGGAGATATTTATTTTATTTTAGATAGTCCGACTGGATGCATGTCCATTTTCAGTGGATTAATTACATACAGATACATACAGATAATATACAGTTACAGGGACAATATATTTTTTTTTTTTGTTAGATACATTTGTCAACAGAGTGAATTAGATACAATTCAAAATGCAATAATATTTCTATAAGTTGTTACAGAATCCTTACAGTTATAGTATGCAGTAAAGCAGAGAGGAGCTTGATTTCTATAGAAACCAGAGGAGGTAGGATCTGGTTGATAATTATTTGAGACTTTGAAAAGGAAGAGTAGGAACTAGTAGGTACAGAGGAGTGGGTATAGTATGGGTCAAGGAGAGTTAATCAGGGTTAATACATGACTTAAAATATAGCTTAAGATTATATTTGAATTGACAAAGGGAGGTGGAAAGTCTTAGGTTGTTAGGGAGGTTGGTAGATGGTCAATCAGGCTGTCAGGGAGGGGTTGTTGACCAGAATCCAGTTGAGGATAGATTGTCGCTTGGAAAATTTGTCAGTCCTTGTAGCAGTTCTGATTAGTTGGGTGAACCCTTGAAGGTTGATAAGGGATGTCTGAGTCTGAGAGGAGCAGTTGAGGCAGTCAGTGTTGAAATCACCCATCAGGACTATTTCCTATGGGAGGGAGGTAGAGATCCAGTGTATTATGCTTTCTAGTGTGGGGATATTATTTCCTGGGGGGATAATAACGACCTGTGATATGTTTTTTGGTGTTAATGTTTAGTTTGGCAAAGATAAGTTCAACATTTTCATACTCTAGGATCCTTAAATCTAAATAGTCAAGTGTTAGGTGGCCTTTATTTATTTAAGCTTGATGACCGGGGAAGTCCATTGGGCCATAAGAGCCTGTTTTCAGTGGAGGCCCGGGGAGAAAAGCTCCAAATATTGCAAGTTGCATATTACATGTTACAAAATAACAAAGATTTGTACAGAACAAATAAAACATTTAAGAAATGTAATACATTATGTAATAAACTTTTAGTGCGTTAACATTTAAACAGAAGGTTACTAGCCCTTTTGGAGGATGGGTAAACTGAACATTTTTAGAAAGACATTTTTGTCAAATAAGCTCTTTGTAAGTAAACATTAAACAAGTAGCTACTAGCCCTTGGCAGGTTAGTTGGACCATTTTGCATGGAGAGAGTACCAGAAAATTGGATTATGGAAAGTATAGTACATTAGGTAGCAGAGAGAAAATTGGTCCCTGGTAGGGCGAGACTGTTTTAGGTTGAGATGAAGCAATAGAATTGGTAAATGGTAATGATTTCAGTGCAGGGTAGGACGAGATTGGGTGGAGAGGGGTTTATGTTGGAGAGTGACATGGGCATTCCCATTTGGCTGATAGATGAGAGAATAGCTGAGATTTGGAATTGGTATGGTTTGGAAGGTTGCGAAGGTGGGGGGGGGGTCCACTGCTTGGCTATGGATTAGGACAGTAGTAGGTGACCAGAAGGTCGAGCTGGTTTGTGGACCTGAAGGAGATTTTGGTTTGTGGATCTGAGTTGGCAGTTGGGTGTATAGGGTTTCAAGCATGTAACGAGAGATGGGAAGTTTGTGGGTTTAAAGATGAGCTTGTGGGCAATGGTGAGTTGTAGGTGACTGCGGTAGTTGGGGAGTTCAAGCCAATTGAGGGTGAGGAGGAAGTGGTAGTGGTGGGATGAGTTTTTTTGAACTGGTTGCAAATTTGCAGATCTTGTGGTGGCAGGATTCAAGTTTGGATCGTAAGCCGAGGTGGAGATTTGTGAACAGAGGGGTGCCGTACATCAGAGAGGAAGGAAGGTGGATGCCAGGGTTTGACGGATAGAGGGGCTGAGGAAGCGGTTGTGTCTGTAGAGGAGACCTATCTTTTTGGTTGTTTTTTTGATTGCAGTGGATGTGGGTATCAAATTTTAGTTCATCATCAATGATGACGCTGAGAAGCTTGGTGGTGGGAATGATTTCATGGGGGTGGTGGTCTGGCTTTGTGTGGTGAATGAGGTTTTGTCAGTAAGAGTTTTTGATAGAGGAAAAGATCATTAGTTTGGTTATTTTGCACTTAGAGTGAAGTGGTTAGACTGCATCCAGGTTTCAGTTGTGGAGAAGGCTAATTGGGTTTTTACAAGGAGTTCGGAGGGTGAGAAGGCTGAGCAGATGATAGTAGAGTCATCCGTTTATTGTATGACAGATGACTCTGGGATGGAGTGGTTAAATTTGTTAATAAACAGGTTAAAGAGTAGAGGGCCAAGAACGGAACCTTGAGGGATGTCTGTGGGTGTAGGGTAGGTGGAGGTTGAAGTTTTCCATTGGACAGCTTGTTGGAAGTTGGACAGGTAGCTGGAAAACCAGGCTATGATGGAGGGAGTGAGATGTAGGGTGGAAAGTTGGGATATGAGTAGGGTGTGGGAGTGGTGTCAAAGGCTTTTGACAAATCTAGGAATAGCGTAGATACAATTTTGCCTGAGTCTCGTTCAATGTTGATGGTTTCCCGAAAGGAAAGAAGGGCAGTCATGGTGGTGGCCAAGGCAAAAGCCATGTTTGGTAGGGGAGAGGAGATTGTTTTGGGTTAGGTGTGTCATTAGTTGTACTTGGATGGTTTTTCTCTAGAATTTTAGAAAGAAGGGAAAGGATGGCAATAGGCCTGAAGTTGGTGGTGTCAGTATTCTTGCCACCTTTGTGTAGGGGGTGATGTAGGTATGGCACCAGACGGAAGGGATTCTTGCATATGGATCTATTTATAAGAATAGAGATGGGATAGGTGATGCTGTCTGCAGATAGTTTGAGGAAGGTAGGTGGAAGATTGTCAGGTGCATTGTGACAGGGTTCGAGTTTGAGGAGGAGTCTTTTTATAGTGCTTGTGGGAATGGGAGTAAGGCAGAAGGGTGTGGAGGGGGTAGGTGATTTGGGGTGGAGGATGTGGTGGGAGGGGATGGGAAGGAGGTGGATAGTTTGGCTATGCAGTCTGTGATGAATGAGTTGAACTGGGAGGCTGTGTCAAGGTCCGAGAAGGTGGGATTAAGACAGGGGTTTTCTTTATTACCAGGGTGCAGAATTGATGAAATGGAGTCCCAGAATTTTTTGGGGTTTGTTGAGTGCAAGGACTGGAGTTTGGAGTAGTGAGCTTTGTGATCTTTAGTTATTAGCTTTTTTGTGGAGTTTCGGAGATGCTTAAACTCTAAGAAGATGTTTGGGTTTTTATGTTTTTGATGCGGTTTCCATTTTTTTGTCCCTTTGTTGCATGGCTAGTTTAGTTTCTTTTGATAACCATGGGCAGGGATTGGGTTTGATGCGTTTGGTTCTTGGGGGAGTCTTTAAATAAAATTGCTGCTCCCCCGCCCTTCTTGGTTTTCCTGTCTTTGCAAAGAATACTGTAATTGGGAGCTATAATTTCATTGTTGTTGTCTCTTAAGCCATGTTTCTGTTAATGGTACGATGTCGGGCAAGTAGAGGGAGAGGAGGGCATGCATATCATGGAATTTATTTCCAGTACTCTAGCACTGTCAATGTTTATGGGCCATGCAGTTGCAGGCTTTAGAGTGCTCTAGCAGATCCCATCATTTCAAATAGTTATCATGTAAGTGGTATCTATTTTGTAGGTTCACAAGTAAATACTAGGCCATCTTTCTGCAAGCTATTACAAGCCAGTGTGCTGAGTAAAACCCCGTGCCTTGTACCTATAAGGTAAAAATTTTGACCGTTTTGCCATGTGTATGATTTGCTTTCACCTTCATCAACAGGCTGTTCAACTTTTCCTCATCTTTCAGCCATTAGAGTGGTACTGTATGCCTATGTGAGGTTAGTATTTTTCCAGCAGTTCTGATTCCAGCATCTGGTTTGTCTAATGCAAAATTTCACATGATATACCCTTCAAATAACTTTAAGTAGGGTGACAATATACAGTCTTGTCTTACTACTTTTCCAACCTTCAGCTGGTCAGTTATTCCATATTTTCTTTTAACTGTTGGCTTTCTTTTTGCTTGGATTCTTCTGAAGGCAAATAAGGTGACTTGGTATTCTCTTAGCACTGCCAAAGTTTATGGGCCATGCATTTGCAGGTTTTAGAGTAGTCTATAAAACACGACTCCCTTGCTTTTTATCCTGCAGATGCTTGCACTTTGATTTGTGGTGTCTCTCTCTCCCTTCTAAAAACAACTTGTACATCAGGTAGTTTTAGATCCATATACTGCTGGAGTCAGGGTTGTAACATTTGAAGCATTAACAAACAAATGTTATTGCTTGATAACTTGAACGCACTCGTACTCTTTAGCATTGCCTTTTTCTGGGTGGGGGGGGGGGGGTATAAATTGATCTTTTCAAATCTGTTGACCATTGTTGTTGACAAATTCCAGGCAGCACTGTAACAGCATTGTATTGTACATTTTTAAGTAATTGATCACTTCCTGCAAGGGCCCATTTAACTTCACTCTTCTAGATGTCTGGCTATAGACCAGGGAACATACAATTGCATGCATCAGTGATTCATAGGTTCATACTAGGCTATCTGCCCAAGGGCATTTATAAGCCTAGCCCATAGTTATTTGGCTTTCGCCACCCCTTTAGTTTGAATAAAACTATGCCTATTATTTTGCTGTGCCTCTGTCAAGCAGTGACACTGAAGTAATCCCTCCCATCCATTGGTCAAGATTCCTCTTGAACAAGGCCAGCAGGTGCTCTGCCTCACATGTACCGGGATTTTGTTCCACAGCATAGGAGTCTCTGGGTGATGAATCTGTCCCTCCAGCACGTTCTATTAATAACCGTGTCAAGGTTTAAGTCTCCTGCCCTTGTGGTTCTGAGGGATCTAGATTTTTTGAGGTGAAGCATATTCATCAAATCAGGGTTTGACATGGCCTTATATGTCAGGCACAGGTCACCTCTGAGCAAGCGGTATGAGACTGAATAGAGCTGGAGTTCTTTCAGTCGGGCAGCATAAGACATATTTTTGAGACCCTTTATCCTTTTGGTGAGGAACTTTTGGGGCCTTTCTAGCTGCTGCAGGTGTCGGGTCAGATACATTCCGAATGGGGCATTGTACTCAATCATAGGTCTAATGAGTGATGAGTACAGGGGGACGATGACCTCCCTTGATCTAGATGTGAATTCCTTCATGATCAGGTGGGCAATGTAGAAGGTTTTCCTAACTATTTTAGCAACATGAGTGTCAAAACGAAAGGCTACTGTCAACCTGGGTCCCCAGATCCCTGATGACTTCTTCTGTGCTCAGTGGATTGCCACCTATATGGTAGCTAGGGGTAACCTTGTTTTTCCCGAAGGGTATGACTATGCATTTCTTGGCATTTAACTTTAGGCCATGGCTCTGGCACCAGTTATCCGTTTCTGTGAGGCCCTTCTGAAGGATATCTGTGTCAGATGTGTTTTCACTTTGGCTGTTTGCAGTCATCTGCAAACTTTGTCAGCCATAACCCTCCTGTGTTTGCTTGTACTTCAGAAAAGTAGATGCCGAACAAGAGTGGACCCAGGACTGAGCCCTGTGGGACACCACTTGTGACAGGCTTTGAGTCTGACATGGCTCCAGCAACTCTGACCTTGTGGGTTCTGTCACTTAGCCAGTTTGCAACCCATCTTGTGATGTATGGGTTTACATTCAAGCTGATGAGTTTTTCAATGATACCTGAGTGGGGTATTGTGTCAAGGCCTTTGCCAGGTCAAGGTAGGCTGTATGGACTGCCTTTCCTCATCAATGGCCTTGGTGACTGTCTCAAAGTCAACCAAGTTTAAAAGGCATGATCTGCCTTTGACAAAGCCAAACTGGGTTGGATCCAAAGTCTGCAAGTTCCCTATGTCTTTATTTATGAGTTCCATTATGATCCTCTCCATGGCTTTGCAGATAAGGCTTGTCAAGCTAATGGGGCAGGGTCGGTGGAGGCACCGCCTTGTGAAGTGGGACCACAGTCGCCACTCCTTGGGTATGTATCCTGAGGTGAGGCTAAGATTAAACAGCTGTCCTAACTGTGGGTTTAATTCCTCATTGAGTTCATGGAGCACACAGCCGGGGACACCATCTGGTCCCATGGATGCTGTGTTTTGCTTTGGAGAGTGCAGCTCTCACCTGGGAGATGTTTGGGGCTACAATCCTCTGGTATAGATATCTTGGCTTGTGGGGGGGGGAGAAGTTTGCACTGAACCTGTCAGCCAGTATGTTGGCAATGTGTGTAGGTTCAGTAATCTTCACATCATTTTGAACTAATTTTGAGCATATCTGGGAGTTTCCTCCTAGGTTTCTAACATAGCTAAAGAAGGCCTTATGATTGTCTTTTGAGTCCTTGGCGATTTTTCTCTCAAAATTTGCCTTGGATGATTTTATGAGAGCTCTTAGTTTTTTACTTATAATGATCAAAGGTGTCGTACCTTTCAAGGATTTTGCTCTATCTTGTAGTAGCTTCCTCATTTTGTTGTAGAGCTTGTTTATGGCTGGGGTCCACCAGACTGGACGCTTGCCTTTGGTACAAAGAGTCTTAGTTTTGTTTGGGATTGCCTGATCCATGCAGTCCTGTAGGTGCTGGTAGAAGGCATTTGTAAGTGATTCAGCGGTTTGAGTAATGTTTACCACTGGCTCAGGGGCCTTAAAGGAGACCACACTAGTTTTTAGTGTGAAGTCGGCTTTTGAGAAGTTTTTCACTGTGGTCTTTTTATTTCAGGTGGGGCGGGATGAGGACCTCCAGCGAGATTAGTTTATGATCTGATCTCACCAGTGAGGGGTATACGTGTTGAACATTGTGATCCCATGTTCGTGATGATGAGATCAAGTATGTTTTCTCCTCTTGTGGGGATGGTGACTAGTTGTTCCATGGCATTTGAGTTTATGAACTCCAGGAACCTTTGGGCTAGAGTGTTTGGGCTTGAGTAGTGTTCCCAGTCTATATTAGGGTAGTTGAAGTCACCTAGTATGATGGTGTTTGGAGATACATTTATCCCTCCATTGTTTTCAGGAAGGCCATGTGAGGTTCCTGAGTTTGAGAGGGTGGCCTGTAACATGCTACAAATTGCAGAGCAGTCTTGCCTATGGTTAATTGCACCTGGATGGTCTCCGATGCATACCTTGAGGTGTGGGTGTCCTTTATGAATATGGACACCTCCTTTCTTGGTGTTGTCCGGATTTTGGGGCCGTGATATGAGGTGAAACCTGCTAGTGCTGGGGTGCTCTCAGGAGCCTTGAACCAGGTTTCTGTCACAGCACAGACATCGATGTTCTCCATACTGAGAAGGGCATCAGTGCGTGCATCTTGAGATTGAGACTTCTGGCATTGAGCAGCATTACCCTTAGTTTTTACTTTTTGTGTTCTAGGGTGGTAGGTTTAGAATTTGAGCCTTGCCTAAAAGGCACTATGGGGTGGCAAGAGCCTTTGCCAATATCCGAAGCCTAGGGTGACAGGTGCAAGCCGTCCTTTGCGCAAGCTGGCTTGTCCAGCATGTCATCCCAGGCAGACAGACATTGGATCCCCTTTGAATGACACCAGAATTTAAGCCAATTATTAAAGCTGATCATCTTATCACTGTATTGTGGCATCATTCTAGGTGAAACGAAAAACCAACGATCCTTGGATCCTGGTGATAAGTTATCCTTTATTACAAAGCACCAACAATTCCGCAGACAGTAATTAAACAAACAGCAAGGACTAAGCGCTTTCACCCTGGAAACAGAGCATCTTCAGAGTACTAAATGTGCACTACCTACTTCGTTATATAGCAAACAGTTCCCTTAATTACACTTAACGTTAAATAACTTAATTAGTTAATTGACCAACAAACTGAATTAAAGTGAAAGAAGTAGAAAATCAACAAGAAGTCAGGTTACAAATGACTCGCTGAGTTTGGATATTTAAATATTTAAATATAAACCAAATACAAATATATCTGTTCTATACAACTATTTGAATATATGTATAAATAAATAAATCAATGTATGTTTATTGCAAGTTAGATAGTCAATTAAATGTTAAATGTAAAAAATATAGTTACTGATTCATTTTATAAAATATAAAATATGTTAATATAGCAGCATGCTGTATCTTAAAAAATGTTGTATTATTGTAGGGAAAATGTAAAACACACTCATTGAACTGTGACATCTGTACGAGCTAAAAATAATTAAAATTAATTAAAATATATATATATATATATATAAAATTGTAAAGTGCATATAGTATCTTCTTAAATAGTGTACCCATATTAAAAAAATGTTATTACAAATTTCATAATATCAAAAATTCTATCGAACTTCATCTAAAAAATCATTAGAAAACTCAAGACAAGAATTAGTGAACATTTGCGAGACATAAAAAAACATAAAACAACCAGTGCTTTATATAATCATAGTATCAATTGTTGCAATTTTAAAAAATTTACATTTTTTATTATTGACAGAATTTTTTATAACGAAAGTAGTGGTGGTGACGAAAAGATGATCTTAGAAGCAAAGGAATGTTTGTGGCAACTTAGATTAAATGCCACAGCATTGCCTGGTATTAATGAACAAATTTCGATATCTAGTATATTAAAGCTTAGATCACAATTCATTTGAAAGGTTAATTAGTTTACAAATGAATTCCTTATGTTGATTCAACTATTAATTTTCAATGTTTTTAGTCAGCACCTTATATCACCTTACATATCACCACACTATTCTATTTTAAACTAATGTGTAAATGTTTACAATTTATAGTATATTATATTTACAGTATATTATATTTATATAACTACATATTTATATATTTATATATTTAATTTTGAATATTTTACATTGTAGGTAGGTACTACATCACACTATTAAATTCATTGTTACAACTGTGTTGACATTATTATACATTAATATATTATTTTTATTTTACATAGTTTAACAATGAATTATCAATATTTATATAGATACATTTTGTATAGATAATTTCTTATCATTAGTAGTAATTTTTATATTTTATTATTATGTTAAATTATAAACAAAATAAATATGTATATACATACTTTTACATGATCTTTTAGATGAAGTTCGATAGAATTTTTTGATATTATGAAATTTGTAATAACATTTTTTTAATATGGGTACACTATTTAATAAGATTATTGTTTAACAATATATACTATACTATATTATATAAATATATCTAAAGATACTATATGCACTTTACAATTTTATATATATATTTTAATTAATTTTAATTATTTTTAGCTCGTACAGATGTCACAGTTCAATGAGTATGTTTTACATTTTCCCTACAATAATACAACATTTTTTAAGATACAGCATGCTGCTATATTAACATATTTTATATTTTATAAAATGAATCAGTAACTATATTTTTTACATTTAACATTTAATTGACTAACTTGCAATAAACATACATTGATTTATTTATACATATATTCAAATAGTTGTATAGAACAGATATATTTGTATTTGGTTTATATTTAAATATTTAAATATCCAAACTCAGCGAGTCATTTGTAACCTGACTTCTTGTTGATTTTCTACTTCTTTCACTTTAATTCAGTTTGTTGGTCAATTAACTAATTAAGTTATTTAACGTTAAGCGTTAATTAAGTGTAATTAAGGGAACTGTTTGCTATATAACGAAGTAGGTAGTGCACATTTAGTACTCTGAAGATGCCCTGTTTCCAGGGTGAAAGCGCTTAGTCCTTGCTGTTTGTTTAATTACTGTTTGCGAAATTGTTGGTGCTTTGTAATAAAGGATAACTTATCACCAGGATCCAAGGTTCGTTGGTTTTTCGTTACAAGTGTTTGCGTTTGGAGGATTTATCATTCTAGGTGAAGGTAGGATACTGCTCAAGGTCAGGGTCATACCTGCCTGGGCTACATAATCAGAGAGCTCCTCAATGTCTCTTTTCATGTAGTCCTCAGGTCGTTGACAGCAGCGTGGACCATGACTGAGTCGTACTTGTACCTGCTGTTGAGAGACCTGAGTGCTTGTGTTATGTGGCGGATTCTAGTGCCCGACAGGCAGCTTACTGTGACCTTCTCCTTACTCAGTCTGGTGAGCGGGACGTCAGTGTGTCTGACTATGGAGTCACCTATGACAAGTATGTTTGGTGTTGTATTTGGCCTTAAGGGCAGTGACTGCTTTGCACACTGATTTTGTTGTTTCTGTTGTTTGTGTGGTGTATTGAGTTTGCAGTTGCTTGGGTGTCTGCTTTGGAGGCCTCTGCTGTTTAGGTAAATTTTTACTCAGAGCCTCCGAGTATGTCTTAGTGTGTTTATGTGTTTGATTCAGTGGTGTGGTTGAGTTATGTGAGACTGGTATTGTGGTGTGTGTAGTTGCCTTCTCCTCCTGCCTGGTCTTGCCAGTCCTGAGTTGAGAGAGCTCAGCCTCCAGTCTGGCTAAATAGCTGCATCTCTCACAAGTGTTAGTGTTACATGGGAGGAGGAGAGGGTTGTCCGTGTACATGAGGCAATTGTAACATTGTCTCAGAATTCCCAGATTCACCAATTGGGCAGGAGAGGACGCCAGCATCTGACCCTTCGACATGCTAGAAAGAATTATGAGTTGGTATGAGACAGAAAAGTAGTGGGCTTAGCAGGGAAGTGGGCACTCCTGGGGGTTTTGCTAGTGAGAGATTTGTATAATATAGGAGTGCTTGACCTGCAAAGAGAATGCTTATAAGACGAGGGATATGTTTATAAGACAAGTGCTGAGCTTTTTGAGAAGAAAAAGCTATTTGGAACAAGTGCTGCACTTTTTAGTGTAGGTGTAAACTGTTTAGGTTCCTAACAGAGCAGTTCTAAGGGAAAAATTGAAGAACAGACTTTCTGGAGCCAGAAAGAGTTTAACCTTGTTTAACCGGGCTGCCCGATGCTGCTCTAGTGGCAACTCCGCTAAATCACGCTAAAGCACGTTAAAGCGTGCTTGATAGCAGGGGCTGGAAAGAAGCAGGAATAGACCCAAAAGGGAAAATCAAACTACAGTTTCAAGTCAGTAACCACCTCTACGGGGGCAGGGAAGCTGCTCAATGTTAGTCACTGCCACTGATCAACAGAGAGACCCTCCTTCAGCCCAAGCAAAATGGCCTCACAGAAACTTTCAAACAGTTCAGGAACAGCAAGCCTGTATCTGAACTTTTTAACTCTCAGAAAAGTGGGAAAAAGCAAGATTTTTTTTGTTTTGTTTTTTACAGAGATAGCAGAGGTTCACAAGTAATATCAAGTTATAACAGTGCAGTAAATGACCCCACTCAAGAGTGCTAGGTCAAGGACAGAAAATATGCAAGTTTTAAGAAAAAACGATTTAAAATTAAGTGCAAACAGGAAATTCAGCAAACAGCTTTTGGTTGTGCTCTAAATACAGCTACTAATACAGAAATCAAGTTTAACAAGCCAGAAAATGCTCAAGCTAGGCAGCTATGCAGAAAAACTTAGCAAATAAACAGAGAAAAAATACTTAAAATCTCAAAAGTGGCTCCCTTCTTCTCTCAGCGTTTTTTCCTCTTGGAGGGTGCTTCACCAACAGCCAACAAGCCTGAAAAGACCTTATGTAGTTCTTTTGTATATTTTTGCTAGCTGTTATTTTCTGCTTCTGTTGGGTCCCTTCCATTGTTGTTCTTTACACCCTACGGATTATCTGTTTTTTTTTTTAACAGCATCTCCTGTTCTAGACTTGGCTAAAAACTCTACCAAAGCCGGCCTTTCACTCTACACTTCCTTATCTGTTTTTCCTTTACCTGTACTTTGCCAGCCTCTAGTTAGGCTGCAGTATTTGATGAGCTTAGTGAAATGCTGCATTTAAATGAATTTTATGAAATCAACATTTTGAAGTTCTTGTGTTTGATAGTGGACACCTAATGCAAATAAACAAGGTTGGTAACATCAGATTATTTTAGTGATGACTTAGAAAAATTAACAAGGCTGATGCCATCAGATTATTATAGTTATGAATTTAAACAAACAAACTTCTAGATAGAGGTTATAACAGAATATTGATGTTGGTATTTTCATTCATTCGTCAACGTATGGGTCTCTGATCCAACTCGGTCAGTCTTTTTTTAGATTCTTGGATCCTACTCTCAAGCACCTCCCTTTACCCACAATACCCTTAACTTGCCAGATTACCTCAGATCTCAATTGCCATTCTAACGATTTGGTCAGGAATGCACTCTCTCAAGCTCTAGGGTGGTTTTGTGAGTCAATACAATTTTTTTTCTTTTCTTTTTTTTTACGTTCAATTTCTATTTAGCCTTCCTCCCTTTACTCTTCCTTACCTTCAGATTCCCGTTTAGGTAACTTTTATACCATTGTTGGTACTAGGCCTTCTTGTACTGTTTAGGTATTTTTTTCAACTATTGTTGGTAGTTTGTCTTTTCCTTTTATCTTTCCTTTCTAAAAAAAAAAAGTCTGTATATAAAAGTTTTGGTAGAGTTTCTCTTTTTTCCCTTCCTTTTGTTGTTGGTTAGCATTTGGTTGTTGGTATGGCCGACGAGCCAACCAGTTTTAAGAAGTGCCCTTCTGTGAGTATAAGATACACAATTCTGATGCCCACAGGGAGTGCATATACTGTTTAGGCCCTTCTCACTTAAAGGTATTGTGAGATCTGTGCAGGCTTTAACACAAGGGTGATCAATAATAGGCAGAATAAGTTGATCCTGAAGGGCCTTTTTCCAGCTTCTTCCTCCTCTATTCCTTCGACTTCTGGGGCTCAACCCCCGCTAAAGAGCAAAAGCTATCAGAGCCGGCAGAACCTTGCAGTGTTCTCCGGCACGGTCTCTTGTACCTGCTCTCCACGTTCAGAGCTGCCCTTCATAATCCAAAAAGTGTTGAGTTAGACACCTTCAGTTCTGACACCCTCTGTGGTAAGGTCTCCTCAGACCTAGAGCCTGAGATTTTCTTTGGAACCTGTCTCTGCCAGACTCTGGTCTCCATTTCTGCAGGATGACTCCTAGGAAGTCGTCCCATCCTCCTTCCCCAACTTCTTCCCTCAGGTCCTCCTGTAGTCTTTCCAAGACAGATGTGGACAGGAATGAGGACATTTCTTGGAGCACAAATCCAAATGGGGTGTTGCTGGCTTACTTGCCCATTGGATCCATGAGCCATCCGACCCATAGTTTGAGCCATTGAATCAGATTATGCCAAGAGTTGAAGTGTCTGATCTGAGGATACCACCTTGTTTGGGTCCGACTTTGTCTCTGACCCATTTGGTGCCTATCCATACTGAGTAGAACAATTCTCAGAGCCAAAGCACTGGTGCCAGATCTAGACCATTGACTTAGAGTCAGAGATTTTCACTGCCATTGCTTCCCCTCGGAGCCTCGGCACTGGACAGCTTGGGTCCGATTCCCTCCAAGGGGAAATCCGGGAGGGATAGAGAACTATGTTGAGCCAAGAGCTTCAACTCTAGTGAGGTTGGTTTCTACCTCTCCTGGATACTGTGCTTTGAGGTAGTGGAAAGGGTGAAGGGTGTTCTCCCATCCCAGGGACACATCTACTCTCACTTCCTCCGATCCTATACCCATTCCTCCAATGGATTCGAGCTCCAAGTGTCATCACCCTACTCTAAAAGGACAGGAACTCCCTGTCTTTTCCCATGCCTCTCCAAAAAACCCCACTGAAGAGATACACAGGAAGAGAATGTGCAAGAGGAGGCAGTTAGATTCCACTCATGAATCTTTAACTGAGAACACTGATTTTGATAAGGGGGAAGGGTCCCCTAAGTCCCACCTGAAGATGTCTCCTTCAGAGACATTTAGACAGCCTGTGCCAAAAAGGTGTTTAGTCCTCCCAAAGCCCTTTCCAAGAGGAGTCTGTGTTTCTGGAAGCCTTCAGGTCTGGCCCATCTATGTCTTGGGTTGCTCCCCTAGCGGATGACCTTATAGACCTAGTCTCCCACCGGTAGTGGAAGGAAACTGATTCCATAGAGCCTATCCCTATCTGTCCAGAGTTTAGGATCCCCCAAGGACAGGCAGTACTGGAGTAAGGGTATTCCTGTAGCTGCTATGGTTGTGGCAGCAGCCACCAAAAAGGAACTAGTCAAACAGAGTTCCTCTGTCCATTCCCCAAACAGGGAGTCTAGGGCATTGGAGAGGTTTGGAAAGTGTGTTTGTTTTTGGAAACCTTTTGTCTTACAGTTGCTCAACTGCCTGGCATATTTTACTGGATTACAGAGGGACTTGATCAAAAAACTGTAAGCCTACCCCAGGGTCCATGTCAGCAGAAGAAGAGAAAACCTATTAATCCCAACTTGCCACCCTACAATCTGTGTCCAGCGCATCCTTGAGGTTAATATCTCACTGCTGAAGGTTCCTCACTGGCTGCTGGTTTTGATGGATCATCCTTGTTTGGGCCCACAGTTAAAGATGCACTTTCTAGCAGTGAGAAAGGTGGAAAGATCTTGTCTGCTAACCTACAAAGACCTTTCTCTAGGAATCAGAGCGGTGGTAAGATGTAGTTCCAAAAAATGTCAATGACCTTTTCAGGACTTGCGTGGGGATTTTTCTCCCAGAGGGAGAGGGGGAAATAATGGAAGATGCCTCTCTTGACCCCTAATGGGGAAAAGCTGAAAGGAAAAGAAGACTGTGCCAGAGGCAGAGAGGATCTGCAGAACCAAGGGTCTCGAGATTTTCTGCCAGGCATTTTACTTAGCCTCTCCTTCCCTTGAAAGGTGGCCTGACTGTTCTTCTCTGGAGGCATTCGGGTCGTGGGCTGTTTTTCCTTCAACCAGACACCTGGACAACTATAACAAGAGATTGTTGGGTGTAAAAGATCATATCCAGAAGATACTTCATTCCCTTTTCACAGAGTCCCTCTCAAAACAGACTTCTTCCTGATGTTCACCCAGTCACAGGGAGCTAGCAGCATTAGAAATCCGAAAACTGCTAGAAAAGAGTCGTACAAAAGGTCCCACCAGACCAGGCAGGGTCCAGAATTTACTCAGGGTTATTTTTATTCCAAAGAAATCGGGGGGACCTGAGAGCTATTCTGATCTCAGTCATCTAAATCAATTTGTGAAGAACCCAAAGTTCTAGATGGTAAAGGTTCAGTCCATTCTGCCTCTTCTACAGAATGACTACTGTATGTGCTCTATAGATCTTCAAGATGTTTACTATCACATCAAAATAAACAGGCTTTCTCGAAGATGTCTGTGCTTTCCAGTGGGAGGCAGTCATTGCCAGATCAGAGCCCTGCCCTTTGGTCTCTCCACAGCCCCAGGGTGTTCACCAAATGTAAGGCAGTGGTGGCAGCTCATCGCAGACTGCACAGATTCAGAGTGTTTTCCTTATTTAGATGACTGGCTCCTTTCCAAACCAGCCAACCATCTCCTAGAAAAGGCCCAGGATTACTTCCTCCAGTTGTGTCCATTCCTAGGGATCACAGTAAGTCTTTCCAAATCCCATCTTCAACCAGTTCAAGTTTTGGAGTTGTAGAAGTCTCCTGGATACAGATGGACAGTCTGCATTCTTACCTCGGAGCAGAATTAATTCTCTAAGACTGCGAGATTGGTTCTTCAAGCCTTAGCTGCAGCAATCACCCTGTTACCCATGGCTTGGTTTCATGTGTGAATTCTGCAGTGGACCCTGTTAGTACAGTGGCCGAAGCTTCGACGGCCATTATTTCATGAGCCTGCAAGGATTCCCTACTCTGGATCCAGTCCAGCAAGCTTAGTCGGGGTACCCATTTATCTTTCCTCCCCCGAAGGCCATGCTGACCATGGAGGCCTCCCAGTTGGGGTGGGGGGCATTTTTTGGGACAGACTGTTCAGGATACGTTGTCCCCAGAAGAGACCAATTTGCATATCATTGTCTTAAAGATGAGAGTGGCCCTATTAGAGTTGCCAGCCTTTCAGAACTTTCTTCCTCTAGGTACAATTGCTATCCAGCCAGACTATGTCAGTGGTTTGGTACGTCAGCAACCAGGGAGGAACCAGATCTTACCCCCTTTGCCGAGAAGCAGTGAGAGTTTAGCAGTGGGTGATCTCCCTCCAACCATTTTCTTGTAACGATGCACATCCTGGGGAAATCCAACATCTTAGCTGACAAGCTCTGCAGATTCATCCTGATGGTGCACGAGTGGTCTCTTAATCCTGTAGTGATGAAAATGATTTTTCGTCAGTGGAATCATCCTTGCTGTGACCTCTTTGCCTCTCCCCTCAACAACTCAACAGGTTCTTTGTACTAATTCTCCCCTCAGGGGGAGTTGCCAAGAGATGCACTAGTACACGTTTGACCCTACCGGTCTCCTGTATGCTTCGCCTCTCCTTCCCTTGATACCCAAATTTCTCCAGAAAGCGCAATGGTTGAAGAACAAGGCCACTGTCATTACTGCCTTCTGGCCTCAGCAGGTGCGTTTCCCCTTCTTATGGTCCTCCTCTGATGTCCACCTGGACACTGGACCCCAGTCCAGACCTACTATTGCACCCTTTGGGAATGATCCTTCCAGACCTTCAGGGCCTCAAGTTAAGCACATGGTTTCTCCGATACCAGTGATGGCTAGGCAGTCCAGGCTTTCCTTTCCAGTTCGTCAGATTTTATCCTTGTGTCAAAAATCTTCTAACAGAAAGATTTACAGGAGTAAATGTAAGATTTTCAGTTTGGTCAGAACAAAGAAAGCTGGATCCCTTCACAGCTCCACCTCCTGCTATATTAGATTTTCTGGCTTCTATAGTGGGAAAAGCTGTCACAGTCTTAAACTTAAGTCCAGCTTACAATCATTTCTGATTATCACATTGGACATAATGCTTTTCCCCTAGCTTCTTCAAAACTTTGTAAGCCTCTTCTTAAGGGACATTTCTGCTTAGACCCTCCAGTAAGTGACCCTGTTCCTCCCTGTGTTCTTACAGTTTTGTTACAAACTTGAATGCAGTCCCCCTTTGAATCTTCGGCTACATCATACCTGAAATTTCTTTCTTGAAAAATTATTTTTCTTGTTGCTATTATGTCAGCAAGACAAGTTTCTGAACTTCAAGCAATCTCTTCAAAACCACCTTATTTTATAAAAGGATTTTTAAAAAAACTGATCAACTGTTCGTCTCCTTTGGTAAAAATAAATTGGGAAAAACAGTATCTAAAGTTAACTTGCCTAATGGATAACAGATTGCATTTCCTTTGTATATTCTTTAAGAGGTCTGTCCTTACCTAGATCCCCAAAAGCACATTCAACTAGGTCCATGGCTACATCATCTGCTTTTTGGGCTAGAGTTTCAGTAGATGACATTTGTGCTGCAGCCACTTGGTCTTATTCCCATACTTTTATTGCTCATTTACAAGTTGAGCATCATATCCAGGAACAGGGTTGCCTTTGGCTCCGGGCTTCTCCAAAATATCCTTCCTTGAGAACCACTCAAGATTATCATAGCTGGGGACTCTGTCCCATATGTTAAGGAATGAATGAAAATAACAACGTCAGATATTTAAGTTTATGTCCTCACCATAACTATGCATCTGTGTTGTCCATTTTCATTCTTCCTCAACTCCCCACCCTCCTTCTCCCTGTCCTTATCTTTTGGGAGTGACCTGGTGAGGTATATGGGAACCATTGTTCCCAGTCTGAACCCCCTATTCTGTTTCTCGTTATGTGTAATAATGATAATCATACGAATTTATGCCTTCTGGCATGTTTAGCAGCATCAAACTCTATCTGAGGTAATCTGGCAAGTTAGGGACATTATGGGTAAAGGGAGGAGTTTGAGTCAGATCAAAGAATCTAAAAAGAGTGGCCAAGTAGGATGTGGGGGTCTGATCTGAGACCTATATGTTGAGGAAGAATGAAAGTGGACAACGCAGATGCATAGATATGAGTACATAACTTAAATTTAGTTTCATTATGTGAAGATGTTAAGAGAAGTAGGGTGACTGCATATAAAACTCTTTCTTAATGTTGAGGGAGTAGTAGTGATTAACACAGAAAGTAGAAGAAGAAAATTTAGTCAGGCATGCTCCATCACTTGTAGTACCAGTGCTGTTTTACAGAAAACATTATCACTAGTAACATGATTGATTAATGAAATTATTTTGCATAATATTCTGGGTGATTAGCCTACTTTTGTAGATTAAAAATTGTGACAGTACATATGCATCAACATTGTTTTTAATGGGATGTGCTGCTTCATCTTTAAAGTATCTATTATAGTCGCCCTGCTAGACATGGGTCCAGGGAAGTAAATAGTGTGGGAAGAAATAGCCAGGGAATTGTTATGGCTAGGCTTGTATAGGCCCTAGGGCTGATAGCCTAGTACCAACCTATGAACAATGTTACAGCACTTGGATACTAGTTATAGTTTGGGACATTGTAATTAAGAAAATGTACTGTACTGGTATATGTAGTATATGTGATGTGTTTTTATAGGAAATCTGAGAGCATTAATTGCAATAAAAATCAAAATCTAATGTAGATGTGTTATGAGGGCACTTGGTGGCATGCTCTAATTTAAAAAAAAAACTAAATATCGTTTGTGTGTGATACCTGCAAGGGATTATGGCTTAGAAGGCCATTTGGACAATTAGGAGTAATTTTAGATATAATTTTAATTTATCAGGGTTGAATGAAAGTATTGATATCAAATTTTATTGAAAGAGATACAATTGACATTAAATGTACAGTGGATATAAAAAGTGTACACACCCATGTTAAAATGCCATTTTTTTGTGATATAAAAAATGAGACCACAATAAATAATTTCAAAACTTTTCCCTCCGTTGATGTGATCTATAATCTGTACAATTCATTTGAAAAAAAAATAAATATGTTAGGGGAAAAGTATAAAAAAAACATACAATACAGTGGTTGTATAAGTGTGCACACCTTTAAACTAATACTTTGTTGTTGTGTGCACACCCTTAAACTAATACTTTGTTGAAGCACCTTTTGATTTAATTACATCATTCAGTCTTCTTGGGTACACATCTGCCATCAATTTAAAGAGAGACTGATTAACCCCAAATAAGGTTCAGCTGTCCTAGTAGGATTTTCCTGACCTTTATTCAGTTTCCTACTACAGCAAAAGCCATTGTTTGCCGAGAGCTTACAAAGCATCAAAGGGATTTCATTGTTAAACTGTATCAGTCAGGAGAAGGGTACAAAAAATTTCCACAGCATTGGATATACCATGGAACACTGAAGACGGTCATCAAAAAGTGGAGAAAATATGGAACAGCAGTGACGTTGCAAAGAACTGGACGTCCCTCCAAAATTGATGAAAAGACAAGTTGAAAACTGGTCAGGGAGGCTGCCAAGAGAACTACAGCAACACTGAAGGAGGTGTAGGAATTTCTGACAAGTACTGGTTGTGTACTACATGTGACAACAATCTCCTGTATTCTCCATATTCTCCATATGTCTGGACTATGGGGTAGGGTTGCATGATGGAAGCCTTTTCTTACACAGAAAAAACATCCAGGCCCCGCTAAAACCTGCAAAGCAATACATCAGGTCTCCCAAAAGCATGTGGGAAAATGTGTTGTGGTCTGATGAGACGAAGGTTGAACTTTTTGGCCACAATTCCAAAAGGTACGTTTGGCATAAAAACAACACTTCACATCACCAAAAGAACACCACCCCCGCGGTGATGTATGGTGGTGGCAGTATCATGCTTTGGTTTGGGGTTGCTTTTCTTCAACTGTAACTGGGGCTTTAGTCAAGGTGGAGGAAATTATGAACAGTTCCAAATACCAGTCACTTTTGGCCCAAAACCTTTAGGCATCTGCTAGAAAGCTGAAGATGAAGAGGAATTTCACCTTTCAACCCGACAATGACCCCAAGCATACATCCAAATCAACAAAAGAATGGCTTCACCAGAAGAAAATTTAAGTTTTGGAATGACCCAGCCAAAGCCCAGACCTAAAGCCAATAGGAAATCTGTGGGGTGACATGAAGAACACTGTGCACAAGAGATGCCCTCACAATCTGACAGATTTGGAGCACTTTTGCAAGGGAGAGTGGGCAGATATTGCCAAGTCAAGATGTGCCATGCTGATAGACTCCTAACCAAGAAGACTGAATGCTGTAATTGAGACTGAATGCTGTAATTAAATCAAAAGGTGCTTCAAGAAAGTATTAGTTTAAGGGTGTGCACACTTAGGCAACCAGTTTATTTTACATTTTTTATTTTTTATATTTTCCCCTAAAAGATTTGTTTTGTTTTTCAACTGATTTATACAGGTTATAGGTCACATTAAAGGTGGGAAAAGTTTCGAAATGATTTATTGTGGTCTCATTTTTTTATATCACAAAAACCTGGCATTTTAACAGGGGTGTGTACACTTTTTATATCCACTGCACGATCATTGTAAAACTGGTATTTTAAATTGGTGTTTACTGTTTGTGTCTTTAAATATCTGAATTTAAATGTTATCAAATTTTATTGAAAAAGACATATTGACATTAAATATATGATTATGAAATTGGCATTTTAACAAATTGGGGTTTACTGTTTGTGTCTTTTAACTATCAGTTAAAAAGTTGTTGTGTTAAACAAATTTTCTTGCCTGTGCAAGTAGAATGCTCATTTTTAAAGAAGTCTTTGTTATTTCAAAAATGGCAATTTTGTCAAACACTCTGGTGGTTCTTTATTTAAAAAAAAATTAAGTATTGTACTTTTTTGCACTTCTATTCTATGTTTTATATGCTTGGCTTATGTAGATTGTTTGCATAGTTAAAACACGTGCAGAGCATTTCATTTCATAGTTTGTTCGAACTGAAAGGTTCCATTCCTTGCATCTTTTAACATGCAAAGTGCTTAAATCATTATCACATTCAAAAAAGTTTTCAAACAGAGCAGCTGAAGTAGCCTCAATCACGTTACCATTAAGATGTGATTTTTGTTGTATCCAAGGGATTGGGGAAAGAAGAGTGAGCTGGAAAAATTGTCTTAAGAATATAACACAAATTTATCGGTACTTTTCCGTTAAACCCCTACCAGTTCGTCACGCTGCACAGACTTGAATTAGCTACTTCATGCGAGGGTAAAGTAATAGGCGGCATTTTATTGGTGGCGTAGCTGTAGCCCGATGTGTCTACCATGCTCATTGGCCTGTAGGTTCAGTGTGACTATTTTTGTATGTGTACTTTGCCCAATCAATGGGCCCTGCTGTCTTCAAACTAGTAAGATGAGATCCGAGGTCAGAGCCCCTTCTAAGGCGAAATAGCTGGGAAATAACCTGTACGCGAAAAAAGACAAGTGAACGTAGCTGGTCCGCAAGTGGTAGGAGTTTAATGATGGATTCAGCTATTTTTGGTATGACAACACCTTACTGTACACCTAACAGGACAACAGAAACTTGTATGACAGTGTTAGCATTAGTGACATACAAAATGAAGTACCGGCAGCGCAAATTTGCAGGTGTTTATACCAGCAAAATAAATAGTAAGCAATGTGTAGAAGATGTATCACAGCAGAGCGAAGTGGTAGGGCTTTAATACACTAAGTGGCTGACATATATGACAGACTAGACTGTACCAAAATGCTTACATTCACCAACATTCAATTTCTATTCAGTTATTCAACATTCACCAACATTCAATTTCTATTCAGTTATTCAACAGTGTATCAGTCCTTGGAAATGTAACAGTGCAAGGTACAGCTTCACTTCACAGCAGTGCGAAGTGGTAGGGCTTTAACGGAAAAGTACCAATTTATCAATTAGCATAGCCCCATTAAGTCAGAAACATGATGTGTTGCTTTTGTGGTTGGCAAAACAGTTTTCTGAAGTGTATGAATTTGACATTGCCCTTTTTTAAACAGGACTGACAAAACACTAAAAAATGTAAGAATGTTTAAAGCCACTACAAAATAATTGAAAATGTTTGATTTAAATAATTGGTTTTGGAACCTGCTTAATCAGTTGAAGTTTGGTTAAATATTTCTTTATGCTGAACTCCCCTTGCTGCTTGCTCACCTCCTGACATCACCAAACTTGTACAGGTCCAGCTGATCAAATGCGAGTGCACTAAATCTTCTGGCAACAGAACAGATTTGGGCAAAAAGCAACCTTGTATTGGAAAGAAAGCATTTTAAATGTAAAATACTCCACTAATTAACCAAACAGTAGCATTTATTGAAGGATCTGAATTGTTCACTAACTTGAGGCTTAAAAAAAAAGGCTTGGCTTCTAACTCGCAATAAATACATTTTGGTAATGGGAAACCACAGGAGAAGCATGCACGATATAAGTTTAAGTTGAAAATAAAACTTTCATGTTGAGACACAATCCTATTTCCATAACTTCTGGAGAAGCCATGCATTAGTAACCAAGAAGAACACAGCTATTTTACAGGAAAAGCCAGGGTGGGGAGTAATGCAGTCCTATAGGTAGCAGAGCTGTGCATCCAGGGCATGCTGGCTTCTCTAAATTAAGCCAAATAAATTTGCAAATGTTACTATTAAACTACTTCAGGATGGTGACTTGGTAAATGTTATGCCCAGGACTTGCTAAATAATTAGCAAATTAAAATGTCAAAGGTAAGACCAAATAGTGAAGTGAAATAATCAGGGAGCAGAATGTATGTATCATTTAAACAGCTATGGTTTATTCTGTGTGCAGTAGGGGCTACCGCAAGGTAATAGAGCCCCAGAAATGGAAGTCCAATAAAATATGTACAGGTTTGTTCAACAGTTTGTCAACAATTTAACTGATTTAGATCATTAATTTGATTGTTATTATGGTGCATGTAAAAGCTTTGCTGGATACTGTACTTTAACAACATTTTCAAGTTCTTCTTAATGATCACTGCTGCAGTAGCTTTAGCTATATGGGTTGTATCCTGCCAAGGATATAACAGCCATCCAGCTTCCAAAGCTTCAGGCCAATTTCCACTCACTCAAACTGTCAGGAAGCTAAAGCTGTGCTGACTAAAAGACACGCTTGGGCACCGTGCCTTTTCAGTGCTATACTGCTGCCTAAGAGAACCCTCCACTGAGGCTTTTAAGGATCAACAGTTTGCTTGTACTGTTCCTTTGTCGAGCAGATAAGTTCCCTTCGGGGGGAAAAAAACTTCCATTCAATTATTGTTTTACTGATACTTTCCTCTTCAGGAAAGTTGTTTTAAAGCTAAGAGTTTGTGTTTTAACAGACTGTCACAATACTATATTGTACTTTTAAATGATAGCATTCTTTTTCCTGCCAGTTTAAAAGTGGTTTAAAGTATTTTAAAAATTTTTTTTTTTCTGTGGAGAAATTACATTTATTTTACTTTTTCGGGCTGGCAAAGTAGATGTTTTTCACTGTGCTTTTTTTGTGTGAAAAAGGTGAGTTGAAATTTTTACTGGCTTTTGCTGCTTATTTTCCATGGAGAAACGGGCATCATTTTTGGCTTGACAATGGAACAAGCTGTTGGTCCCATAGTCTGTCCTCCTTCTAGCCACAAAAACAGAAAGTTAATCAAATAACCTTTGCCACCATAGCTGCCTAACAGTTTGCCTCAGCTGCAGGTGGGTGACTCTACTGTGGCCATTTGTTGTACCTTAGAGCACTTGTCTTTTTCCCTGGATCCCTGTGGTATAGCACCTAGAGCCAGTATGGACCCAGGGGTAAGCGATGTTCTCTGCGGCTGTCACGGTCCCCTCAAAAGGCAAGGCAGAGCCAATGTTGCTCTTGGGAGGATGAAACAGGGAAGGCTTCCCTGTTTTATCAGAATGTTTTTCCCATCCCTGGAAAAGCTGCTGCTGCCATTTATAGCAATGTTGGCCCCAGTTTTCCATTAAGACAAATGGAAAACTTAACAGGTATCCATTTCTTCTCAAATTTCCTTATACAGGAGTAGTTTACTGGATCAGATTCAGGGTTTTATTCAGGATTTTGATCCTTCCTATTTATTGCTTTCTGATAAAAGAAAGAAGGATACCTCTTTTTCTGAAGAGATTCAGGATTCTGAATCTGGACAGGAAGATGCACATTTTCTCCTCATTTTTCTGATTTAGGCTGAGGAGAGCTCAGTTTTTAATTTTTCTCTTTGGGGATCCTGTTTTTGTTTTTAAACTTTTTCCTGAATGTGTCAGTGTGTTCAGTGGGAGTACACTGAGGTTTCTCAGTCCGACCGAGAATTTTTGAGTTATTACAAAAGGAATTTTGTGAATCTTCACCAATACATCCAGTTCTGTCAGCTTTGGAGGATGGCTGTGCCTCTGTCTGCAATATCTCCTGATTAGTTCTTCAGTCTTTTTAAGTTTTTATACACACTTTCCAAACCTGACCCAGCAGCTGTAGTTTTAGTTGATCTTTCTGCTGCTAAACAGTTGGGTAGATTATTGATGGGTGCGGTAAAATAGTGTGTGCTTCAGCATCTTTAATTTTCAGAATTTTGAATTGACAGGCTCATATGTTAGTGTTTTATTCTGACTAATTGTGAAAGTATGAAGAATGTTTGGTCTGTACTTTCTTCTTGTGAGGGAAATTCTGGTTTAAATGATTTTAGTTACTTCTGTTGTAGGTAGTCATCGCTCTGTTTACAGTGTGTGTACAACTCTGTTGATAATTCTTCCAGGACTGTGGCCTCTGTTACTGCTTTGTGAAGGTTTGGCTTGCTGCATTCTCAGAACCTCCCAATAGGTTATGAATTATGAGGTTTTGTTTTCTGTTTTGAATAGATTAACTTTTTTGGTTCCTTTAATGTAGAGGTGATCAAAAAGTGTGATAAAAATGGTAGGTTAAATCAGGGAGTCCACTTTTCTGTTTGGCAACAGATAGTTTCAGACAGATGCATTCTGAAGATCCATCATCAAGGTTATAGATGGCAGTGAAAGGATATTCCTTGTTGCCATGAGGTTATTCGTCATCCAGCAGACCCAACTCTATTTTCACATGTCCTTCACTATGTGCTGTTCTAGGGAGTGATGAAATGAATCTTATCATTCCCAAGTTGGGAAAAGTTTTTGTTCAATGATTTTATTGGCAAAGAAGGAAGATGTTTTGGAGACCAATTCTGGATATTTATTAGACCTACTTGTGATGGTGCCTAATTTTTCAAAGAAGTCATTTCACAATCTATTACTTCTGTTTCCTCATTCAGGTTTCGGGTAACACTGTATTTAAAAAAATCCTTATCACATTCCTTTTGATCCAGACTTTAGACGTTTCTTAAGGCTTGTGTGTCTAGATTACTTTATCACTTCTCCGCTTTACCCTTTGGACTGTCCATTATACCAAGAATGTTCACAAAGTGGCTATCTATGGTTATAGCTTGTAAGTGCCAGGGTATCCATTTTCTTTTTGCATATTTAGATGACTTGCTTATGTTTGCAGATTCTTTTTCAAAGTGTTAAAATTATTTTACTTGGGTGAGAGAGCTCTTTCACAAACTCTGATCCCAAAAACCTTTAAAAGTCTTTTTTGTGTCCTTCACACAGGATTGTTTTCCTGAGGTTTCAGTTGGTCACCTCAGTTCAAATGGGTTTTCTTCCATATGAAAATTTAGATCTATATTTAGATATATTTATAAGGTTTTCTACTTGGACATCTTGTCACTGCTTGGGACTATTTCGGATTTTGGATTTCATGGCACCTGTTTTTCATAACCCTGATCAGACTCCACATGAGAAAGGTTGCAGTGGCATCTGAAGCGTCTTTGGTTCCAACATCATCCTTTGACTTTTCAAATTCCAGTGCTGGGGTTTGTCAGCAGAAACGTTACTTGTTGGAGATGGCAAATATCCCTAAATGTCTCCCCTCATCTCTTCTCTTTTCCAAAGCAGTCAGTTCTGTCAGACTCCCCAAACTTTGCTTAAGGAGCTGTTTCAGGAGGGATAATGGTGCGAGATTTGTGAGACAGGAAAGATGCAAACACTTAAATGTAAAAGAGATGCTTGCCTTGATCAAGGCACTCAACTCTCTGAATCATCTTTTGTCCCCAGGACCTTTTCAGGTTGTTGCAAACAATACCACATTTATGTACAAGCAGGGGGGAGTCAGGTTATACCTCCTTTGCAGACTAGCCATGCTAGCTTTGGATATAGCTTCACAGTCTCACTCTACAGGCTTCCTTCATTCTGTCAGAGCAGTGCTGTGTGACAGATGAGTGGAGTAGGACAGAGTAGGTCAAGGGGTCTTCCAAGATTTGATCCATCTGTGGGGGAGTTTGTCTTCTAGAGCCATTTGCCTCCTAAGTAATTAGCTGAAAGATGTTACTCCAGGACTTCATGCAAGAAGGCCTGGAAGACTGATGCCATTTCTTTTCCCTTTGACAGGAAAACTGTTCATTGTGCAGTATAAATGTAATTTTAGTGAAAACATATGAAAATATTTATTTTATAGATAATAACTGGGTTTGCAGAATGTAGGTAAAAATAGAGACCTAGAAGCATAGATATGTCAATGGAAGTTTCTCAAGATTTTTCATTTAGACAGTAACTGCTTTCTTTTTCATTATCTGTCAAGTTGAGTGTGTTACTCAGGCGAATAAAATTTTGATTTTGTTATTGAAGTTTGTTTCTTGTCTTCCCCATCCATGGCAGTTTTACCAGCCAGTAGTAAAATATTGGTTCAGCAAGTAAAATGATGATCAGTATGAAGATCGAAAATAAGTAATTCAGTAGCATTTTTACCAAGTTATGTCCCAAATAACGAAAAGTCTAAAAAAAAATGCAAATCCATTGGTTTTAAGTTCAATTAGGAGATCATAGCCCAGGTAAAAATCAGTGTGAGAGAGAGTGTGGAGCCTGGAGCATTAGCTGCCTACACCTCAGCTGCCATCTTGGAACTCATCCTGTCCTCATTTGATTATGACATTTTCAGAATAGCTGACTTTCAATACATTATGCTGCATTTGGGATAATTTAAGACACCCTGAGCATTATCTAACCTTCCTTCTCATGGCTCATTGTTCATAGTTTTGAAACTTGTGAACCTACTATGTATTTGTGCTTTGCATTATAATATCCATTCTCCAGAGTAATAGATTTATAGTTCCATTGTATGTATGTATGTATACCTTTTTATGTTGCACATATTTAGTTTTAAGAAGTGTGTGTGTGTGTGTGTGTGTGTGTGTGTGTGTGTGTGTGTGTGTGTGTGTGTGTGTGTGTGTGTGTGTATACATACTTGCACACAAAACCTCGGTGCTTTGATTTGTTGCTGTGTGTGGTTTAGTTCCCTGAATCTTGGGGATTGAGACTGCTCCCCCTTATAGCAGCGGTTGCAAGGTCTTTGAATCTATATTTAGAGGGACAGGGATGTAGGGAGGGGTTTGCCTGTCTGCAGAAAGATAGTTTTTCCATGTGTGTGTGTTTTTATATAGTGTTATGTTAGTTTTTTGTTTTGCTGCATGGAGAAATGACAAAATGGATTTTCAGGAAACTGATATTGGTATGAACCCTAATTAGTACTGGTTTGGGCTATGCTTCCGGGTGGGTGGGTGTCTGTAAGTGACTTCAAGCCTAGCTTATTTCATCAGAAATTTGTATATTTCATTTCACTAAGCAACCTATTCCTTATTAGCCACGTGTAGTTTTGCAGCTGATGTGCAGGGTACTGATGTAGTTTCAGCCTATTGCCACATACTCCCTCTCTAGGCTATTTTTCTGGACAGGCACTGAAGTATGCAGTCCCTGCTGTGTAATTGCAATTTTCAAATTGTTATGATTAATGATTTCTCTACAAAGGGTTATTTGAATATTGTATCCATCTATATGCTGATGGGGGGGGGGGGGCAAACAGTCTCTAAGAACTGGTTTGGGCTCTCACAGACTCTGCTAGTGAGAAAAAAACATGTGCCCACTGTGGTGATAGTACTCTGGTTCTGGTTGTTGTGTCTTTCGTCTTTTCCTGGTTAGGGGTCACCACAGCGGAACTCCGGTCCACTAATGATTGGCAGTAGATTTTTACGTGCCGAGTTGCCAGCTCTGATGCACAGCCTTCAATGAAGGTACACCCATTCACGCATGTCTCCACACAGAAGACACTCTAGCTGAGAATCGAACAGGACAACGTCGTACTGTGAGGTGATAACGCTACCCGCAGCACCACCACCGCAGTGGTGATAGTACTCTGGTATTGACCTTTTTTGTGAACTCTGGGAAGGTAAGAAGCCACAGCTTTTGCAAATGTAGGCCCAGGGAAATGTAAGATGTGAGTAAAGAATGCTGTCCTTATGATTTGTAGTCGCATGGATTCAGTCTCGAGATTTGTTGCGAGAATTTTTGGTGATGTTAAATCAAGTCAAATTACTGTGAGGAAACATTTGTAAGCAGTGTTCAGTTCTTTTACATACAATGATTCTTGTAATCCAGGATATAGAGGGAATTCCTATGGTAAACAGACCTGTACCACATATCCATAAGAATTATATTGCTTCCACCATCCAGAGGTCGGATTCTGACCACATGTTCTTTGGATTGTGCCTTGTTAGTCTGTTTCACTATTTTGTCAGTCTGAGATTGTCAATCCAAGATAGTCACTATTTTGTCAGCCTGAGATTGTCATTCCAAGATAGTCTGCCTGAACAAGAGAATCTGATTCACATCAATTGGAAGGAAATTAAAGCAGTGTATGGGACCCTGACACCACCTTCAAATCAGCACAAAAGAGACTGCAATGATGTGGATTGTGGAGCAAACAAGAAAGAGCCAAATCTTTTCAACTTTGCAAAGAGATGGCTTAGATTTAGGAATGGGCTGTGAAGCACAATATCCATGCTAGCAACTTCTGTTTCAGGGATACAGAATCAAGTGGCAGATAAATTGAGCAGAAAAATTGCTTACAAATGGAAACTGGACCTAGAGGTATTACGTTTCACAAATGTGAGGTCATTTGGCAATGTATCTGCTTCTCCCCTAATGGTCAGCTCAAAACTTTCTGCTCATGATAACTTGTGAGATATTTTAGAATGTTGGTATCCCCTCCCCCAGTATAGAGTCCTGGTTAGGAACCAGTGGGTATTATGGCATGGGGATGCTTGTCTGGTGGCCCTGGAAAGAACAAATGAAGTTTTGGAAGGGTAGGAGAGTCATTGTATAAGTCCCGTAAGTGCGTGTGTGTGTGTGTGTGTGTGTGTGTGTGTGTGTGTGTGTGTGTGTGTGTGTGTGTGTGTGTGTGTGTGGACATTTTTTTGTGCACACGTGTCAAGACTGTAATACTTTGTGTTGCTTCCCTGCAACCTGTTTTACAAGCACACATTTCTGTGCTGCAATTAAAACCGCCTCCAGATAACTAAGCCGCATTTATTTGATAAGGCGAGTCCATTTTCTGTAACAGCAGGATTATGGCCAACGAGCATTAAGCCCACTTAGTAAATAAACTTTTCCCAGTCGGCACCTTCCATTCCATAATACAGTGCATTGCCAAGCATGTTCAGGTCTTTGCCAAGCTTAATGCTGGACAAAGAAAAGTGACCCCAGACTGCTTTTTAACTTTTATGGAGATTGTTTTGTAAATTGTGAACTTAAAACCATTTGGATTCACTTCTGTTCTCTGTCTCTGTCTTAACTAATGAAAGTTTTTTTTTCTCTGTATTTCATGTCCAAAATAATTTCCTTCTGTTGAGCATGTCTTCTCCGTATTTGCACTCGCAGAACATTCCTTTAGTGGACCTGTTGGAGGAAAATTCCTCCTCGGGAGAGGTGAAGTGTTTTGGGGGCACACACAATATTTACAGGTGTCACATATGTAGAAAATTAAGTAATTCATCTTTCAAATGCTGAAAACAGCAATTCAGATTTCTTCTTATTGAAGCATTTCTTTTTGTGAAAGAGCCTGTTGAACCTTTAGATTCTTCTTTTTTTGTTTTTCTTGAGACAGTCTTGGTCTGAAGGGTTTGACTACCTGCTATAGAGAAAAGAGCATTTATTCTTTTTCTTTTAGCCAGGTCCTCCCATCTTATCCACACACTGTACAGTAAGAATATAACATAGTTCTTTTGACACTTTTGCTGTCATCACTGAGTATGTCTTGGTGCCATTGCCTGATGCTGGGTTCTCAGCAGGAATGTCAACAACAGCGCTGATGGTAGCATCTGAACTGTCATGTGGAATTACAGTGATTCCCTTCACCACCCTACATTCCAGTGTCAGTACTAGCAACTGCTTTACTGAAACAGTCTATTCCTCTGCTTTGGCCTTGTAGCCTCTCACTGAACTGCAAGCTACAGTGGCTGCAACCCTTCTGATCCTTCCCACCATGGCATCTATAGCAAAGAAGTTTTCTTGTTCTTCACACTCTCCCATCTGATAAAACCCAGGAAAGGTCCATGTAAGAAGAAACACCTGAGCTTCCCTGTGGAGTTTCCCACTGCATAAGTGGATTCTGAGAAAAATGCAGACTGCCCTGTGTCCACCCTGGATGACCCCAGGTTTGGGAAAAAGTAGGAAATATCTGGGAATGGCCTAATGACCCAGTATACCCTCCTGCAGCATGGTCTTCAGAAGACCTGTAGGTCTGCTCTAAAGTCCTCTTGGATGGTAATTCTTTTGGTTGACATCTTCAAGGATGCCATCAAGATGGCTTGTGAAAACCCTGAAATGGCAACCTCTGTCCTTAAGGCCAACTACTTCCTTCATCCCCAGAGAGAGTGAGACTTTAGGTTTGAGACTAAAATGCGTAATAGCCTGGTTCTTGGTACTAGCCCTTGTAAAGGTGGATGCTGAGGAGTAGAACTTGTTTATCTTCCAGATGAGGAATGTACAGTGCTTGACTAACTTGGGAAGCAGAGTAGTCGTTCATCACTTTTGTTGTGAGTAACAATTCTTTTTTCATCTTTATTGCGGGTAACCATTTGTTTGTCACCTTTGTTGTGAGTAATCATTGTTGTTTGGGTGCTTATTACTGTGATAAATGTCATGTGTGGTAGTACTGCTCTGTATGGTTGAGGTGTTGTCAAATGGGCCTGTCAAAGATAAAATTACTATCATAGCCTGCAGCTGCCACTGACATGACCCATCTTATTGTGAATATTGTTTGTAATACAGCCAATGGTATGGCCAGAACTGCAGGATATTTTACTGTTGTGACCTGTTATGAGTGACTGCATCTGCTGAACTTCACCAAAGGCACCAGTGTAGACTTTATTGAAGTACCTTTCCTCGCAAGAGTTTACGAGTCTTTGGTCTAGAAGTCAAGGCACACCAGAAATTAGAGGAAAAAAAGATCCTCACTGCTATGGGCATACAGTTCGGCCATTTCAAGGCATCCTTTTGATGTAGTGGAGCCAGTGCTAGATATGGTTCAGACGTGAGGTGCACAACAAAGATCCCAACATCTGGCTTTGATGAAAGATACTAGCCATAACTCCTAGCATAGTCACAGGTCCAAAGGCAAGTTTCTTGGTAAACAAAAGGAGGCTATGCACCTGTCATTGGTTGAGCAGCAGCAGGCGCATAGCCTTTTCTGGCCTTTGTAGTCTTGAAGCAGTTGGGAGCTGTCAGTCCCTTTGTCTCTGTCTCTCTGCCTCTCTGCATGGAAGCCCAACACAGCAAACGGCTACGTAAGGATAGTGGCAATGTAGAGGATCCAGGATTCATTTCAAAACTCAGTCTAACACACTTCTTGCCCAATATCCTGCCTCATCAGAAGATCTCCACTAGGAATTGCTCAGTTTCCTTCAGAAAGAGTTGTCTAGGAGATCCCACCAGATTAGAAAATATATTTTTTTCTAAGTTCTTTGTTGGTTCCCAAGTAGACTAAGTCCTTGGATCAGTTGGCTCCAGTGGCTAAATCTCTTTATCAACAAGGAAAGCTTTGTTATGGCCAGTGCATTCCACATCTTTAAGAAGAAGAGTGGTTGTACTTTTGTCTCTAAATGAAGATTGCTCTTTATGCATTTGGGAGGCACCATTACCATTCCTGGATGCTTTCATTTGCTCTTACTTTAGTTTCTATGACAGTTGACTTCAGTCTTTGGTGATTTGCCAGAAAACTGCAAATTTTATGAGGAACAAACCAAAAATTACATTCTGCAGAAATCTGGAGAGTTGAGAGGTATGATTGCCAGCCTGTGTTAACAGCCAACAGGTAATGTGAGAAATAATACTTGATCTCTTAAAATATTCATTCATCTTAAAGTTCTACAACTCAGTTCAGCTCAGAAACATGTTTCATAGTTTCTTGAGAGATCGTATTTAAATATTGCTGTGATCTGCTTAGACTGTAGTAACTGTTTGCATTAACATTCTTTTTCTGAAGAAAGCAATTTTGAAAAATCTTGACAATATTTAACATCTGAAGTCATCAGTGAGTTGTCAGAAAGCGGTTTCATGAGGGATGAAGTAAAAACATTTTGCTGGAATTAGAGTTGTTGCACAAAATGTAGGAGTTAACTGGGTTTGTTCAAAATTTAGGGGACCTTTTCTTTGGTTTAGCAGTAGAAGACCTGCTATCACTAATAAGATAGAAAGACACTGGAACATTTTTTTTTTGCCTAGGATTTCTTTACCTTCTGTATGATCACTTTTCAGTTTCTCGGCTGATAAGCATATGGCAGGACCCTGTTTGTACAAACTGATAAAGGAAACAAATTTAGCACAGTGGTGAAATCCTTGTTAAAGTACAACTTCGCCCTCTCCTACTGTTTCGATCCTTAGGTTGCTTTTCTCCCTACAATATAGTTCCAGTATTGTATCCGTACCAGAAACTGCTTGTGCTTTATAAAACTTTAATTTCCTTGTTTTGGAATCAAAGGAAGGGAAAGCCCACCTACTTTTTTCAAGTTTCTCACCATACCTCTCAGCCTATTAGAGCAATAAATCTGGACAAAGACTGAGGTAATGGGGAGATAAAGGCAAAAAAATAGGGACACTTTTTTAATATTGTTCTTACAAACTTAGTTGATAGAATAACAGGTTTCCATTATTATGAATTTTCTGAAGGATATTAAGTCTGAAAGTCAAATGTTTGCCATTATTTTTGGACTTCAGTCTTCGATTTGCCAGAAAACTACAATTATATGAGAAATGGACCAAAAATATGAGTAAAAAATCTGGACGTGTTGCCAAATTCTGTTCAATTGAGAGCTATGCTTCTCACATACTTTGCAGAGGAATTTGTCTCCACCTGCATGACATACTGTAGATGCAGAGAAATGGGTAGTTTTATCCTGTTCTGTACTGCTGTCAGTCTTCGATGGGCAATTAATCCTGCTGATGACAGGAACACAGCAGCTGCTATAAAAAGGACAGAAAGTTGTGGAACTGTTTCCACTCTCTTTCCAATTAGATCATACAGGGGTTTAAAGGCAATCGTCACCTTTTCTGACAAATTTACATAAGCAGCATCACAGTATTGAAATGCTAAGCTAAGGCTAATGGTGGTTATGTATAACGGAACTTAAATGTAGTATCAAAGATTCCTGAGACATTTGGTGAAAAGTCCGAAAAATCTTGTTTCTCGTAACACATGAATGCATTTACCATTTTCAAGCCCCCCCCCCCTTCCCCACACACACACACACACACACACACACACACACACACACGCCTACACAAACCTAGAACAAAACTGGAGGATCCGAGGATCTGGTAGAAGCGGCTGAGTCGGAACTGAGACAAGTTGGACATCTGGTCAATAGCTGAATAGAACCCATATGTAAAGAATACTGCAACATAGAAGAGAAGGACATCTACGGTTATCGTAAGATTTTATACAACTCTTCTTTTCTTCTGATTCAAACGTGGGTTGTTTGATCTGATCTCTGTACCAATTCTAAAGCTTCTTCGGATCCAGAGCTCCTCCCATACCTATAATTCCCTGAACTCCACCTTTGGATGCCCAGATCTCGTTTGCAGCCTGAAGTTATTGGATGTGTGAAAGACCTCGCCTCAGTGATCCTTTTTGGATCATAACTGATTTCCTTCTCCTACCAAGAGAGTTTTTCTGTCTGCCTGTCTCATTAGTAGAGCTTTAGTGTTAATAATAGTGTTTTCCCGCCAGGTGTTTAGTACCATTTCTGTTCTTTCAACTTCTGTTTTTCAGCATTTTGGACAAGGTCAAGTGTCGTGTTGGTAAAATAAAAAGTGATGTGTTGTGTTTTAGTTAATGTTAGTAGTGTGTGTGTGTGTGTGTGTGTGTGTGTGTGTGTGTGTGTGTGTGTGTGTGTGTGTGTGTGTGTGTGTGTGTGTGTGTGTGTGTGTGTGTGTGTGTACATTTATAACTAGACTTTCTGAAAAGGTATTTTTTTTTTCTCGTTGGACTTTAAGACATCTGAATCATCTGGGTTTAAAAAAATGTTCGGAGTGCGGACCCCAGGATCTATATTGCTTGGGTACTGCCCATTTGGATGTAGACTGCTAGTCTTGCCCTGCCTTCAGTGCAAGGACTCTTTGGGCTAGAAAGGACAAACTAGTTCTGAAGGGGGTCAAGAGAAAGAAAAGGGCAAAGGCTGTGGTGAGGAAATGTAAAAAAAGAGAGCTGGAAAAGAGCAAAAAAAAAACAAAATAACCTAAAATGCACTTTCTGGAGCCAACATTTTTATTGTAGCCCAAACTGGCTACGATGGTTCCTCAGCTCTGATCTCCATCTTGGAAATCTAGGTACCCTCAAGAACTGCTGAGTCCCAGACTGCGCACCCCTATTCTTCAAGAGAAGAGGTACTCCAGACCGCCATTGTTGGACTTGTGTACTTATTCATCTTGAAGCCACAGGAAGCAAGATGACAGGAAGATGAGGAAGGTTTTCAGGATGCACATCTAGCTTGCAGTTATCCTAGTATTGTCCCCTGGAAAGGTACAGAATACTCAACCCACAATTCCCTGGACTCCACCATAGCTGCCCAGATCTCATTTGCTGCCTGAATTTGTCAGATATGTGAAAGAGCTCTCCCAAGTGCTTTGTCTCCTTTTTGGATCATAGCTGACAAACTAAGTTATGTCAGAAGTAAAACTTAGTATAGTGCTTGAAGATAACTTGCTTCTTTATAGCTAGAATCGCCAAGTAAGTGCATTTATGTATCAGATGGTCATGACTTACATGTTCTGAGAAGCTTGCTGTAGAATTTCATGTGGTTTCAGAGGATAATGGCCCTTTATTGTTAGGCAGTCACTTGGGTGCTCTGTTTTTTTTTTTTTTTTTAACATGTGCATCTCACATTTTTTAGACTAACAAACAATCTTTATGTCTAAATAATAGATGTTATGTTGCCCATCTCGCCTTCCTGCTTTGTGGTTGGGTTCGGAGCCAATCTCGGCTTCGACTCTGCCACTTCTAAAGCTCGAAGAGTCCTTACTGGCACAAGGCTAGCCCCTTATCCCAGCATGCTCATCGGTAGCTACACAGATCTCGTTTGCCGTTTTCAGCGTTGAGATTGTCCTCTGCTGGCTCAGGCTAAGTAGTGTTTTTTTTTCTATAAAAATTATCGTTTAAGGCTACATTTCTAGTGATTACTCCTTCTATATAACCCCTATCCTCGTCGCTTGTTTTTTGCTGCTGTTAGGCCGTCGTTTTCTCTCAGGCCTTTACCTGTGTGTTTTTGTGGTTGTCGGTGGCCCGTTTTTCTTGAGGGGTGTTCTCTTGTCCTGTTATCCCTCCTTGCTACCTTGGGAGAAGCTGTTTTAGTTAGAGGCCTTCTCCCTTTGGGCGCAGTAGCCGTTTAACTTAGAGGTTACCCCCCCCCCCTTCGTTCTCCCTTTTGTTTTTTTTTTGTTAAGAAACTCTCCAAGTAGTTAAGTCTGTCTTTTGTGTGTTTATAATGTCTAAAGAAGTACCTGAGCAGTCAGGGTTCAAGAAATGCGACTCGTTGCCAGAAAATGGCCCTTATGAATGGGCACACGAGTTGTGTGTATTGTCTAGGGGCGGTCCACCTGCAGGACTCTTTCTCTGTTTGCCATGCCTTGCCTTTAGCGCATGGGTTTTGCAGGAGAGGTGCAACAAACTTATTTTGAGAGGGTCATTAAAACCCCAGGTTGAAGTAGCATAGGACATTCTCCCCTTAAAAAAATCTGATGACAAACTGGCATCTCCGTCGGTTCCACCTTCGGTGCCGACAAAGTCTAGACCCAAATCTTCGGAAACTTTGGAGTGAATTATTGGCTCAGAGGAGTCTTTTTCTATGGTGGCTCCATCAGTGTCTTTTGGAGCAGTCCTGGACCCAAAAGAGATTGAGATCTCCTTCGCTGGACCCGGTGAGATCCATGTCTCAGTCTCCACAGTCAATGGCAGGTTGTCACCGGTCCTTGGCCCACTCCTCTTTATCATCCAGGAGTTTATCGGATGATGATGTGGAGAGAGTGTTGAAGAGGCTGCTCAAGACACCAGTGTTTGCTAAATTGTTGTCGAGCCCAGCCCAGAAGGAAGTGGCACCATTGTCCGAAATAGTCCCCATCTCTGTTCCTCCTCTGACTGCGTCCAGTTCGGAGCCGGAGTGCATGGAAGTAGTAGTGGTGGAACCATCGATTCCGACAACCCTTGCCTTGTCTGTTCCAACATCTGCTCAGACCTGCTCGATGGTCCGCCTTGAGGGGTCTGGACGCAGAGACCCTCTCGTCAGCTCCGAGGAGGGAAGTGGCAGCGGACCCTTGTCCGACCGCGCTGTCCCCCTAAGAACCTCTGCACAGGTGAGTTCCGCTCCCACATCTGCCTCAGAGCTGTCACCTTCGGTGCGGAGGAGGAGGTCTCCAGGCTCGCCAGAGCCTCCCTCCATTCCAGACCACGGTGCCTTCGAGGGGATGAGTGTGCTGTCTACTAAGACCGCTCCACACTCTGCTCCATTGGCTCCGTCCCCATCGATACCGGTGTCTGCCTCTGATTCTCCTCTCTGTCCCAAGCATAGGGAACCGATGCACCAGAACGCCCCACAGGGCGACCCCTCTTCTTCCGGGACCTCTCCTGAGCATGCCTCAGAGGAGGTTCCCAGGAAGAAAAAATGTAAGAGGAAGCATGTGGAGTCCACTGAGTCTGTCAGTTCTGACATTAACTTGGATGACTCTGAAGGGTCCCCACGGTCCTTCTCTGAGGATGCCTCATTCTCAAGACATCCTGGAGATCCTTAGGCAGAGAGGAGACAAAGTCCCTTGCACCTTCTGCGGATGAGTCTGTGTACCTGGATGCATTGGGTTCCTGACCCTCCACCTTCTGGGTGTCTCCGCCTTTCGACCAACTTTTGTCTGTAGTGAGTCGAAAGGCATGGAGTGCTCCAGAGACCATGGAGTCCATTCTGAGATGGCCTAACAAGTTCATGACCGCACCAGAGGACAAGACTTTTTTCTCTCTAAAGCCGTACCAGTTGATGCTATGGTGGTGGCAGCAGCCACCAAGAAGGAACTCGCGGAGACTTCTTCTATCCATCCACCAAACAAGGAATCTAGAGCCATGGATCGATATGGGAAGTGTGTTTTCTCTTCAGCGGCCTTTACTCTTTGGTCACTGAACTATTTGACATATTTCACAAAACTTCAGAGGGATCTCCTTAAAGAGCTGGGAGATACCTTCCAGGATCCTTCAGCTGAGGGAGTGGCTTCCAAGTTGGCTAACCAGCTAGCGGCCCTAACCTCCATTGTTAACTCCTCCATGTGCCTGATTTCTTACGCAGCAGATGGAGCGAGTAGGGCTGCAGGGACAGGAGTGGCTCTTCGCAGACGCTCCTGAATGCGCCTTTGTCAATTTGCGGAGCCCTTCAAGTCCTCCTTTATGAATGCCCCCTTTGACGGCTCTGCCTTGTTCGTGCCGCAAGTTATAGAGACTCTTACTAGGAGTGAACAAGATGGCAAAACTCTCTCTGCCGTAGGAGTCTGTTTTTCCACTCCATCCCGGCCTTATCCCAAAGGCCAAAAGAGTGGAAAAATGTGGTTCCATAAATCCCAGGGAGCTTCACCGGACACTCATGGTGATAATTCCCCCAGGGGCAGAGGGGGAAATAATAGGAGATGCCGACCTCGCGGCAGGGGGGGTCTGCAACAGTGCGACAGGGATACGTTCTCTGCCAGGCCCTTTCAGCATTCCTGAAGGATTGCCCAGCTGCCCACCTCTGGAGGCAGTCGGGGGCAGAATATTACTGTACCCAAAAGCCTGGCAAGATATAACAGAAGACACGTGGGTAATGGTGCATAATATCTAGGGGTTACAAAATTCCCTTCTCCCAAACACCCCCAAGAAGTCAAAAATGATCAATCCCAGATGTTCCACCCAATCTTCAGGATCAAGCAGTCTTGGAAGTAAAAAGTTTGCTGCAAAAAAGAGCCATTCAGGAAGTCCCTGCAGACCAGATTGAATCCGGAACTTACTCTAGGTTCTTTTTAGTTCCAAAAAAGACAGGGGACTGGAGACCTATCCTGGATCTCAGCAAGTTAAACAGGGCAGTAAAGAAGACCAAGTTCCAGATGGTGATACTGCAGTCCCTTCTACACTTTTTGAGTCAGGATGATTGGATGTGCTCTATCAATCTCCAGGATGCGTACTACCATATAAAAATGGATAGGCAGTCCAGGAGACATTCATGCTTCCGGGTGGGAGCCAGTCATTACCAGTTCAGAGCTCTGCCCTTTGTTCTCACTACAGCCCCCAGGGTGTTTACCAAATGCTTGGCAGTAGTGACTGCTCACCTGAGACATTTGGGATTCCAGGTGTTTCCTTATCTAAATGACTGGCTCCTCACTGCCACCACCGAGCATCATCTCTCAAGGGCCAGGAACCACACTATTCATACTTGTGCACATCTAGGAATCACAGTAAGCTATGAAAAATCTGCCTTGTTGCCCTCTGTGTATTACTTTCATAGGCGCTCAACTAAATGCAAGAGGCATGATAGCCAAGCTCCCACAGGAAAGGATGCTTTCCGTTCGATGTCGGGTCTGTCTCCTCTTGTCAGTCAAAGGTTAGTCCTAAAGGTATTGGGCTTGATGGTGGCTGCCATTACTCTAGTCCCGTTAGCTCGTTACCATATGAGGGTTTTGCAGTGGCTCCTTTTCACTCAGTGGTCATATCAGGGATCTACCAATGTCGCACATGATCTTAATTATGGATGCTTGCAAAAAAGATCTTCAGTGGTGGCTCCATTCTCCCCTAGTCACTCTAGGCAGACCCTTTGTAGCCCCTCCATCCGGTAGCCACACTGACCACGGATGCTTCCCAGATGGGAGGGGACATTATCTGGGACAGACAGTCCACAGAACCTGGCAGCCTCAAGTACCATTTGCACATCAATGTCCTGGAGATGAGCACAGTGTTATTAGCATTGCAAGCACTTCACGACTCTCTTCCTTTGGGCCATATAGCAGTTCAGACGGACATGTCAGTGGTGTGGTACATCAAGAAACAGGGTGGAACCAGATCTTACCCCTTGTGTCGGGAGGCCCTTCAAGTATGGCAATGGGCGAATTCCTCTCCCCGTTTCCTGGTTGCAGTGCACTTCCCAGGGAAATCCAGTGTGATAGCGGACAAACTCAGCAGGGCAATTATCATGCCCACGAGTGGTCTCTGAAACAATATGTGGCGGATATGATCTTCCGCAGATGGGGCCAGCCATGCTGCAATCTTTTTGCCTCACACCTAAACAACAAATGCAGCATCTACTTTGCCCTAGTTCCCCCACTGGGACAGTCACCCAGAGATGCACTTATCCACGATTGGTCCCCCGGGGTTCTTTACGCCTTTCCTCAATTCCAAAAGTTTTTCAGAAAGCAAAGTTGTTGTGTCACAGGCTGATCCTCATTGCCCCTTACTGGCCTTATCAGATATGGTTCCCATTCCTTTGGCATTACCTGCAAGAGGAGCCTTGGATTCTGGACCCAGTTCCAGATCTCCTGACACATCAATCGGATGCTCTTCATCCCTCCATTCAAACTCTCAAGCTGACAGCTTGGTTTCTCCACTTCTAGTCCTAGCCAGGCGTCTGGATATCTCATATATAGTTCAACATATTTTAGTCTCTTCTCACAAACCAACTACTAGGAAACTTTACACTAGTAAATGGAAGAGGTTCTCTTTCTGGGCCGAACAAAATGACATTGATCCCTTTACAGCACCGATTTCAAAAATTTTGGATTTCCTGGCCGAAACCTTTGAGAAAGGAGCTACGATTTGAGTTCAACTGGCTGCTATTTCCAATTTTCATGTGGGCATTCTAGGTTCTAATGTCATGTCCCACAAGCTATGTAGGGCCTTTTTGAAAGGTGTTACCCTGTTAAGGCCTCCCATCCAAGAACCTCTCCATTCATGGGATTTAAATTTAGTACTAGCGGCTCTAATCCTCCCTCCCTTTGAACCAGCCACTTCTTGTCCTCTAAAATTCTTATCACGGAACTCCCTCTTCCTGATTGCAATTACATCAGCTAGGTGGATTTCCGAGTTCCAGGCCCTTTCAATCCGCCCACCTTATATGATTTTTCACAAGGATAGAGTATCTCTTACAACAAATCCCTCCTTTTTACCAAAAGACTGTTCAGAGTATAATTTGAATTAGTCAATTGAACTCCCTGTATTCTTTCCAAATTATGGCAACAAGGCACAGTATAAGCTACATCAGTTGGATGTCCGCAGGCAGTTACGATTTTATCTTTAAAAAAACAAGGACATCAGAAAATCAAATCAGCTGTTTGCATTCTTGTCACAAAGTGTAAGCAAGGCTCACCAGTTTCCAAAGTGACTTTGTCAAAATGGCTGTCCAATACTATTACTTATGCTTGTGAGTCTCGGAATGTGTCTGTCCCGGTAAAGGGATGCTCTACTAGGTCCTTGGCTACCTCCATAGCTCTTCAAGCCAAGCTTCCATTAGATACCATTTGTGCGGCAGCAACATGGGCTACTCCCCATACCTCCGTTAATCATTACAAAGTGGACATGCCCTCTCGGAACAGGGCATCTTTTGGTTCCATGGTTCTGAAGTCTCTTTTCCAATGAGCCACCCAGGATTTATGTGCTGGGGACACTGTCCCAACCAGAAAGAAGGAAGGCGAGATGGACAACATAACATAAAGAAGTTATGTTCTTACCATAACATTCCATGTTTGTTGTCCTTTATCTCGCCTTCCTTCTTGCATCCTTCCCCCATCCTGTATGATTGAGAGGAATTCCCTTTTTGGCTGATTTGGCAGAGTTTCCTTTGCTTTTCAGCTGTTGGTATAGTCCTTGTCACCATTGTTGTTTTGTTTTTTCGGTACAAGGAAGCAATATTGTTTGGTTACCTCCTTTATTTGGTAATTTATAGTTCTCCTATCTAGTGGTTAGTTGTCTCAAATGAGATCTGGGTAGCTACCACTGAGCATGCTGGGATAAGGAGCTAGCCTCGAGCCAGTAAGGACTTTTCGAGCTTTAGAAGTGGCTGAGTCAGAGCTGAAATCTGCTCCGAACCCAACCAGAAAGAAGGAAGGTGTGATAAAGAATAACAAACATGGAATGTTATGGTAAGAACATAACTTCTTTTTGCTTCTCTTAAGCAATGAGAAACAAAAATGTTGCTACTGTTTAGGAAGTAGTGATGCTTCTGTCATTTTAAATGTTATAAAATAGCATGCATTTTTACTACTTATGGCAGCCATGCATATAGTTGAGATGTAGGTATCTGCTTTCTGTAATTGCTGTTAGATTGTGCAGTAAGACATATCATCCAGATATCTTGTCCTGAAAATTTCACAAGAATATCTTGAAACAGTTACGGAATTGTAATTTGAAATTGGGGTTAATTCAGGCCAAATAACCTATTGAAGTTGGCAAACTTAAACATTTGTAAAAATTTGTCAGTCGGTATATGTTTCAGATTTTTTCAGAATAAAAAAAGAAATAAAAGCTGTTTGAATATAAATGTCAAAACGTTCAAACCTTTGGTCTACATTTTCTATTTCTGTATAGATGGGATTTATTCTTGTTTTATCTAGGATAGAGTGACAGTAAGAAATGTTTTCGTTAAAATACAACATGCAGCAGCTCTTTTGCCTTTGAGGATAGCTCAGGCTAACATGATGTCCTAGATAATTATGCAGTAACATTCCTTGAAATTTTTGTGAAAATGTTCAACAGATTTTAGATACAGGCATTTATATCCAGAGAAAAAAAAACAGCCAGACACTATCAGTAGTTTGTGGACAGCCCTCTGGAAAATTTGTCCATACTAAAGGTGTTAAGCCTCATTAAACAGTGATCCACGATGAGCATATAACTATAAGGGGAATAGTTACTTCAGAGGTCGTGCCGGCTGCAGACCACTAGTTATTTTGGCAAGTAAAGTAGAATCCCCTAAGAGATGTATATTGGTGATAGAGCATCCTTCATTTAGACTTTCACTAGCAACCAGCACTACTACAATCTACACTTGTGGATTACCACTGTTCTTTGGTGGTGCAGAAGGCAGTGCTTGCCTGAGCACCACCTGTGGCAATTCAGTGAACTCCTGGCCTTTGAAGGTCATCCTGATAGAGACTGATGAAGGTGACATGACAGACCAAGTCTAGTGTGTGATCTAAGAAGTGAAAGAAGTCTTTTGTCTTTATAGCAGAAAATGATTTTTTATGTGAAATGGATTGAATCACCATTGGTAATGGGCACGGTCTTTGGCAATCAGTGTTTGTCCTCTATTTTACCTTCTGAAGTTTTTAGCTTTAGGAGAGCAGATGGATGTCCTTCAAGGATGCATCTGCAGTCCTAACATATGGGTTGTCCTGCCTCAGGCAGCCCTTCGGTCGGCCGGATTCCAAAGTCTGGGTCTGGCCTCGGCTGATGTCGCACTTCACCCGACGTCATAGCTGCTGTGTATTGGGTATAAAGGCATCAGCCAACGCCATTTTCCTCAGTCTTTCTTGCCGCGTGGTGCCCGAAGCAGAAGCTGTTCGCAAGTGCCGGTCGGTCAGATCCAGGGATTTCTACTACCGAAGACTTCTAAAAAGCTAAGTACCCCGTTGGGGACTCTTTCTTGCCTCAGCCAATGTCAGACAAAGTAAATAATTGTTTAACTTGTGGGAAACAAATACCTCATAAGGATTTCCACTCTTACTGCCTTCCTTGTTTAGGCCCAGACCACGACATATCAGCTTGTCTAGCCTGTGCTTCCTTCAACCGACAGACGCTTAGACGTCGAGTTTGCAGAGGAGTTTTTTGGTTCCGCTTTTGCATACAAAATGCCGTCGGAGACTCCGACTACACAATTAGCTAAAAAGCGTAAGGAAAAGGACCGACACGCGCGGTCCGCGGTTTTGGCTGAAACCACGGTTAGGCCAACCGCGAGTGTCTCGGTTTCGGCTGAAACAGAGTCCTCGGTTCTTCCTTCGGCCGAAAGCATGCCTCCAATAGCCGAGGCCTCACAGAGCATGGCTGAATCTGCTACTGAAATTACCCCTGCTGAAGCAGGCACCCAGGATTTATCAGATACTATTCCTTTAGACATATCTACCCGTGCACGTGGAGCTGCTAGACCCCCTGCATCTATGTCTATCAAGGCTTTTTCCAGGGCTAAAGCAGCTAAATCTTCTAAGGCCTTACCTGCTAAAACTCCCTCACACAGGCCTACCTCTAGTTCCCAAATGCTCAGCCTGGCTGAGGATCTCATTTCTTTGATCAGGGGATCCCAACCTCACCCAGACAGGGCCTCTCAACCCCCTCCAGATAAGAGGCCTAGAACTGAACCCCCGGAACCTGTTTTTACAGACTATTCCTCGGATGACTCAGATATTTCAGACCCTCAGGAAGGCCCATATTCTCCTTATGAGGATTCTGATGCAGAAGACTCCATTCCTTCTGCTTCTCCTCCTGAAGAATTTTCTTTTGGGGAAACCTTACATGCCATGAGAGAACATTTTCAATGGCAGGGCCAGGATTTTTCAGATTCAAGGAAAAGGCTAAGGACTTTTTTACATTTACCACAGCATAGGCCTTTAGCCATTCCTCCAGTACTAACTGTTGTTGATGATGCATATAATGATGCCTGTACTGCCCCTGATTCTCTCCCTCCGGCCCCTGCCAAGCCTGACAGATATTACAGGGTCCCGGACACACACTACCATTTGTATAAGGCTCCTGTTGCAGATCCTGAAACCATTTCACAGGGCCCCAAAGCTGTAGCAGCTGCCTCTGCCAAAAACCCTCTCCCCTCTGAAAGGGAATCTAGAGCATTAGAGAGATGGGGTAAAAAGGTTTATACTTCTGCTACTCTTTCGGCCAGGGCCTTAAACTGTCAATTTCACATGATTCAGTACCAGGAATTTTTGTTAGACCAGCTAAATAAAAAACTGTCCTCTCCTGAACCTATAGACCGTAAGTCCCTTCAGGATTTGGTACATAATTCTCAGCAGGTCAGTAACCATTTCTTAAAATGTGGCTATGATGCACTGGAGGCTTCCTTTAGATCAGCTATGACTGGAACAGTGATTAGAAGGCATGCCTGGTTAAAAGAACAATCCTTACCAGACCTTGTTAAGTCAAAACTCCTAGATGCTCCTGTGGAGAAACAAAGTTTGTTTGGCTCCCCTGCACAGCAGGTTCTAAAGAAGGTGGAAGAAAAAGCAAAATCTGTCCAAACAGTCAAGGATTTCTTACAGGTCCAACCTCCGAGGTTTAGCAGAAATTGGCCTTCGAAGAATTGGTCCTTTCCAGACACCTCCAGAGCACAGAGAGGCAGAAATAGACGCCCAAGAGGCAGAGGTCAATCCAGGGGTGCCTACAGGGGATGTCAGTGGCAGCCTAACAACCAGAGAAGTACTGCCACAGATTCAGCTACAACCGCTTCCACAGGACAGACACAATGACTTGGCTCTGATTCCGCCTACCAGGGAACAACTGGAAGCACCCTTGGGCGGAAAACTAGCCTTATTTTCCGTAAACTGGCATTACATTACAGGAGGCAAATGGACTTTACAAACAATAGACAAAGGCTACAGGTTTCACTTCCACACTCTACCAAAAAAGAGAGGAATGCCAAACCTACCACCAAGCCAAAAAACAAACGCTCCAAGACAAATCAACAACATACTAAGGATGAGAGCTATAGAAAAGGTACCGCCTATGGAACAAGGACAAGGATTTTACTCCAGACTTTTCCTTGTACCAAGAAAAGAAAATCAATGGAGGAGTATTCTCGATCTGTCCGCTCTGAACACATACCTCATTGTTCCAAAATTCAAAATGCTGACCCTACAGCAACTTCTTCCCATGCTGGGCAAGGAGTCTTGGCTGGTGACTCTAGATCTCAAGGAGGCATACCTGCACGTCCCTATACGACCAGATTGCAGAAGACACCTCAGATTTCTTGCAGGATCAGAGCATTATCAATTCTCAGCATTGCCCTTTGGCTTATCTACTGTGCCCAGAGTATTCACAAATTGCCTGGCATCAGTAATTGCTTATTGCAGGCTTCAGGGAATTCAAATTTACCCATACCTGGACGACTGCCTAATACAAGCGGACAACAAGACAAAATTAACAAAAGATTTGGAAAAGGTTATACAACTGCTGCAAGCCTTGGGATACACAGTCAACATGCAAAAGTCAAGGCTGGTACCATCCCAAAGGATAACATTCTTGGGTGCAGAACTGGACACATCAACTCAGATGGCATTTCTCACAGAAGAAAAACAAAAGCAACTACCAGTCTATTTCATGACATTAACAACACAGATTCAGCTTACTGCAAGGAAAGTCCTGCAAGCCCTGGGTTACATGGCATCCTGCATAATATTGATTCCATGCCAGACTGCATATGAGAAAGTTGCAATGGTACCTAAGGAATGTATGGTCTCAACACAAGCACAGTCTAGAAGCCCAGATTCCAATAATTCCATGCCTGAAGCAAGAATTCCTGTGGTGGGCTCAGGCCTGTCAGTTGAACAGAGGATTGCCTTTCCACAAACCTCATCCAAGCCGGACCATCACCACGGACGCCTCAGACCTAGGCTGGGGGGCACACATGGTGGACAAGTGTATACAAGGCCTATGGACACAAGACCAGCTGAATCTACACATAAATCAAAAGGAGATGCTGGCAGTGAAACATGCAATCCAGGCATTCAGACCATTTCTTCAACAAGGTCACCTGCTGATGAGGACGGACAACACCACAGTCATGTGGTACATCAACAAACAGGGAGGTACACACTCATATCCTCTATGCCGGATGGCAATGGACCTGTGGAATGTGGCCCTGAACCTCAACATTCAACTCCAGGCCAGATTTGTACCAGGAAAAGAAAATTCACTAGCAGACACCTTAAGCAGAACTACCACGGATGCTCACGAATGGATGCTGCATCCAGATATCTTCAAAACCATAACAAAGAAATGGGGACTACCAGAAATAGACCTGTTCGCCTCCCCACACAACCACCAATTGAAGAAATTCTGCACAAGAGCATACCACCCACTTGCTTGGAGGGTGGACTCCCTATCCTTCAGCTGGAAAACCTGACAGCATATGCATTCCCACCTCTTCCTTTGATGTACAAAGTCCTACTGAAGATCAAAGAGGATCAGCCAAGGATAATCCTGATAGCCCCAGACTGGCCGAGGCAACATTGGTACCCGCTACTGAGAAGCATGTCTCGGACACACGCATGGCCTCTACCTCTATGTCCTTTACTTCTAACACAGAACAACTACAAGATCCTACATCCAAACTTGAAAACACTACAGCTAGCTGCTTGGAATATTGCATAAAACAAAATAACCCAGATTTATCTCAGAGGGTTAAGGACATTATCCTGGAGGCTCGCAGACCCTCCACAAGGAAGACTTACTCAGCCAAATGGAAAAGATACCTCATTTGGAGTGCAGCAAAAGGGGAAAATGTATCATTGGCAAACATAGCAAACATCCTGGAATACTTAGCAGAACTCTTCCACAATGGCCTGTCCTACTCCTCCATTAAGATTCATGCATCAGCAATTTCAGCAGAATACAACATGGATCCTCCAGTCTTCTCTCATCCTCTACTCAGGCAGTTCCTGAGAGGACTCAAAAATGTAAAGCCTCCAAGGAAACCACCTTTGCCTACATGGGATCTTAACTTTGTGCTGGAAAAGTTAACACTTCCCCCTTTTGAACCAGCAGCAACAGCAGACTTACAGTTCTTATCTTGGAAAACTGCTTTCCTGCTTGCAATCACTTCAGCAAGAAGGGTATCTGAGTTACAGGCATTAATGGCAGTACAGCCCTTCCTTGTCTTCCATCAGGATAGAGTGTCTCTGAGAACTAACCCTACTTTTATGCCAAAAGTGGTCTCCAGAGTATCATTGAACCAAGCGATTCATTTACCTACATTCTTCCCCAACCCACAGAACAGGGGAAAGACTACTACATACCTTGGATGTGCACAGACAGTTACGCTACTATCTGGACAGAACTAAGACCAACAGAAAAACTGACCAGCTTCTGGTAGCATATGCAACATGAATGCAAGGAAAAGCAATTTCAAAACAGACAATCTCAAAATGGATAGGAAATTGCATTAGATTTTGCTACTCTTTTCATGGAAAGACAACTCCAGAAAATATCAGGCCTCACTCCACAAGAGCTACAGCCACCACTACAGCTTTCCTACCAGGAGTGGCTACCAAAGACATTTTAGAAGCTGCTACTTGGAGCTCCGTGCATACATTTGCCAAGCATTATAATCTTCCTTTATACTCCAGATCCCGAGCAGGTTTTGCAACTGCTGTTTTGCAAGGGATCTTAACTACACCATCTTTATCTTAGTACCTCCTCCCCCAGTTTGGCTATGGTATTCTACCCATATGTTAGGACTGCAGATGCATCCTTGAAGGACATAGTACAGTTTTGTACCTACCATAAATGTAGATGTCCGATAGGTATGCATCTGCAGTCAGGATTACCCACCGTCCTTCCCCTCTGTGGTATTCCTAGGGTATTTACCCCTCTTTTAGCTAGCTGGGGGAATCTATTATGGTGTATTTGTTTGTATATATGTATATATATATTCTTATATTGTTTGCTCTCTACTGTTTGGAATTATTTGCATTTATCCAAATTTAGCCTTCCTAGAGGGCACCTGGCATCTGGGGCAAGAAACACTGAGGAAAATGGCGTCGGCTGATGCCTTTATACCCAATACACAGCAGCTATGACATCGGGTGAAGTGCGACATCAGCCGAGGCCAGACCCAGACTTTGGAATCCGGCCTACCGAAGGGCTGCCTGAGGCAGGACAACCCATATGTTAGGACTGCAGATGCATACCTATCGGACATCTACATTTATGGTAGGTACAAAACTGTACTTTTTGGAAGGGGGTTTTCATTGCTAGGCTACTAAGAGGGATGTGTCTTTCTCATAAAAGTAATGCCACAGATCAAGTAAGCTAGAAGAGTGTAAACCTTGGGCTGTTAAGTAATTCCCTCATGGAATTTTTTTTTTTTTTTGAGGTCCTTACTCCATTGTGTTAGCTTCCTTAACAGTAAAAGGCAAAGATAATGTGATATTAAAATGGCTTCTTTGGAAGGCTGGAAGAAGAGTTCTATTTTTTGGAACTTGAAATGATTTGGCTACTATTTTCCTTACCTTGTAAAAAAATCCAGTCAGTCGCAACCATGCTTAAACTACATTGCAGTCTTCAAGATGCATGTTGAGTACTTTTATCTTTAAAGATAAATTTTGTGATGGGAGAAGTTAAAATGGAAGTAAAATGTTGGTGTTTGTATTTTAAATACATTTTCATTTCAAAATGGATTCCTGAATGTTTCAGTCTGCTTTTGATGATTTATTTCCTGCCAGCATGGTAAGTGTAGAAGGTTCTTTTTTGGAATTGGGAATTTATGCTTAATATGGAAAGGCAGAGATTCAGAAGATCTGAGTTACCAAAATAATGCTGGATCATTTTTAATCGGTCAGTGGCTGTAATTCAGTTGTTACAGTAATATTGCATTTGATAAAATAAAATGTGGCATAAAATATCTGTGCTTTACATAGTTAGGCGAGACATGACCTTGATTTCCTAATCTCACACGTACATGTGTTCTCTTCAGTAAATTAGATTTATATGCTGTCAAAGTTATTTTGTACTTTAACAGTTTGGTGTTGTGGAATCCTTGATTCTTTGAGCTGTTTGCATGCTTCTGCACCAGAAACTGCCTTTGGGCTCACTGTGACAGGTTTCTTCAGGCAAGTTTCTGTTTTGTCAGTACATAAATTTCTTTCATCTTCAGCCGAGTTTGTGGTGTATACAGGTAAGCTTTACTAACATCTATTTTAGATAACATTGCATGTGTGTAGCTAAATTGAATGAATCTGGGAAACTGTATGTAAGAGATAATTAATGTGTTCATAGATGTCCTTCATGGATGCATCTGCAGTCATAACAACTGGGTTGTCCTGTCGTCAGGCAGCCCTTCAGTCGGCCGGATTCCAAAGTCCGGGTCCGGCTTCGGCTGATGTCGCACTTCACCCGACGTCATCTCTGTTGGTCTTCGGGTATAAAGGCATCAGCTGACGCCATTTTCCTCAGTCTTTCTTGCGCGTGGCCAAGCAGAAGCTGTTCGCAAGTGCCGGTCGGTCGGATCCAGAGATTACTTCTACCGAATACTACTTCGAAGACTTCTAAAGCTAAGTACCCCGTTGGGGACTCTTTCTTGCCTCAGCCGATGTCAGAAAAAGTTAATAATTGTTTAACCTGTGGGAAACAAATACCTCATAAAGATTTCCACTCTTATTGTCTGCCTTGTTTAGGCCCAGCCCACAACGTAGCAGCCTGTGCGGCCTGTGCTTCGTTCAACCGACGAACGCTTAGGCGTCGGTCGGAGTTTGCTGAACAGTTTTTCGGTTCTGTTTTTGCGTACATTATGCCGTCGGATCCTCCGACAACCCAATCTGCCAAAAAACGCAAAGATAAAGACCGACACTCGCGGTCCGCGGTTTCGGCCGAAACCATGGTTAAGCAAACCGCGAGTGTCTCGGTTTCGGCCGAAACCGAGAAAACTGATCAAAGCACAGCTGAATCTATTTCTACAACTGAGGCCCCTGCTACCACTCTTGAAACTGCCTCAGAAATTTTATCCACTACGGTGGTTGCCACTGACTTATCAGACACCATTCCCTTGGATGTCTCTACCCCAGCACGTGGTGCTGCTAGGCCTCCAGCAGCCATGTCCATTAAGGCCTTCGCCAGGGCTAAAGCAGCAAAGACTACTAAAACAGTGCCTGTTAAACCCCCTACAACCAGGCCATCCTCTAGTTCTCAAATGCTTACTCTGGCAGAAGATTTAATTTCATTAATTAGAGGATCTCAATCTCACCCAGACAGGGCCTCTCAGCCCCAGAGAAGAGACCTAGGGCAGAGCCCCTGAGCCAGTGTCCTCTGATGAGTCTGCCGATGAATCAGGCATAACTGATCAGCCAGAGGCTCCTTTCTCCAATTTTGAAGACTCTGATGCTGAAGAATCCATTCCAGCTGCTTCCCCACCAGAAGAATTCTCCTTTGGGGAAACCTTACATGCCATGCGAGAGCAGTTCCAATGGCAGCAACAGGATTTTCAGACTCCAGAAAAAGACTTAGGACCTTTCTGCACCTTCCACAGCACAGGCCCTTAGCTATACCTCCTGTTCTCTCTGTGGTGGATGATGCTTTCAATGATGTCTGCTCCGCACCAGATTCTTTACCTCCAGCCCCTGCCAAACCAGACAGATTTTACAGGGTGCCAGACACTCATCACCACCTTTACAAGGCCCCACTTGCAGACCCAAACTATATCCCAGGGTCCCAAGGCAGTAGCCGACCATAGCAAAAACCCTATTCCTTCAGAAAGGGAAGCAAGGTCATTAGACAGATGGGGCAAAAGGTCTACACTTCAGCTACTCTCTCAGCTAGAGCTTTAAATTGTCAGTTTCACATGATACAATACCAAGAGTTTATGCTTGATCAGTTAACTGAAAAACTAACCACTGATGAATCTATTGATAAGAAATATGTATTAGAAATGGTAAATAACATACAACAGGTTAGTAACCATTCCTTAAAATGTGGCTATGATGCACTGGAGGCTTCATTTAGATCAGCCATGACTGGCACAGTGATAAGAAGGCATGCATGGCTAAAGGAGCAAGCTCTACCGGATCATGTTAAAGCTAAGTTGCTAGATGCTCCTATGGATAAGACAAGTTTGTTTGGTACACCTGCCCAGCAGGTTATGAAGAAAATGGAAGAAAAGGCAAAATCTGTTCAAACGGTTAAAGATTTCTTGCAGGTTCAGCCCCCAAGGTTTAGCAGGAACTGGCCTGCCAAAAATTGGTCCTTTCCTGACTCCACAAGATCTCAAAGGGGCAGGAATAGACGTTCCAGAGGCAGAAACCAATCCAGGGAGGTGCCTACAGAGGACGACAGTGGCAAGGTAACAACAGAGGCACAGACACAACCTCTGCCACTACATCAACTCAACCACAGTGACTTAACCCTAAATCCGCCTACCAGGGAACAAATAGCAGCTCCTCTAGGCAGAAAATTAACCTTATTTTCAAAGAACTGGCACTATATAACAAAAGACAAGTGGATTTTACAAACCATAGATCAAGGTTACCGGTTCCACTTCCACACTTTACCAGTCAAAAGAGGAATGCCAAATCTACCTCCAAATCAAAAAACAGAGGCTCTACAACAGATAATGCAGTTAGCAAACATGAGAGCTGTGGAAAAAGTGCCAACAGCAGAGCAAGGAAAGGGGTTCTACTCCAGACTATTCCTAGTTCCAAGAAAGGAAAAAGTTGGAGACCAATTCTCGACCTGTCCGCCTTAAATACATACATCATTGTCCCAAAATTCAAAATGCTGACCCTACAGCAACTTCTTCCCATGCTGGGCAAGGAGTGTTGGCTGGTAACTCTAGATCTCAAGGAGGCATACCTGCACGTCCCCATTCGACCAATCTGCAGAAGATACCTCAGATTTCTTGCAGGATCAGAGCACTATCAATTCTCAGCATTGCCCTTTGGCTTATCTACTGCCCAGAGTATTCACAAAATGCCTGGCATCAGTAATCGCCCATTGCAGACTACAGGAATTCAAATTTACCCATACCTAGACGACTGCCTGCTACAAGGGGACAACAAAAGCAAGCTGACAACAGATTTACAAAGGGTCATTTACTTGCTGCAAGCACTGGGATACACAGTCAATCTACAAAAGTCAAGGCTGATACCATCCCAAACAAGGACATTCTTGGGCTGAATTGGACACAGTAAAACAGATGGCATTCCTAACTACAGAAAAACAAAAGAACTCCCTCTTTACTTCTTGGCACTAACAAAACTGAACAAGTTAACAGCAAGAAAAGTACTGCAGGCCTTGGGCTTCATGGCATCATGCATAATCTTGGTTCCATTTGCCAGACTACATATGAGAAAACTACAGTGGTACCTAAAGAATTTATGGTCCCAACACAGACACAGCCTAGAAACAGAAATCCCATTACTTCCATGCTTAAAACAGGAGTTCCTATGGTGGGCTCAGGCATGCCAGTCAAACCCAGGGCTACCCTTTCGCAGATGTCAAGCAAGCCAGACCATCACAACAGACGCTTCAGACCTAGGATGGGGGCCCACATGCTGGACAAATGCGTGCAAGGATTGTGGACACAGGATCAACTTCACCTGCACATCAACCTAAAAGAAATGCTGGCAGTAAAACTGGCAATCCAAAAGTTCAGACCATTTCTCAAAGAGGGCCAGTTGATGATAAGGACAGACAACACCACAGTCATGTGGTACATCAACAAACAGGGAGGCACTCATTCATACCCTCTATGCAGAATGACTTTGGAGCTGTGGACCCTGGCACTCAGCTACAACATCCAGTTACAGGCAATATTTGTACCGGGAAAGGAGAATACTCTAGCAGACATATTAAGCAGAACCACATCGGATGCCCACGAATGGAAGCTGCACCCAGACATCTTCAAGACCATCTCAAAGAAATGGGGAATGCCTCAGATAGATCTATTTGCATCACCTACCAATCACCAGCTCAAAAAATTCTGCACAAGGACATTCCACCCACTAGCATGGAAAGTGGATTCGCTCTCCTTCAGCTGGAAAGGCCTAACAGCATATGCATTCCCACCTCTTCCCTTGATACACAAGGTATTACTAAAAATCAAGGAAGAACGTCCAAGGATAATCCTGATAGCTCCAAACTGGCCAAGACAACACTGGTACCCACTGCTGAGGAGCATGTCTCGCAACAATATGTGGCCAATACCCCTGATGCCTTTGATGTTAACTCAGAACAACTACAGCATCATACATCCAAACCTAAAAACGTTGCAACTGACTGCATGGAACATCACATAGCAGCAGCTAATCCAGAACTTTCCCAAAGAGTTAGAGACATTATTCTTGAAGCACGCAGACCTTCAACAAGAAGAAACTATGCTGGAAAATGGAAAAGGTTTGTCACTTGGAGTACTGAAAGAGGAAAAGATGTGTCAAACATAGATATGCCTAACATTCTGGAGTACCTAGCGAACTTCTTCATTCAGGCCTGTCCTACTCCTCCATCAAGATACATGCATCAGCTATTTCAGCAGAATACAGCTTGATCCACCTGTTTTTCTCACCCTTTGCTCAGGCAGTTCCTCAGAGGAATCAAGAATGTAAAACCTCCAAGGAAACCACCATTACCAGCTTGGGACCTAAACTTTGTGCTAGAAAAATTGACACTATCACCCTTTGAACCAGCAGCAACAGCAGACCTACAACACCTGTCATGGAAAACTGCTTTCCTACTGGCAATTACTTCAGCAAGGAGGGTTTCAGAACTACAGGCCTTAATGGCAGTGCAACCCTTCCTAATCTTCCACCAAGATAGAGTGTCTATGAGAACTAATCCTACATTTATGCCTAAGGTGGTATCCAGAGTGTCTTTAAACCAGGCAATCCACCTACCTACCTTCTTTCCCAACCCACAAAACAGAGGGGAAAGAATACTGCATACCTTGGATGTACATAGACAGCTACGCTACTATTTGGACAGAACTAAAAGTAGCAGAAAGACTGACCAACTTTTTGTAGCCTATGCAACAGGAAGGGAAGGAAAAGCTATTTCCAAACAGACAATCTCCAAATGGATAGGAAATTGCATACGATTCTGTTACTCCTTCCATGGAAAACCAATTCCACAGAACATAAGACCTCATTCTACAAGGGCAACAGCCACTACCACAGCCTTCTTACGAGGAGTGGCAACCAAAGACATTATTGAGGCGGCTACTTGGACCTCCGTGCATACATTTGCCAAGCATTATAATTTGCCTCTATATTCCAGATCCCGAGCAGGGTTTGCCACTGCTGTACTGCAAGGGATCCTAAACACACCATAATCTAGTTTTATCCTCCTCCCTTGTTGGCTATGGTATTCTACCCAGTTGTTATGACTGCAGATGCATCCATGAAGGACATAGTACAGTTTTGTACCTACCATAAATGTAGATGTCCGAACTGGATAGCATCTGCAGTCAGGATTACCTCCCTCCTTCCCTCTGTGGTACTCCTAGGGTGTTTACCCTCCTAATAGCTAGCTAGTGGGGGGGAGTCTCTTATGGTGTATTTGTTTGTATATATGTACATACATGCTTACTTTTTGTGTTTACCTTCTATCCTTTTGGAAACATTGGCATTTATCCAAATTTTAGCCTTCCATGAGGGCAACTGGCATCTGGGGCAAGAAACACTGAGGAAAATGGCATCGGCTGATGCCTTTATACCCGAAGACCAACAGAGATGACGTCGGGTGAAGTGCGACATCAGCCGAAGCCGGACCCGGACTTTGGAATCTGGCCGACTGAAGGGCTGCCTGACGACAGGACAACCCAGTTGTTATGACTGCAGATGCTATCCAGTTCGGACATCTACATTTATGGTAGGTACAAAACTGTACTTTTCTTTGATTGTATGGGATTGGTTATAATCAAGAACTGACCTTCTCCTGCACGACAACAGGTTTTGATCAAAGTACAAAGGGAAAAAAAGGGACTGAGAGGATAGGATTCCTTACTAGTGTGATCCCTTTGGTGCGAGTATGGGTTTCCAATAGGCACCAGTGCAGGTGCTTTAAATGAGCTAGAATATGGGACTCTGGCCAGTTTATATGTTTAAGTACTGTAGAGACAACTATAATTACCTGGGGGGAATGGTCTGAGTTTACTAAAAATTATGGCACTTTACAATTTCCAGAAAAGGGACTTTTAATAGTTTTGCAGTCTTCTGGAATTTTCATAAATTAAAACCAAAAGGTAGCTAGGTACCAGCCTCTTGTTGGTCAGTTTATAATTGCCTTCAGGAAGAAGCCAAATGTAAGAAAAAGGAATCCGTAGTTAGAAATGTAAAATATAATTCAACTAGGTTAAAGTCAGGGCTGCAGGTAACTAATAGATATGCAGATGAAAAACATAGGATATGTATCCTTTAAGACGATTAGAAGTTAGCAGTTACACTTCCAGAATCTTCATACAGCTGTCTTGATTCCTTCTTTCTCTCCTCCACCTTATGGTCAACCTGCTTCTTATGAAGCCAGTAGTTCTCCCTCTCCAATAGGGAAGATGGAGGCACATCTCACTGAAACAACTTGCTGCTTCCCAGTCACAGCACAAGTGACTTCAAGTACTTTCACCAATCCCCATGGGTCAGTCTGTAATACCACATTTGGACAGCAGAGACAGACACCATAAGCCACAATACCATCAGATCAAATGTTAATGTATATAGCCAAAAAAGAGAAACACTTGTATCACAAACACAAACATGGAGCTAGCACAAAGCATGTAGGAAAACTAAAATGATTCACCAATAAAAGTGATCCACTGAAAATTAATCAAATAAAGAAAATTAAACAATTGATTACACAGTTCCCAATAGTTGTTGACTGAGAAGAATATATTGCAAACTCCAGGTCTTAAAACTCGGAGGAAGAAACAGATTCTGATTCTTCGCTGATACTGATGTACCAAGTACAGAAATGCATCCCTTGTGAAGAGGGCACCTAATCCAGCAGTTGCTCTGGATAGTAAAGCCGAACCTAGCATTAAGGGTAGTACTCCCATGGACAGCAGTGGATTATCTTCCCCCAATTCGAACACACACTACTAAATATATGAAAATATTGGAAGGACATATACAGCTGCAAAATCCAACTATTGAAGACCTAGGAGCAGTTTTGAAAGCCTCACCTTAACATTTTTAGGAAAATATGGAAAGAAAATTGAATATAGGTGATAATGTTTCAAAGCATGTGGGTGACTGATCTGTTGCTGCTAGAAGTAAATTATTACAAGATATTACTAAAGCATGTCCCGAACACCTGATTGGGCAAGAATTAAAGCTAATGTCCAGAAAAAAAATTAATCTCTTGATGCATAGTTACAGTGCATGATAAATGCGTTCAGAGCCTTTTCTGGACATCCAAAACCTGCAGAAGGAGAGTCAAGCCAGTGGATTGTCAGCCACATTCATAGATGGCTTATTACCACCATTTCAAGAAATCAAAATAGTTTGTTTAAACTGGCCAAGTTTAGGCATTCATGAAATTAAGCACAATATGTAGTAGATAACATTAACTCGGAGAAGAAAAAGAACAAATGAAAAAGTCAGTAGGCATTCAGCTCCAACACTTCACTACCAACTTACGGAGAAGTGCAAGAAGAAATCATGGAGGAAAAGGTAGGTTTGGATTCTTCCAACCACTTTTGACAGGACAGTTTCAAAAAAATTATTACTTTTCTATGTCACTACAAGGTGAACAGGTTTAATTAATTGTTTCAGTTGTGGTCAGCCTGGACACTGGTAAAACAAATGTCCACTTTCTCTGCAACAAAGAAATATGCAGAATACCTAAACACCACAGCAAGCAGAAAGATATACTTCTGTGTGGAGTACTGCTTGGCAGGCACTAGCATGACTGCAGACTCATTAGGACAGCCATGAACAAGAACTACAGCTATTTCCTTTGGTACTAGTTGACCTAGAAGGTCCTTTTGTTAATATTTACATTACACAATTTCTCTCTCTCTCTCTCTCTCTCTCTCTCCCTTTTCTTGTTGACACAAGAGCAACTAAATGTATGATTACTTTAGCAAACACTGAACATCTCCCACTTTCAAAACAGTCCATTGAGTGGGAATGTCCAGAGTTCCTTTAGACTTCCTAAAGGCAAAACCTATCCCTATTCGATTTGTCTGCTAAAAGAACGACACACTTTCATTATAGGAAATGTGGCCTTTAAAATATTTTAGGTAGAGATTTGTTATAGCAGATGTTCATCGTGTTTCACTGTTGCAGTCATTACACTTGGGTTATCCTGCAGGCAGGCGACCCGCAGTCGGCCCGAGTTCCAAAGTCTTGGTCCGGCGTCGGTTGCTGTTGCCTCTTCCCTGACATCAGTGCGCCAGGGGTATAAAAGCTGCAACAGACGCCATTTTATCTAGTCTTTCTTGCCGCGCGGTGCCCGAAACAAAAACAGTTCGCAAATGCCGGTCAGCCGACTCCTGAGATTTTCAAAATTCGGTTTCAGAACCGAAGTCTTCAATAAAGCTAAGTACCCCATTGGGGAAACTTTTTCTTGCTCCAGACCAATGTCAGTAAAAGTTAATAATTGTATTTCTTGTGGGAAGCAAATACCTCATAAGGACTTTCACTCTTACTGTTTTCCTTGCCTAGGCCCTGACCATGACGTTACTAGTTGTCTGTTTTGTGCTAGATTCAATAAACGCACTATTAAAGTCTGTTTGAATTTGCTTCACATTATTTTGGCTGAAGGTTTAATTACATAATGCCGTCGGAACAACCGACAACTGGAATTTATAAAAAAAACGCAAAGACAAAGAAAACGACAGGCATCCGAGGTCCAAAACCGATGACGAAGCCTCTTCTAGGCCAGTCGCCGGTTCTCAGTGAGGTGCTTTCACAGCCCCTGACACCCGCTACCTCAGAGCCACAGGCCATAACCGACAACCATGTGGAGACACCGAGGCCTGTGGAAACTCAAGGTATTGAGCATACGAAAACTATACCCTCAGATGGGTCCGGAGCCGCTGAGCAGGCATCGCCTTCTGAGGGTGTTCTCAGACCTTCACAGCTTACAATTAAGCCCACTACAGCAGCAAAGGCAAAGTCAAAAACTCCATTAAAGACAAGGAAACAAGTACAGCATTCTCCAGAACAGTCATCCATGCCAAAGAAACAGATGCTTAAAATGGCCGAAGACCTAATTACTTTAATCAGGGGTTCCCATCCCCCTCCTGACAAAAGGCCTAGGCAAGACACTGATTATGATTCCTCTGACCAGGTTTCCATTTCCTCTGATTCCTCTTCTGATCAGGGGATATTCTCTCCCTCCCTATGAGGACTCTGATGCAGAAGAGTCCATACCTTCTGCCTCTCCGCCTGAGGATTATTCTTTTAGGGAAACCCTGCACACCATGAGGGAGCATTTCCATTGGGAGAGCCAGGATTATTCAGAATCTAAGAAAAGGCTCAGAGACTTCCTTTTATTGCCGCAGCACAGGCCCCTGGCTATCCCCCCTGTGCTTGATATTGTTGATGATGTTTTTTTATGAATCCAGTCTGTCTCCTGATTCTTTACCCCCTGCACCAGTCAAGCTAGACCGGTATTACGGAGTCCCTGACTCTCATAAATGTCTTTACAAAAACCCCGCTGCAGACCCAGAAACAATTTCTCAGGGTCCTAAGGGGGTTAAGGCTTCCACTGCTAAAAATCCTGTCACATCAGATAGGGATTCCAGAGCTCTGGACAGATGGGGGAAAAAAGTTTACACTTCTGTTACTTTAGCTGTAAGAGGTTTAAATTGTCAGTTTCATATGCTTAAATACCAACAGTACCTCATGTCATTGTTAAAACAGAAAATGGTTGCAAATACAGAACGTCTTGACAGTAAAGAAATGCAGGATTTATTGCATGAAATTGAACAAGTGGAAAAGCATACTCTGCAATATGGTTTTTATTCATTAGAGGCTTCTTGTAGTGCCGCAGTTACAGGCTCTGTTATTCGAAGGCATGCTTGGTTGAAAGAACAAAGTTTACCTGAACATGTTAAAGTAAAATTATTGGACGCTCCATTATAGCATGATACTTTGTTTGGTGTTAAGGCAGAAGAGGTGTTAAAGAAAATGCAAAGTCAATGTAGACAGTGAGAGATTTCTTACAGGTTCAACCACCTAGATTTAGCAGAAACTGGGCTTCAAAAAATTGGTCCTTTCCAGTGTCAGACAGGCCACAAAGAGGCAAATACAGACGCCCAAGAGGCAGATCTCAGCCCCAAGGCTCCTACAGATGTAAACAATGGGGTGCTTCATCCCCCAAAGGAGGGGAAGACAAATCACAACCTTATAGGAAACGGTCCCAATGACTTCCCTCTGCAAATGCCAAGCACTTACCTTTTGACAGCACCCCTAGGGGGAAAGCTAGCACTTTTCTCAAAAAATTGGCACATGATCACCCAGGACCAATGGGTATTGGATATTGTTTCTCGGGGTTACAGGTTCCACTTCCACATGCTTCCAAAACTAAAAGGTATGTCAGACCTGCCACAAAACCAATGGGCAGAGGCACAAAAACACATTGCTGCTCTTATGGACATGGGAGCTATTCAAAAAGTTCCACAGCAAGAACAGGGACAAGGATTTTACTCAAGACTTTTCTTAGTACCCAGAAAGGACAAAGCCTGGAGACCAATACTGGACCTGTCAATCCTAAATATTTTCCTGGATGTTCCAAAATTCAAAATGTTAACACTACAACAACTTCATCCCATGCTGGGCAAGGAGGCTTGGCTAGTTACTTTGGATCTCAAGGAGGCATACCTGCACGTCCCAATCAGACAATCGTGCAGAAGATACCTCATATTTATAGCAGGCTGAATGCATTACCAATTCTTTGCACCGCCCTTTGGCTTATCTACTGCGCCCAGGGTCTTCACAAAATACCTGGCACCAGTAATTGCATTTTGCAGACAAAAAGGAATTCAAATATATCCCTACTTAGACGACTGCCTTATTCAAGCAGAGAGCAAGGACATTCTTCTAAAGCACCTGGCGTTTATAAGAAGATTGCTAATTTGCCTAGGGTACACAGTAAAAGAAAATAAATCAAAACTAGTGCCCTCTCAAGAGATAATATTCCTGGGTGCAAGCTTAAATACAACTGCCCAGATGGCTTATCTCACGCCAGACAAACAAAGGCAACTGACTCATTACTTTCAAATGATGGTAACAAAAACCCAGTTCCCTGCAAGAAAAATTCTGCAGGCCCTGAGCTTCATGGCATCCTATGTTCTACTAATTCCATATGCAAAACTGCATATGAGGAAACTACAATGGTATCTAAAAAGTGTTTGTACTCAGCATTGTCACAGCCTGGAGACAATCATAACTTTAATTCCCTGCCTACAACAGGAGTTTCGATGGTGGTCCCAGGCCTGTCACCACAACAAGGGACAGCCTTTCACCTTGCCCACAGCCAGGCAGACAGTAACCACGGATGCATCGGATTATGCCTGGGGGGCACATATGGCAGGAAAATGTATTCAGGGCACATGGCCCAAGGAACAAATGCAGCTTCACATCAATCAAAAAGAGATGCTAGCTGTACAGAATACCCTGACAGCTTTCAAAGACCTAATACATCCAGGGCAACTATTAATAAAGACAGACAACACCACAGTTGTGGTACATAAACAAGCAAGAGGGCACACATTCCTACCCCCTATGCAGACAAGCCATGACTTTGTGGAACACAGCACTGACCTATCAAGTACATCTGTAGGCACAATTCCTGCCAGGAACAAAAAATACACTGGCAGACGAACTAAGCAGAAATCTCATGGATCCTTACGAATGGAAGCTAAATCCTCAAGTGTTCAGCATGATAACGAGGAATTGGGGACGCCTAGACATAATAGATCTTTTTGCCTCCCCTCACAATTACCAAATACAGAACTTTTGCACAAGAACTTATCACTCTAAAGCATGGAAAGTGGATGCTCTGTCATTCAGCTGGAAAGGCCTGACAGTCTACTCCTTCCCTCCGATGCCTCTTCTCACCAAGGTGCTACTAAAAGTCAGACAAGAAAGGCCAAAAATGATCCTGATTGCACCAGACTGGCCACGCCAGCATTGGTACCCAGTCCTAAAGAATTTGTCTCAAGGCCTAGCTTGGCTACTACCTCAAATTCCTCATCTTCTGACACAGCAAAACGATCAGATTCTGCACAGTCAACTTAGAACCTTAAACCTGGCAGCATGGCAGATAATGTAGCCACTCACACTGCACCTCTCTCTAATCCTGTTATGGATGTCATTTTAGAAGCCAGGAGGCCCAGCACTAGGAAATCTTTTGCAGAAAAATGGAAGAGATTCTGTGCTTGGAACCAGGCACAAGGGCTCGAACCACTAGTCCGTAATATACCTCAGATTTTACAATACCTAACTGAGATGCTGGACAAAGGCTTATCTTTTTCATCTATTAAAATCCATGTCTCTGCCATTTCAGCTCATTACAGTACGGAACCTCAATTTTTTCACATCCACTACTACGACAGTACCTCAGAGGGGCAAAAAATATAAGGCCCCCAAGAAGAGCACCAATACCTACTTGGGACCTCAATTTTATTTTAGAAAAACTAACACTGCCTCCTTTTGAACCAGCCAGTGCAGCTGATATAAACTTCTTGTCATGGAAAACTGCTCTGCTCCTAGCAATAACTTCAGCAAGAAGAGTCTGAGTTACAGGCATTAATGGCTGTGGAACCTTTCCTCATTTTTCATCAGGACAGGGTTTCCCTTAGGACAAACCCAACATTCATGCCAAAAGTGGTCTCCAATGTGGCCTTAAACCAAACCATTCATTTACCTACTTTTTACCAAATCCCCAGAATAAAGGGGAGAGACTTCTGCACGCTTTGGATATTCACAGACAGCTACGTTTCTACTTGGACAAAACAAAAGCTTTCAGAAATGCTGCAGGATCACAAGGAAAGCCTATTACAAAGCAGACAGTCTCAAAATGGATAGGACACTTCATCCACTACTGTTATGCACAGCATGGCAAATCTATGCCTAAGGGCATTAGGCCTCATTCTACCAGAGCAGCAGCCACTTCAGCAGCTTTCCTCAGAGGGGTACCAACCAAAGACATTTTAGAAGCTGCAACCTGGAGCTCAGTGCACACTTTCACCAAGCACTACCACTTACTTCTCTACTCTAAATCCAGTGCAGGCTTTGCCACTGCAGTTCTGCAGGGCTTGTTAGCCTCTCCAAATCCAATTTAGACCCAGCCACCCAACCTCAGCTTTGGGATTCTACCCAAGTGTAATGACTGCAATAGTGAAACACGATGATCATAGTACAGTTGTGTACCTACCATAAATGTAGATGTTCGAGTGTATTCACTGTTGCAGTCCAGGTTACCCACCATCCCCCTTTCTTTTTTCATTGCTGAGACTTTTATGTACTTCTCATCTCTATACAACCTAAGTGGTGTATTTGCTTGTAGATGAAGGAAATGTTTATAGTAACATACACATGTTTTTTGGCATACTTTTATCATTCCAGCCTTCCTATCTGGGGGCACCTGACATCTGGGGCAAGAAAAACTGAATAAAATGATGTCGGTTGCAGCTTTTATACCCCTGGCGCACTGACGTCGGGGAAGAGGCGACAGCAACCGATGCCAGACCAAGACTTTGGAACTCTGGCCGACTGCGAGTCGCCTGCCAGCAGGATAACCCAAGTGTAATGACTGCAACAGTGAATACACTCTAACATCTACATTTATGGTAGGTACACAACTGTACTTTAAGCTGCACTGTTTGTTGTATCCCAGACTGTTTTCTTAACATTTCTAAATGAGCCTTTAGGATTCTATTGCTAATTTGCCTAGGGTACACAGTAAAAGAAAATAAATCAAAACTAGTGCCCTCTCAAGAGATAATATTCCTGGGTGCAGGTGATTTTGTGAAGACGATTACACCCTTTTTTGTTGTTTTAAACTTGAAACAAGTTTTCAGACACGGTTAGTTTGGAGGGATGGGAAGTAATCCCTCCACAAGTTTGGGATACCTATGGAAATGAGGTAGAACTTGTGCAGAACCTGTGTGAATAATCTTAAAACCTTCTGAGCACCTGGCTAGGGTAGTTCAATATTCCTTGTGTGCTGAGGTGGAAAAATGAATCAAACCTGTTATTTCTGCATTACTCCAACAAGCTATATTCCCAGCTCTAAGTCGGTGTCTCCAAGTCAAGAAACCAGGAAAAAATACTTACAGATTTGCGAGCAGTTAATGCAGTAGTAGTACTGCTATTCCTGTAGTGTCTAATCTGCTGCAATGCTAAGTTCTGTCCCACAAGCTGCTATTACCTTCTCAGTGATGGATATTTCTTCTGGTTTCTTTTCTATTCCTATGCACCGGATCACACCTCTCAACTGTCCCTGATTTTCAGGGATGTCCCTGATTTTGACTCTGATTTTAGCTCTGTCCCACTTAATCCCTCTTAACACTGGTGCCTTTTGAACAAAAGGTGGTGAATTATGCTTAATAAATAATGACAATAATTAAGAGGTGATTACTTATTTTACTTCAGGAAATGTATATTAATTCACATTCTAATTCTGTTAGTCTCAAGTTAATAGAACTAATATTTTAAGTGTCCCTGATTTTTTTTCTAGATTTGTCCCCGATTCTGAGATTTGTACCTCATTGGTTGAGAGCTATGACCCAGATAAGCCAGTATCTGTTTGCTTTTACATAGAAGACAACAGTATACTTGAACTAGATTACCTCAAGGGTTTGTTGAATCGCCTACTCTTTTTCTAGACATATGAAAAAACAGACGAAATTGAATTTCCATGTGGCTCCACAATAATTCAGTACATAGATGATTTACTGTTAGTATCCTGCTTGAAGTTGTGAGGAGATTTTTAAGCCGTCTTTTAACAAAATTAGCAGAAGTAGAATTTAAATTTAACAAGGACAAATTGTAGTTCTATAAGTCTGAAGTTCCGTACTAAGGACATCTTATTTCAGATGGCTCCAGACAGATTTTGCCTTCACACATTGCTGCAGTACAAGTTGCGCAATGCCACACCACATTAAAACTGCTACAAGCTTTCCTGGGACTGACAGGTTATTGTCAGTAGTGGATTTCTAACTTTGCAGAAGTAAAAAAAAACATTTCTAGAGTTACCTTTAACTTGGAAAATTGCCACGAACAAGCTTTTGCTCAACTGAAAACTCTACTTTCCAACCCTCTTGCACTTGGACTACCAGATTATTGTAAAATATTTGTATTGTTTTGTTAAAGAATTAAAGTTGCATTAGGATTATTAGCACAGTGTATAAATGAGGGTTTTACACCTGTTGCTTATTTCATTGCAGATCGTGATCCTGTAGCAGAAGTCCTCCCCCACCACCTTAGGGTGGTGGCTGTGATGGCTTGTTTAGTAGAATTGGTAGCTGCTCTGACTCTCAGGCATGAGACCTACAAAGAAATTCCACATTCAGTATTGTTATTAAAAAGTTAAGACACAGTATTTATCTACAGCATGATTTGTTTAACTATTAATTATTCCTGCTTAATAACTCTTTGTAGATTATTCATTGTCAACCACTTAACCCTGCTGCTTTAATTCCCACAGCAAATGGAGAGCAATATAATTGTGTTTATGTAGTTCAGTCTGTGCTTCCTCATACATTATATTTAAAAGTTGTTCCATTACCAAATTTTGAATTGCTGCTTTTTGTTGATGGCTCCTATGTTCAAAGAGAAGATGGTACATAGTCACAGCCTTTTCTCTTTGTACCAAAGACATAATTTTGTAAACGGGACAACTAAATGGAAATGTGTCTGCTCAAATAGCTGGACTTAGACCCGCCTTGCTAAGTTGTGTGAGGAAACTTGTCTTAAATGGCTAGAAACCTTTACCTTTAGTTTTATTTAGTATCCAAAGTACAGTTAGTGCTACTGGAAAGTTGTCCCTTCAAGAAATTGTCATGGGCAGTCCCATGAGAATGCCTACTACAGCTCTTCATCACCATTTGGAGGTAAATGTAGATGAATCCTTTTTTTTTTGTTTGTTTTTTTTGGATTGCTAGCCTCTGTGTTTTGTTTTGCAGCAGTACCATAACATTGTGTCTGCAGCTTTGACGCTGCATACAATGAATGATCGCCACAGATTACAACCCAAAGATTTAGTCTACATCAAATCATCTTTCCAAAAACATGCTTTGTACCCCAGATGGAAAGGATCCTACTTGGTTTTGCTTACAACTGGCATTCAATGTGAAGGATTGCCTTGTGTTGGTGTCGCACATCAAGAAGACCCTCCCTCCTTTGTGACAAATGCAGCCAAGATGCTATCAGCGTCATCCCCCATGAATCAGCAGAGCTTATTGCAAATCGAACTAGGGACAACATTGCATCCAGAAAAAAAGAATAAAGACTTTTTCACTTTACCATCCAAGCCAGATCTGGATGTGAAATTGAATGATTTCCAATCAAAGCTGGAGGTGTAGACGAATGAGTCTACAACATCATTTTGAGCTGAAATAAAACTTAAAACTCATGATGATTCTCTGACATTATTTTCCTTACATCTGAAACCAACATGAGGATTTGTCATGCATTACTTAGTCTACTGTCCAAGAAGCATCTAGCGATCAATCGTCTGTGGAATCTTTTACAACCAGCACTTCTGGTTGGAGTTTATTTGGAAATGGACTTCATGTAAACTATAATAGGGCATTTCAGCATCTGTGTTTGTAGTTTCTTTAAAAAAAAAAAACCCTGTAGTCGCATTATGCTTGATTTTCATTATGGATGTATTACACAAAAAGCTACTATGATTTTCATCATTTTATTTTGCTTGCTTTTTTTCATCTGGAACTGGTTATATCATCATGTGCAACCACTAGAACACTGAACCATTTTTTATTACAGACAAGCATATTGCTAAAACATGAGACTGACAGTTGGTCAGTACTGCATTTAGAATACCTGACTGCCATCCTAAATTTCCTCCTTTTTTTTCTGCTGCCATATGCCAAAATTCTTAACATCAATGACTTACATTTGATCACATATACCTGCTGCACATCATGGGGGTATTGCACTCATTCAGCAACAATACAGACCTTCGTACAGCATTTCACAAAGTTGAAGTGGAACTACTGAAAAGAGGGATATTAGTATGTTAGTGAAAAAATATCAATGACTGCTAAAGGGCATGTCTGCAATCGTAAAAAATGGTACCTTTTTGTCGGAAACCGTATTTGCAACTTTACTTGGAAAATTTATGATGGGGGCTCGAGGTTCGGGTATGCCAGCATTACATGAATACTGTTACACCTGCAAAGACCAAGCGTATCCCTGCTTATCAACATACTGGTCATGCTATTTCTCTATAGTCCATGTTATTTCAACTGTACAACATGCAGACATTTTACCCGATGGAAACATTCTAATGCTTGGCACAGGAGAGATGCAACAGACATCCCAGATCCAGTTGGGAAAATAGATGTTGCTTGAGTTTATCATGCTGCTCAAAAAGACTGCTTTTAAATGAATGTTGGTGATGGTGTTATTTCTGGAGCAGTAAAGTCCATCTTGGAAATGCATAAGTTATCTAAGCTTTTAAAAATATAATGCCACTTTTGAGTCTGTTGATCTGATTTCTCTCAATTTGACTGTCATGTGCAGTGTAGTGCTGCAGAACAGAATGGTGCTTGATTTTTAACCTTGCTTCTGAAGGGGGTGTAAATGTGAGCTCCTCAAAGTGGAGTGCTAGTTTATTCCTGATAATATTGGTGCCACTTTGAAGTTATTCAGAAGAGCTTGCTGAACTATCTCATGCTAAAGATGCTGACAGTTCTCAGTGGCCATAGTTAACTGTTCTCTTTTTCTGGTTGCGAAAGAAGGTATTTTAAAATGTTATGCTATCGCTATTGTTGTTGTGTCTTTTGGCTTTTCCCGGTTAGGGGTCGCCACAGCGGAACTCCGGTCCGCTAATGATTGGCAGTTGATTTTTACGTGCTGAGTTGCCAGCCCTAATGCACAACCTTCAACGAAGGTACGCCCATTCACGCATGTCTCCACGCAGAAGACGCTCTAGCTGAGAGTCGAACCGATCAGCATCTGACTGTGAGGCAACAACGCTACCGCAGCACCACCACATACAGCTATTGTAATTTTATTATTGTAACTTATTTTATTGATGAGCAAAACCTTTCAGAAGTAGCATCAGATTACAAAGAATGAAATTCAATAAAAATGAATTTTTGCCACTGGTCACATTAATTAGAAATTATAGTGAGAAAAATATGAAAATATAGTATTACCAGATTTTAATACATTATATGATGATTTGTTTGAGGGGGAATTTGTGACCGGAAGTTATTCAAACTTTTTTTTTATTTCTTCAAAACATAGACATACCTTTATTGCTAATGATGTTTGTAAAATGAATGTACAGGCGTTGTGCTTATCAAGGACTGAAGGAAACTGGATATGAATAATGTCTGATAGCAACTGAGTGTCAGCCCATTTGAAAACCTGTGGCCATTGCTTAGTCATAAAAAAATATATGGCTTGAGTGATGCTTCATACCATCAGATGGGAGAAAGTGAAGGAAGAAGTTAAAATAAAATTTACATTTTTCACTTCCAAAGCAGGGAGTAGTAAGCCACCTCCGTACGGAAAAATGGCATAATGACTTAACATTAACCCTTCCAAGCCCTGCTCAACTACTTGCTCCCTTAGGAGGAAAGCTCACCCTGTGTGCAAAATACTGGGAACGCATTACCCAGGACAAATGGGTTTTAAACATAGTTTCCCCAGGATACAGATTCCACTTCCACACACTAACAACCCCAAATGGCTGGCCAGACCTCCCAACAAATCAATGAGCGGAGGCCCAACAGCAGATGTTCATCGTGCATACAGCTGCAGTCATAACAGATGGGTTTTCCTGCCGTCAGGCGGGTCCTCGGTCGGCCGAATTCCAAAGTCTAGGTCCAGCGTCAGTTGCCGTCGCTTCTTCCCTGACATCAGTGCGACAGGGGTATAAAAGAACCAGCCGACGCCATTTTCTTCAGTCTTTCTTGCCGCGCGGTGCCCGAAGCAGAAGCAGTTCGCAAGTGCCGGTTGGCCAGCTCCTGAAATTACAACAATTTTGCAACCGAAGTCTTCTTGAAAGCTAAGCACCCCGTTGGGGAAACTTTTCTTGCCTCAGACCGATGTCAGACAAAGTTAATAATTGTATTTCATGTGGGAAGCAATACCGCATAAGGATTTCCATTCCCTCTGTATTCCTTGTTTAGGCCCAGACCACGACGTCTCGGTCTGTCGCTTTTGTGCTACATTCAATAAACGCTCCGTAAAGCGTCGGGCGGAGTTCGCCCAGCATTATTTTGGACAAAAATTTAACTATATCATGTCGTCGGATACTCCGACTCCAGTTTTGTCTAAAAAACGCAAAGACAAGGACTGACACACGAGGTCCGCGGCCTCTACCGACACCACGCCAAAGCCGACTACACGTGGTCCTGTTCTCAGCGAGGCGCCTACGCAGCCCCTGACTACCGACGACACTACATTGATGGTGTCTCCTGTGCCTGAGGTCGCAGGCTTCTCGGCCCACACCCCGACTACAGATACCGAAGCCACTCTTGGCGGTGAATCTCAAAATGTGGACAGGTCTACCTCCTCTCAAGGTGTCTTCAGACCCTCCTCTTCTTTTTCCATCAAGGCTTACACTAAGTCTAAAGCAGCCATGCATTCTAAGAGACAAGCTACACAAGGCCCATCTCCAGGCCCCATGCCTAAAAAACAGATGCTTGAAATGGCTGAGGATTTGATTACTCCCGGACAAAAGGCCCAGAGTGGAGGAAGAATCCCCCTCCTCTGATCAGGGCTCCATTATTTCAGAGCAGTCTGATGAACAGGAACATTCTTACTCCCCTTTTGAAGATTCTGATGCTGAGGAGTCCATCCCCTCTGTCTCCCCCCCCAGAGGATTACTCATTTGGGGAAACTTTGCATACCTTAAGGGAACACTTCCAATGGGAAGGCCAAGATTATTCAGATTCCAAGAAAAGGCTTAGGGAATTTCTCTTGCTACCTCAGCACAGGCCTCTAGCTATACCTCCTGTCTTGGACATACTAGATAATGTGTACTCGGAGGCCTGCCTTAACCCGGATTCTCTACCACCAGCCCCAGTCAAGCCTGACAGGTACTACAGGGTTCCTGACTCACACCAATTTCTATACAAAAGCCATGCTGCTGACCCAGAAACTATCTCACAGGGCCCCAAGAGAATTAAGGCCTCCACTGCTAAAAATCCATTACCTTCCGAGAGAGATCCCAGATCCTTAGAAAGGTGGGGAAAAAAGGTATATACCTCGGCCACCTTAACCATGAGGGCATTAAACTGTCAGTTCCATATGCTAAAGTACCAACAGTTTTTGTTATCACAATTGAGAAGTAAAATGTCACAACCTGAACAACCAGACTTGAAGGAGTTGCAGGATTTGATGCATAGTGCAGAACAAGTGGGTAAACATACCTTACAATGTGGTTTTGATGCTCTAGAGGCCTCATGTAGAGCTGCTGTTACAGGATCAGTCATACATAGGCATGCCTGGCTCAAGGAACAAAATTTACCAGATCATGTCAAAGCTAAATTACTAGATGCCCCTCTACAAAAGGATGTATTATTTGTTGCTAATGCTGAGGAGGTATTAAGGAAAATGGAGGAAAAGGCTAAATCAATGCAAACAGTGAAAGATTTTCTACAGGTACAACCCCCACGTTTCAGTAGAAATTGGCCTTCCAAAAATTGGTCCTTTCCAGCCATGGACAGACCCCAAAGAGGTAGATACAGGTGCCCGAGGGGCAAAGGGCAATCCCAAGGATCGTTTAGAGGCAGACAATGGCAAGCTCCTACACAAAGATTTGGTGAGGATAACTCGCAACCATTCAGAAAGCAAGCCCAATGACTTTCCCCTTTGCATGCCAAGCAAGACTCAAATGGCAGCACCATTAGGCAGAAAACTGGTATTATTTTCAAAAAATTGGCATATTGTCACAACAGACAAATGGATCCTGGACATTATAAACAGAGGCTACAGATTCCATTTTCACACCCTTCCAAAAATGAGAGGCATGCCAAACCTGCCACACAATCAAAGGGCAGAGGCACAAAGACTAATTTCAGATCTCATAGACAAAGGGGTTGGGAGGGTGGCCTAATGGTTAAGGTGTTTGCCTTACAAACACAAGGTGCAGGGTTTGAGTCTCAAGGATAATTTTTGGCTAAGGCTACAATGGCCCGCAAGGGCAGTTAGCTTAGTACTTATCTATGAATCTATGAATCTATGAAAGCTATTCAAGAGGTACCTACGCACGAACAAGGTCAAGGTTTTTATTCCAGACCTATTTTGGACCTATCCATCCTAAACACATTTCTACTCATACCAAAATTCAAGATGCTCACTCTACAGCAGCTTCTTCCCATGCTGGGCAAGGAGTCTTGGCTGGTAACATTGGACCTCAAGGAGGCATACCTGCATGTCCCAATCAGACAAAATTGCAGAAGATACCTCGGATTTCTTGCAGGTTCAACCCATTATCAATTGTCTGCGTTGCCCTTTGGCTTTTCTACTGCGCCCAGAGTATTCACGAAATGCCTGGCATCAGTAATTGCCTACTGCAGACTTCAAGGGATACAAATATACCCCTATTTGGACGACTGCCTGATCCAAGCGGACAGCAAGCACATTCTTCTGAAACATCTGGCTTATGTAGTAATGTTGTTGAATTCTCTGGGATACACAGTCAACAAAAAGAAATCAAGGCTAATACCCTCTCGGAAAATAATTTTCCTGGGTGCCAACTTGGACACAAACACCCAGATGGCCTACCTCACGCCAGAGAAGCAGGGGCAACTAACTCAGTACTTCAGAACACTAGCAAATTGCACCAGGCTGACTGCAAGGAAAATCCTGCAGGCTCTGGGATTCATAGCATCTTGCATCTTACTAATCCCATGTGCAAAGCTGCATATGAGGAAACTTCAGTGGTACCTGAAAAACCTATGGTCTCAACACAGCCACAGCCTGGAAACAATAATACCACTAATTCCATGTCTTCAAAAGGAATTCCTGTGGTGGGCTCAAGCATGCCAAGCAAACACAGGTCTCCCATTCAGCAAGCCTCAAGCAAAGCAAGTCATCACAACAGATGCCTCGGACTACGCCTGGGGGGCGCACATGACAGATCGGTGCATTCAGGGCAAATGGTCCCAAAAAGAAAAGCACCTTCACATCAATCAAAAGGAAATGCTAGCAGTAATAAATGCTATTATAGCTTTCAAAGACCTTCTGCATCCAGGTCAACTATTGGACAGACAACACCACAGTAATGTGGTACATAAACAAACTGGGAGGAACTCATTCATATACCCCCTATGCAGACTGGCCATGTCACTTTGGAACATGGTCCTGGACTTACAAATCAAATTACAAGCACAGTACTTGCCAGGCAAGGAAAACATGCTGGCAGACAACCTAAGCAGAAATATGACAGATCCACACGAATGGAAGTTGCATCCTCAAGTTTTTACAGAGATAATTCAAGCATGGGCAAGGCCAGACATAGATCTCTTTGCCTCCCACAAAAATCACCAATTGACAAACTTCTGCTCAAGGACTTTTCATCCAAAGGCCTGGAGAGTGGACGCTCTCTCTTTCAGTTGGACAACAATAACAGTTTATGCCTTCCCACCTCTTCCTCTACTGCCCAAAGTTCTATTAAAAACCAGAGCAGACAGACCAAAGATGATTCTCATTGCTCCAGACTGGCCAAGATAAAACTGGTACCCACTCCTGAGGAGTCTGACGCATTCCCCACCATGGGCCCTGCCTCTAATGCCTTTTCTTCTGACTCCGCACAGCTTCAAAACTCTTCACAGTCAGCTAAAAACACTCAATCTAGCCGCATGGAAGATTCCTTAGCATCACAACAGACCCTACTCTCCAAGGAGGTGCAGGGTGTCATTTTGGAGGCCAGAAGGCCGTCTACCAGAAAAGCTTACTCCGCAAAATGGAAACGGTTTTGTGTCTGGAATGAGAAAAAGGACCAGGATCCTGGAAAACTAAATTTACCTCAAATATTACAGTATCTAGCTGAGCTGCTAAGCAGTGGACTTTCTTTCTCCTCCATCAAAATCCATGCCTCAGCCATTTCTGCAGAATACAACACTGATCCACCCTTATTCTCTCACCCCCTCTTAAGACAGTTCCTCAGAGGGGCTAAGAATCTAAAACCCCCAAGGAAACAATCAATACCTGCTTGGGATCTCAATTTCATTGTAGAAAAACTGACCTTGCCTCCTTTTGAGCCAGCTGCCTCATCAGATTTGCAATATTTGTCCTGGAAAACAGCTTTCCTTCTGGCTATTAACTCAGCTCGTAGGGTATCGGAATTACAAGCTCTCATGGCTGTGCAGCCTTTCATCATCTTCCATCAGGACAGAGTTTCCTTATGAACCAACCCGTCCTTTATGCCAAAAGTGGTATCCAGGGTAGCTTTGAACCAGGCTATACACTTACCTACCTTTTATCCTAATCCTCAAAAATAAGGGGAGAGATTACTACATTCCTTGGACATCCACAGACAACTGCGTTATTATTTGGACAGAACAAAGCCTTTCAGGAAATCAGATCAGCTCTTTGTGTCCTATGCTATAGGAGCTCAAGGAAAGCCAATTTCCAAACGGACTATCTCAAAATGGATAGCCCACTGCATACGCTTTTGCTATTCTTTTCATGGCAAAACTGTACCTACAGGCATCAGATCTCATTCCACAAGGGCCACGGCTACCTCTGCAGCTTTTCTCAGAGGAGTTCCTACCAAAGATATTTTGGAAGCAGCCACTTGGAGTTCTGTGCATTCTCCAAGCACTACCACCTTCCATTATACTTCAAATCTTGAGCGGGCTTTGCCACTGCAGTATTGCAGGGCATTCTGGCTCCTCCTAGTTCCACCTAGTGCCTACCACCCCTTTCTTAGCTTTGGGATTCTACCCATCTGTTATGACTGCAGCTGTATGCACGATGAACATAGTACAGTTTTGTACCTACCATAAATGTAGATGTTAGAGTGCTAATACAGCTGCAGTCCAGGTTTCCCTCCCTCCTTCCCTTCTTTGGACAGGTCCATTGACTAACACCTCCTCATACAACCTGATTGGGGTATTCATTTATGGTGTATTTGCTTGCAACTACTGTATTTTGATTATATTGCATTGTTTTATTACACAAATTTATGTATTGCCTTCCTTCTGGGGGCACCTGACATCTGGGGCAAGAAAAACTGAAGAAAATGGCGTCGGCTGGTTCTTTTATACCCCTGACGCACTGACGTCAGGGAAGAAGCGACGACAACCTAGACTTTGGAATTTGGCCGACCGAGGACCCGCCTGACGGTAGAAGAACCCATCTGTTATGACTGCAGCTGTATTAGCACTCGAACGTCTACATTTATGGTAGGTACAAAACTGTACTTTCTCTCCCTTCTCAGTATCAGGGCTATTCAACCTGTCCCAGTAGAACTAAGGGGACAAGGTTTTTATTCAAGACTGTTTCTGGTACCCAGAAAAGAAAAACTCCTGGCGCCCTATCCTGGATCTCTCTATTCTCAACACCTTTCTGGTGGTTCCAAAATTCAAAATGCTAATTCTTTAACAGCTTCTTCCTATGCTAGGCAGGGATGCCTGGCTGGCAACCCTAGACTTAAAGAAGCTTACCTGCACATCCCAGTAAGAGAATCCTGCAGACAATGCTTACGTTTCAGGGTGGGCTCCAGGCACTTTCAGTTCTTTGCACTTCCCTTTGGCTTATCTACTGCGCCAAGGGTGTTCACAAAGTGTCTAGCTCCAGCCATTGCATTTTGCAGGCAGAGAAATATTCAAATTTACCCATACCTGGACGATTGTCTGATTCAGGCAGAAAGCCAGGACTTGCTATTACAGCACCTGGCATTTGTAAAGAAACTTCTATCCTCACTGGGTTACACCATCAATGAAAAGAAATCTCACCTAGTACCCTGCCAGCAAATTGTATTCCTGGGAGCAAGCTTGAACACAACTTCCCAGATGGCATTCCTCACTCCAGAGAAACAGGTTTGACAACCTACTTCAAACTATTGGCCACAAAAACCCAGCTATCTGCAAGGAAAATACTGCAAGCCCTGGGGTTCATGGTCTCTTTGCATTCTGCTAATTCCATATGCAAGACTGCGTATGAGTAAACTCCAGTGGTTTCTAAAAAGTTTATGGTGTCAAGATTCTCGGGACCTGGAAACAATGATTCCTAAAATTCTTTGTCTAAGGGCAGAGTTCCTTTGGTGGGCAGAGGCCTGCTACCACAACAAGGGACTCCCTTTCACTCGACCCCCTGCTGCCCAAACCCTAACAACAGACTCATCAGACTATGCATGGGGGGCTCACATGGCAGGGCAGTGCATTCAGGGCAAATGGAACCTGGGACTGATGCACCTGCATATCAACCAAAAAGAGATGTTAGCTGTACAGAATGCTCTGACAGCCTTCAAAGACCTTATTCTCCCAGGACAACTATTGGCAAAGACAGACAGCACCACAATTATGTGGTACATAAACAAGCAGGAGGGAACCCACTCCTACCCTCGGTGCAGATTAGCCATGGCTCTGTGGAGCACAGCCTTGAGCTACCAAGTGCACCTACAAGCTCATTTCCTGCCAGGCAAACTAAATTCACTGGCAGACGACCTAAGCAGAAATCTCATGGACCCACATGAATGGAAACTAGAACCCAAAGTATTCAACCTCTTGAAGAACAAATGGAGGACAGAGGTAGACCTGTTTGCCTCCCTTCAGAATTGCCAATTGAACAAATTCTGCACCACAACTCCCCACAGTCAAGCTTGGAAAGTGGATGCCCTGTCCTTTACCTGGGAAAGCGTCTCGGTTTATGCCTTTTTCCCTTTGCCTGTCCTCTCAAAAGTCCTACTAAAGGTCAAACAGGACAAGCAAAGAACAGTACTGATTGGCCACACCAGCACTGGTACCCCCTCTTGCGCAGTCTGACACTGCTACAACCATGGCATCTGCCTCAGACCCCTTCCCTGCTGTCCCAACAGGCGGGCCAGATTCTGCACCCTCAGCTTCAAACCCTGAACCTTGCAGCCTAGCTAATTACATGAGCTCTCCTCTAGCATCCCTCAGTAAGCAGGTGTGGGATGTCATTCTGGAGGCAAGGAGGCCTAGTACCAGAAAATCCTATGCTGAAAATTGGAAAAGATACTGTTCCTGGAGCTAGGCTCTGGGAATGGCCACAACGGCGCCCAGCTTACCTCATATTCTAGAGTACTTAACAGAAATGCTCCATAAGAGCCTATCCTTCTTGTCAATTAAGATTCATGCCTCTGCCATTTCAGCACATTATAATACTGAGCCCACCACTCTTCTCTCACCCCTTGCTAAAACAATTCCTTAGAGGGGCCAAAAATTTAAGACCCCCCCCCCCCAGGAGAGCTCCCACTCCAGCTTGGGACCTTAACTTTGTATTGGAAAAGCTCACCCCCCCCCTTTGAGCCAGCTGCAACAGCAGAGTTGAAATTCCTTTCTTGGAAAACAGCCTTACTTCTAGCCATCACTTCAGCAAGAAGAGTGTCGGAATTACAAGCCCTCATGACAGTGGAACCCTTTATTGTCTTCCATACGAACAGGGTTACCCTCAGGACTAATCCTTCCTTTATGCCCAAGATGGTGTCTAGTGTGGCCCTAAACCAGTCCATTCATTTGCCTACCTTTTTCCCTAATCCACAAAACAAAGGGGAATGGATACTGCACTCTCTGAACGTGCACAGATAACTTAAATTCTATTTGGACAGGACTAAGCCTCTCAGAAAATCTGATCAGCTGCTAGTTGGCTTTGCTGCAGGGGCAGAGGGGAAGGCCATTTCAAAGCAAACTATTTCCAAATGGATAGCCCATTTCATTCATTTCTGCTACAAGCACCATGGAAAACCTACCCCACAAGGGATAAGATCACATTCAGCCAGGGCTGCAACTACCTCTATGGCATTTCTCAGAGGAGTCCCTACCAGGGACATCCTGGAGCTCTGTGCATACCTTCACCAAGCATTACCACCTGCCTATCTTTTCCAAATCCAGAGCTGGATTTGCCACAGCAGTCTTGCAGGGCTTAATAGCTGGCCCTAATGCTCTTTAACTACCTCCTCCCTTCCTTAGCTTTGGGAATCAACCCAGATGTGATGACTGCAACAGTGAAACACTAAGAACATAGTACAGTTGTGCACACTTACCATAAATGTAGATGTTTGAGTGTATTCACTGTTGCAGTCCTAGTTACCCTCCCTCCAGTCCCCTGACTGCTCTTGCCTCTGCCTTTCCTTCTTGTTTGGTATATAGATATTTTTTCATGTGTATTTGCTGTTTGATAGGGGTGTACCATACCATATATTTGCTTCCTGTTGTGGGGGCACCTGACATCTGGGGCAAGACAAACTGATGCAATGGCATCGGCTGCATGATTTATACCCCTGACGACCTGACATCATGGAAGAAGCGACAGCATCCGACGCAGAAATCCGATGATTATGGTATTCAGGCTGGCTGAGGGCTACCTGCAGGCAGATAACCTAAATGTGATGACTGCAGCAGTGAGTACACTCAGACATCTACATTTATGGTAAGTCTACACAACTGCACTTTTTACTGGCATTTGCTGATTATCTTCCCAGGGAAAGAGGCACCATTTTCGGCTTGGCAATGGAATCATTTGTCGGTCCCACGGTCAGTCATTCTTCTAGCCACAAAAAGATAAAGATAAGCAAACAGCCTTTGCCACCACAGTAGGCAAGCGGTTTGCCTCTCCTACAGGTGGGTGAGTCTGCTGTGGCCGTTTGTTGTTCCTTACTCCACTCACTTTTTTTACCCTGAATCCCTCTGGTCTAGAACCTTAAGCCAGTATGGAGCAGGGTTAGCCACATCCTTTTTCTGCTTCACTCATTGGGCAAGGGAGCCACTCTTCGTCCTGGGAGAGGGAAAAGGAAGGTTCCCGTGTTCAGTCAGAATGCTGCGCTATTCCATGGGGAAGCAGCGGGTGCTATTAGTAACATGATCGGCACCATTTTTCCTGTCAGACATAGAAAACCAAACCTGTATCTACTCCTCCTCAAATTTCTTTGGATAGTAGTAGTTTACTAGGACTCGTTAAAGGTTTAATTCGGGCTATTGATTTGTCTTTCAGAGTAGTTTCTGGTAAAAAAAAGAGAGATGCTTATTTTCCTGAAGCAATTCAAGATTCTGAATCTGTACAGGAAGATACAGGGATGGATTTGGGGTTTTTTCCTCTGATTTCTGATTCAGACTCTGAGGAGAGCTCAATTTCTGGAGAGGAGGGGATATCCTTCAAGGATGCATCTGCAGTCATAACATATGGGTTGTCCTGCCTCAGGCAGCCCTTCGGTCGGCCGGATTCCAAAGTCTGGGTCTGGCCTCGGCTGATGTCGCATCTTCCCCGATGTCAGAGCTGCTGGGGTATAAAGGCATCAGCCGACGCCATTTTCCTCGGTCTTTCTTGCCGCGCGGTGCCCGAAGCAGAAGCTATTCGCAAGTGCCGGTTGGTCAGATCCAGAGATTTAGCTACCGAAGACTTCTAAAAAGCTAAGTACCCCGTTGGGGACTCTTTCTTGCCTCAGCCGATGTCAGACAAAGTAAATAATTGTTTAACTTGTGGGAAACAAATACCTCATAAGGATTTCCATTCCTACTGCCTTCCTTGCTTAGGCCCAGACCACAACGTATCAGCTTGTTTAGCCTGTGCCTCCTTCAACCGACGGACTCTTAGACGTCGGTCGGAGTTTGCAGAAGAGTTTTTTGGATCCGCTTTTGCATATAAAATGCCGCCGGAGACTCCGACTACACATTTAGCCAAAAAACGCAAGGAAAAGGACCGACACTCGCGGCCCGCGGTTTCGGCTGAAACCACGGCTAGGCCTACCTTCAGCTGAAACAGAGGCCTCGGTTCTACCTTCTGACAAAATCATACCTTCGACAACCGAGGCCAGCAAGGCCCCGGCCGAGTCGGCTACAGAAATCCCTACCATAGAAGCAAGCGCACAAGAATTGTCCGACACCATTCCTTTGGACATTTCCACTCCTGCACGTGGGGCAGCTAGGCCCCTTGCTTCTATGTCTATTAAGGCTTACTCCAGGGCTAAAGCAGCTAAAATTACAAAAGCTTTACCTGCAAAATCAACTTCTCAGAGACCTTCCTCTAGTTCCCAGATTCTCAGTCTTGCTGAGGACCTTATATCTCTGATTAGGGGTTCCCAACCTCACCCAGACAGGGCCTCCCAACCTCCTCCTGACAAAAGGCCCAGGACTGAACCCCCTGATCCTCTCTCCTCTGACTACTCCTCGGATGGATATGATTTGTCAGACCATCAGGAAGGGCCATACTCACCTTATGAGGATTCTGATGCAGAAGACTCTATCCCTTCTGCTTCCCCTCCAGAGGAATTTTCCTTTGGGGAAACTTTACACTCTGAGGGAACACTTTCAATGGCAGGGTCAGGATTTCTCTGACTCTAGAAAAAGACTAAGGACTTTCTTACACTTGCCACAGCATAGGCCTTTAGCCATACCACCTGTGCTAACTGTAGTTGATGATGCATATAATGATGTCAGCTCTGCCCCTGATTCACTTCCCCCGGCCCCTGCCAAACCTGACAGATACTACAGGGTTCCGGATTCCCACTTCCACTTGGATAAAGCCCATGCTGCAGACCCAGAAACTATTTCTCAGGGCCCGAAAGGTGTTGCAGCTGCCACTGCCAAAAACCCACTACCCTGTGAAAGGGAGTCTAGAGCATTAGAGAGATGGGGAAAAAAGGTTTACACATCTGCTACTCTTTCTGCCAAGGCTTTAAACTGTCAATTCCATATGATACAGTACCAGGAATATTTGTTAGATCAGCTGAATAAAAAGCTTTCTTCTCCTGAACCTTTAGACCGTAAGGCCCTTCAGGATTTGGTACACAATTCTCAGCAGGTCAGTAATCATTTCTTAAAATGTGGCTATGATGCACTGGAAGCTTCATTTAGATCAGCTATGACTGGGGCAGTAATTCGTAGACATGCCTGGCTAAAAGAGCAATCCTTGCCGGACCATGTCAAGGCTAAACTCCTAGATGCTCCAATGGAGAAACAAAGTTTATTTGGCTCCCCTGCACAGGAGATTCTAAAGAAAGTGGAAGAAAAAGCAAAATCTGTGCAAACAGTTAAGGATTTTCTGCAGGTCCAACCTCCGATGTTCAGCAGAAACTGGCCTTCAAAGAATTGGTCATTTCCAGACACCTCCAAAGCACAGAGGGGCAGAATAGATGCCCAAGAGGCAGAGGTCAATCAAAGGGTGCCTACAGGGGTCGCCAGTGGCAACCTGCCAACCAGAGGAGTACTCCCACAGCTGCAACTACAACCACTTCCACAGGACAAACACAATGACTTGACTCTGATTCCGCCTACAAGGGAACAACTGGAAGCACCCTTGGGCGGAAAATTGGCTTTATTCTCAAAAAACTGGCATTGCATTATAAAAGACAAATGGACATTGCAAACAATAGACAAAGGATACAGGTTTCATTTCCACACTTTACCAAGAAGGAGCGGAATGCCAAACCTTCCACCAAACCAGAAGCCAGAGGCTTTAAGACAAATCAACAATTTACTTCAGATGAAAGCAATAGAAAGGGTACCATCTATGGAACAAGGCCAAGGGTTTTACTCCAGACTATTCCTTGTACCAAGAAAAGAAACCCAATGGAGGCCTATTCTCGACTTGTCCGCACTAAACACATATCTCATTGTGCCAAAATTCAAAATGCTGACCCTACAGCAACTTCTTCCCATGTTGGGCAAGGAGTCTTGACTGGTGACTCTAGATCTCAAGGAGGCATACCTGCACGTTCCTATACGACCAGATTGCAGAAGACACCTCAGATTTCTTGCAGGATCAGAGCATTATCAATTCTCAGCATTGCCCTTTGGCTTATATACTGTGCCCAGAGTATTCACGAAATGCCTGGCATCAGTAATTGCACATTGCAGGCTTCAGGGAATTCAAATCTACCCATACCTGGACGACTGCCTAATACAAGCGGAAAACAGGACAAGACTTATAAAGGATTTGGCCTATGTCATACACCTGTTACAGGCCTTGGGATACACAGTCAACATCCAGAAGTCAAGACTAGTGCCATCCCAAAGGATAACCTTTTTGGGTGCGGATCTGGACACAATAACTCAGATGGCTTTTCTCACAGAAGAAAAACAAAAGCAACTCCCAGTCTACTTCATGGCTTTGACAAGACAAACTCAGCTCACTGCAAGGAAAGTCCTGCAGGCCCTGGGTTACATGGCATCTTGCATAATCTTGATCCCACATGCCAGGCTGCATATGAGGAAATTACAATGGTACCTAAGGAATGTATGGTCTCAACACAAACACAGTCTAGAAACCATGATTCCAATCATTCCATGCCTGAAAAAGGAATTCCTGTGGTGGGCTCAGGCCTGCCAGTCCAACAGAGGGTTGCCTTTCAACAAACCAAAACCAAGGCAGACCATCACCACGGACACCTCAGACCTAGGATGGGGAGCACACATGGAAGACAAGTGCATCCAAGGCCTATGGACTCAAGACCAGCTGAATTTGCACATAAACCTAAAGGAGATGCTGGCAGTGAAGCATGCAATCGAGGCATTCAAATCATTCCTCCAGCAAGGTCATCTGCTGATAAGGACAGACAATACCACAGTCATGTGGTACATAAACAAACAGGGAGGCACGCATTCCTACCCTCTATGCCGGATGGCAATGGATCTGTGGAACCTAGCCCTGAATCTCAACATCCAACTGCAGGCCAAATTCGTACCAGGAAAAGAGAATTCACTAGCAGACAGCTTAAGCAGAACTACCATGGATGCTCACGAATGGATGCATCCAGACATCTTCAAAATCATAACAAACAAATGGGGAATGCCAGAGATAGACCTGTTCGCCTCCCCACTCAACAACCAACTAAGGAAATTCTGCTCAAGAGTATACCACCCACAAGCCTGGAAGGTGGACTCCCTCTCTTTCAACTGGAATGCCCTAACAGTGTATGCTTTTCCACCACTCCCATTGATGTACAGAGTACTACTGAAGATCAGAGAGGAACAGCCAAAGGTGATACTGATAGCTCCAGACTGGCCAAGGCAGCACTGGTATCCGCTACTGAGAAGCATGTCTCGGATGAACTCATGGCCTCTACCCCTATGGCCTCTACTTCTAACGCAGAACAACTTCAAGACACTGCATCCAAACTTGAAAACACTGCAACTGACTGCCTGGAAAATTGCCTAAAACAAAACCAAACTGTCTTATCTCAGAGGGTCAAGGACATAATCCTGGAGGCTCGTAGACCCTCCACAAGAAAGACGTACTCAGCTAAATGGAAGAGATTCCTCATTTGGAGCGCTTCAAAGGGTACAAATGTCACACTGGCAAACCTAGCACACATCCTAGAATACTTAGCAGAACTGTTCCACAATGGCCTGTCCTATTCCTCCATTAAGATTCATGCTTCAGCAATTTCAGCAGAATACAACATGGATCCTCTTATCTTCTCTCACCCTCTCCTCAGACAATTTTTAAGAGGGATCAAAAATGTAAAACCTCCAAGAAAACCCCCTCTTCCTGCATGGGATCTCAATTTTGTGCTGGAAAAATTAACACTACCACCTTTTGAACCAGCAGCATCAGCAGACTTACAGTTCTTATCTTGGAAAACTGCTTTCCTTCTAGCAATCACTTCAGCAAGAAGAGTATCCGAGTTACAGGCATTGATGGCAGTGCAGCCTTTCCTTATTTTTCACCAGGATAGAGCGTCTCTGAGAACCAATCCTACTTTCATGCCAAAGGTGGTATCCAGGGTATCCTTGAACCAAGCTATTCATTTGCCTACGTTCTTCCCTAACCCACAGAACAGGGGGGGGAAACTACTGCACACCTTGGATGTACACAGACAACTACGCTACTATCTGGACAGAACTAAAACCAGCAGAAAAACTGACCAACTTCTGGTAGCATATGCAACTGGAGTGCAAGGAAAAGCAATTTCCAAACAGACAATCTCTAAATGGATAGGAAATTGCATTTGTTTCTGCTACTCTTTTCATGGAAAGACCGCTCCTGGAAATATCAGGCCTCACTCCACAAGAGCCACAGCCACAACCACAGCTTTCCTACGAGGGGTGGCTACCAAGGACATTTTAGAAGCTGCTACTTGGAGCTCCGTGCATACATTTGCCAAGCATTACAATCTACCTTTATACTCCAGATCCCGAGCAGGTTTTGCAACTGCAGTTTTACAGGGGATCATAACTACACCATCCTTATCTTAGTACCTCCTCCCCCAGTTTGGCTATGGTATTCTACCCATATGTTATGACTGCAGATGCATCCTTGAAGGACATAGTACAGTTTTGTACCTACCATAAATGTAGATGTCCGATAGGTATGCATCTGCAGTCAGGATTACCCACCCTTCCCTCTGTGGTATTCCTAGGGTGCTTACCCTCTTTCAGCTGTCTGGGGGAATCTATTATGGTGTATTTGTTTGTATGTGTATATATATATATATATATATATATATATATATATATATATATATATATATATATATATATATATATATTGTTTTATTCTGTTTGGAATTTTCAACTTTTATCCAAATTTAGCCTTCCTAGAGGGCACCTGGCATCTGGGGCAAGAAACACTGAGGAAAATGGCGTCGGCTGATGCCTTTATACCCCAGCAGCTCTGACGTCGGGGAAGATGCAACATCAGCCGAGGCCAGACCCAGACTTTGGAATCCGGCCGACCGAAGGGCTGCCTGAGGCAGGACAACCCATATGTTATGACTGCAGATGCATACCTATCGGACATCTACATTTATGGTAGGTACAAAACTGTACTTTCTCTTCCTCTGAATGCTAGAATGTCCCAGTGTTTTCAGTGGCAGAACACTCATATTTTTCACTCCCTCAGAAAATATAAGTTATTACAGAAGGGTTTTCCAGAACCTACAGCCATTCCTCATGTCCTGCCTGCTTTAGAGGATGTGCGTCTAACTGCTTGCAATTTTCCTGATAGTCCACCAGCTGTCCCTAAAAAGGCAGATTGGATGTATAAAGTTCCTTAGTCTTTAAATGTTTATACATTATTCCCAAACCTGACCCAGCAGCTATAATCTTAGTTGACTCCACTGCTGCTAAGCACTTAGTTAATTCCAATCCTACTCTTTCTAATTGTCAGGTTGATATGTTAGTTTGTTCTGACATACTGTGAAATTATGGGGAATGTTTTACAACAGTTTGTTTTAGTGAAGAAAAAAATGCTTTACATAACTTAGTTTCTTCTGTTGCACAAGACGCTACTCATTGTTTGAAGTGTGTGTATGATTCTGTTGATACTACTTCCAGGGCTATGGCCAGTGGTACTGTTTTAAGGTGTTTGCTTGTCTGCATTCTCAGAACCTCCCAGATGATTAATGAGATTTTAAATTCTTCCTTAGAGATTGTGTTTGGCCCCTCTTCTGCAGAGGTGATCAAAAGTTGAGATGAAGTGGGCTAGCTAATCCAGGGAATCTAAGATCTTCAGTCCTCCTCTTGTAAAATTGTCCAATGGATTTTCTTTCTTCTCCTCCAGTTTTGGCAAAAAAAAAAATTAATAAAATAGTCTCAACAGAATTCAGATAAACAGACATTTAAAAAGAAGTGGCAGTGATGTTCCAAAAAGAAGTCTCAAACCTCTGAAAGCAAAGGACAGTCCCAACGAGTCTGACTGTTCAAGAGATCTTTTGACCCACTCCCACACTGGCCGTATTCACTTCCACAAAGCCTGAATCTCCATTTTTCTGTTTGGTAGCAGATTGTTTAAGACAAATGGGTTCTGAAAATAATTCAACAAGGTTACAGATGGCATTGATAGGAAATTCCTCCTTTCCAGGGGAGTCGTTCCTCATCCTGCAGATCAAACTCTTGTTTCCTCCTGCTCATAACATACTGTCCCAAGGAGTAATGAAACCAGTTCCACCTTCCTAGGTGGGACAGGGTTTTATTCAAGGATGTCCTTCGTTCCCAAAAAGAAAAAAAAATAGATACCAGTTGTGGGTCTTTTTTCCTAAACCTGTTTTATGATAGTACCCAAATTCAAAATGTCATTGAACAACCTGTTACCTCATTTTCCTCTTTCAAATTTCCTGGCAACACTAGCTTAGACTTGAAAGATTCTAATCACATCCATATTCATCCAGACTTCAGGTGTTTCTTAAGGTTTTGTGTGTCAGGATCACATGATCAATTCTGTATGTTACACTGGACTATCCATTGCACCAGAGTGATCACAAAGTGTGTGGCTCCAATTGTAGCTGATTGCAGGGTTACAGGGTATCCACATTTAGACTACTTGCTTATCTTTGCAGAGTCTTTCAAAATGTCAGGAGTCTCTGGTGGGTGAGAGATCTCTTACAATAGCTGGGATTCCAAGAAAACATTCAAATGTCTTTGACTCCCTCACACAGGATTGTGTTTCTAGGATGTCAGCTAGACACTTCAGTTCATAGAGCATTTATTCCATAGGAAAAAAAATAGATTTTTATCTAAATCTGTTTCCAAGGATGTTCTTTGTGTTTCACTGTTGCAGTCTTCACATTTGGGTTATCTGCTTACAGTAGCCGTCAGTCGGCCTGATTAACAAAGTCTTGGGTCCTGCATCAGTTGCTGTCCCTTATTCCATGATGTCAGGTCGTCAGGGGTATAAAACATGCAGGTCTTACTTGCTGTGCGGTGCCCGAAGCAGAAGCAGTTCGCAAGTGCCGGTCGGCTGACTCCTGAAATTTTTGTTTTCGAGTTTCAGAACCAAAGTCTTCAACGAAAGCTAAGTACCCCATTGGGGAAACTTTTTCTTGCTCCTTACCGATGTCAGTAAAAGTTAATAATTGCATTTCTTGTGGAAAGCAAATACCTCACAAAGATTTTCATTCATACTGTATTCCTTGCCTAGGCCCTGATCACAATGTACATTTGCTGTCGGTTTTGTGCTTTATTTAATCAATGCACTATCCGTCGTCGGTATATTTTCGCCTCTATTTCTGTTCTCTGTTCAGTTGTCCAGGAATGTTGTTGGTAAGCCATCCGACTACCAGAATTCTGAAAAAATGCAAAGATAAAGAGAGAGACAGGCCGCCTAGGTCCAAAGCTGCCGACGACGCTTCTCCTAAGCCAGTCGCCAGTTCGCCGGTACTTAGTGAGGCGCATTTGCAGCTCCTGATACCCGCTACTTCTGATTCACAGGCCTCTACTGAGACCCATTTGGAGTCCAGTATGCCGCGAGATGCTTAAACTATGGAACCTGCGGATGTCTTTACCTTGGATGGGTCCAGAGCTGCTGTGCAGGCACCAGGTTCTGAGGGTGTATTCAGGCCTATGGACTTGCATATTAAACCGACGCCTCCTTCTTCTTTAAGGCCTAAACCTCGAACCATGCCTAGAAAACCGACGCCCAGGCCTCATGCTTAGGCCTCTATGCCTAAAAAACAAATGATAAGAATGGCTGAAGATCTTAACTTTAATCAGGGAAAGCCAACCACCATCTCCTAAGAGGCCTAGGACTGAAATTGTTTATGAATCTTCAGACCAGGATTCTGATTTTTCTGATCTGGATTTACCCTTATCTACTTATGAGGATTCTGATGCAGAGAACTCTATTCCCTCTGCTTTCCCCTCCAGAAGATTTTTCTTTTGGTGAAACCTTGCACTCTCTGAAGGAGCATTTCGGCTGGGAAAGCCAGGATTTTTCTGATTCGAAAAAGAGGCTTAGGGATTTCTTACTCTTGCCTCAGCATAGGCCTTTAGCTATACCTCCTGTACTAGACCTTGTTGATGCCTTTTTGTAATCTAGTTTGGCCCCTGATTCTTTGCCCCCTGCTCCCAGAAACCTGACAGATATTACAGAGTTCCTGATTCTCACAATTTCCTTTTTAGAGACTATTTCACAGGGACCCAAGGGCATTAAGGCCTGTACTGCCAAAAACCTTACCCCTTCTGATAGAGATTCCAGGGCGCTGGATAGTTGGGGTAAGAAGGTTTACACTTCTGCAACCTTGGCCATTAGGGCCTTAAACTGTCAGTTTCATATAAAAGTATCACCAACATATTATTGGATTGCTTAAACAGAAAATGATGTTGCTTTCCTGGCTGTGCTGAAAATAAGGAATTACAGCATTTAATGCATTCTGCTGAACAAGCTGGAAAACATACTTTGCAATGTGGGTTTGATTCTTTAGAGGCCTCTTTGCAGGGCTGCTGTCACTGGGTCTGTACTCTGAAGGCATGCTTGGCTTAAGGAACAATCTTTGCCTGATCATGTTAAAGCTAAACTGTTGGATGCACCCTTAAATCAGGATCGCCTGTTTGGCAACAAAGTTGAGGAAGTTCTTAAAAAAGATGGAAGATAAAGCTAAATCTATGCAAACTGTTAGATTTCTTACAAGTTCAGCCTCCAAGATTTAGTAGGCATTGGCCCTCTAAGAATTGTCCTTTCCGGCTCCAGCCAGGCCTTCTCAACCCAAACCCAGACACAACAGAAATCCCAGGTTTCAGTCCCAGGGTACGCACAAGACTAAGCAGTGGGGAGCTTCCGCTTCCAAATCTGGTAGTAGTAAGACTCCCCCTGTGGAAAACTGTCTCATTGTCTTGATTTTAAAACTTCCAAGCACTTCTCAACTGAATGCTCCTTTAGGGGGGAAAGATTGGTCTGCAGGCCAAAAACTGGGGACTCATTACCCAGGACAAATGGGTTTTAAATGTAGTATCCCAAGGATACAGATTTCACTTCCACACATTACCAACGCCAAAAGGTTGGCCAGATCTACCCCTAAATCAGTGGGCAGAGGCTCAAAAGCAAGTACCCTCTCTTTTAAACAAAAAGGCTATTCAAACTGTACCAAAAGAGGAAAAAGGACAAGGTTTCTACTCCAGACTTTTCCTGGTACCAGAAAAGATGATTCGTGGCATCCTATTCTGGACCTGTCGACACTAAACACCTTTTTGGTGATTCCAAAATTCAAAATGCTGACCCTTCACCAGTTGCTTCCTATGCTAGGAGAAGATGCCTGGATGGTAACACTCGATTTAAAAGAAGCATACCTGCACATCTCAATCAGGGAATCTTGCAGAAGATACCTGTGCTTCAAAGCAGGCTACAGTCACTACCTGTTCTCTGCACTGCCCTTTGGCTTATCTACTGCGCCCAGGGTATTCACGAAGTGCCTAGCCCCAGTCATCGCATTTTGCAGGCAAAGAAATATTCAGATATACCCATAACTGGACGATTGTTTAATTCAGGCAGAAAGCCAGGACATACTTTTGAATCATCTGGCCTTTGTACAAAGGGTGCTAACCTGTCTGGGGTACACAATAAACAAAAAGAAATCACACCTGGTACGCTGTCAACAAATCATATTCCTAGGAGTAAGCTTGAATACATTTGACAACCTACTTCAAACAATTGGCCACAAAAACCCTACTATCTGCAAGGCAAATACTACAAACCTTGGGGTTCATGGCCTCCTGCATTCTTCTGATTCCATATGCAAGACTGCATATGAGGAAACTACAATGGTATCTAAAAAGCCTATGGTGTCAACATTCTCAGGATCTAGAAGCAATGATTCCTATCATACCTTGCCTACGCCTAGAGTTTCTTTGGTGGGCAGAGGTCTGCCACCAAAACAAGGAACTGCCATTCACTCCACCCCCTGCCGCCCAAACCCTAACAACAGACACATCAGATTATGCATGGGGGCTCACCTGGCAAGGAAGTGCATTCAGGGCAAATGGGACCCAAGTCAAATGCACTTGCATATCAATCAAAAAGAAATTTTAGCTGTACAGCATGCTCTGACAGCCTTCAAGGACCACATTCTTCCAGGACAGTTAATGGTAAAGACGGACAACACCACTGTTATGTGGTACATAAACAAGCAGGGCGGTACACATTTTTACCCCCTATGCAGACAAGCCATGACATTGTGGAACACCGCCCTGAGCTACCAAGTGCATCTACAAGCTCAATTCCTGACAGGAAAACTAAATACACTGGCAGACGAACTAAGCAAAAACCTCATGGACCCACACGAGTGGAAGCTGGAACCAAGGACTTTCAGCATGTTGACAAGCAAATGGGGAGCACAGATATGTAGACCTGTTTGCTCCCCCCCCCCCACAACTATCAATTGGACAAATTTTGCACAAGGACTCTCCACAAACAAGCTTGGAAAGTGGATGCTCTGTCCTTCAGCTGGAAAAAACTATCAGTTTATGCCTTTCCTCCATTTCCTCTGCTCTCCAAAGTACTACTAAAGATCAAACAAGACGAAACAAAGACTATTTTGATTGCACCAGACTGGCCATGCCAACACTGGTACCCTCTCTTGCGCAGTGTGTCACGGTTGGCCCCATGGCACCTGCCTCAGACTCCTACCCTATTGTCTCAGCAGGAGAACCAGATTCTGCACCCTCAGCTTCATACACTGAACCTAGCAACTTGGCTAATTTCCTAATCTCTCCTTTACCATCCCTCAGTAAACCAATGATGGATATCATTTTAGAGGCAAAGAGGCCTAGTACTAGAATATCTTCTGAAAAATGGAAACGATTCAGTGCCTGGAACCAGTCTCAAGGGATGAGCACAGCAGTGCCTAATTTACCTCAGATTTTACAATACTTAACTGAGATGCTTCACAAGGGCCTGTCTTTCTTCTCCATCAAAATTCATGCCTCACCCATTTCAGCTCATAACACAGAACCTCCCCTCTTCTCTTATCCACTGCTTAAGCAGATGTTCTTCGTGTTTCACTGTTGCAGTCATTACATTTGGGTAATCTGCTGGCAGGTTGCCCTCAGTTGGTCTGAATTCCAAAGTCTTGGGTCCTGCGTCGGTTGCCGTCTCTTCTTCCATGACGTCAGATCATCAGGGGTATAAAACATGCTGCTGATGCCATTTTCTTTAGTCTTTCTTGCCACGCGGTGCCCAAAGCAGAAGCATTTCACAAGTGCCAGTCGGCCGACTCCTAAAATGTTCGAGTTTGAGTTTCAGAACCGAAGTCTTCACTAAAGCTAAGAACCCCGTTGGGGAAACTTTTTTTTCTTGCTGCATACTGATGTCAGAAAAAGTTAATTGTATTACTTGTGGGAAGCAAATACCTCCTAAGGATTTCCGTTTATACTGTATTCCTTGCCTAGACCCTGATCACAACGTGCCTGGCTGTCGGTTTTGTGCTAGATTTAACCAACACACTATTAAGCGTCTGTATATTTTTGCCTCAAAGTATTTTGGAAACAGATTTAACTACCCAGAAATGTCGTCAGATAGCAGTCCGACTACCGGAGTACATAAAAAACACAAAGAAAAGGACAGAGAGAGACAGTCGAAGTCCAAAAACGATGACAAAGCTTCTCCTAAGCCAGTCGCCGGTTCGCCGGTACTCAGTGAGGCACTTTCGCAGCCCCTGATACCTGCTACTTTTGAGTCGCAGGCCCCTACCAACACCCATGTGGAGTCCGGTATGCCGCGAGATACTCAAAGTATTGGACCCACAGATGTATCTCCCTTGGATGGGTCTGGAGCCGCTGAGCAGGCACCGGCTTCTAAGGGTGTATTCAGGCCTCAACATTTGTATATCAAACCAATGACAGCTGCAAAACCAAAGACAAAAGCAACTTCTAAAACTAAAAAAAATTTCTCAGAATTAAAAAAAGAGGCTCAGGGATTTCCTTCTCCCTCAGCACAGGCCTTTAGCCATACCCCATTTTAAACATTGTGGATGATTTCAGAGTCAAGCTTGACCCCTGACTCCTTACCTCCGGCTCCCAGCAAGCCTGACAGATATTACAGGGTCCCTGACTCTCATAAAGTTTTATTTAGAAACCCTGCTGCTGATCTTGAAACTATTTCACAGGGTCCAAAGGGAGTTAAGGCCTCGGCAAAAAATCCTACCCCTTCTGACAGAGATTCAAGGGCACTGGATAGATGGGGAAAAAAAGGTTTATACAGCTGCAGCCTTGGCAATTAGGGCCTTAAACTGTCAATTTCATATGCCCATGTATCAACAACATGTTATGGGATTGCTGAAACAGAAAATTATGTTGATTTCTTTTTTTTTAAAACAAGTTTATTGTTTTTAACATATAAAATAAATATCATAACAATTTTATACAAGTAATTAAAATAGAAATGGTTATTACATTCAATAAAATAACCAAAGTATTTACAAAGACATCCACTACAATCAAATCAATGAATTAAACTAAAATACCATGCTATTGAAGTTAAGATTTTTTTAACAAATTTTGTAAAGTACCCCATATAATATAATAAGATGTTTTTCTAGTAGTTCTTGATTTTATTGTCATCAATTCCATATGGCACACTACAGTCATAACATTTTTAAATTCATTAAACGAAGGAGGTGTATCTGAAATCCAATTCCTAATTATTATTTTTCTAGCCACTGCTAGAATAGACCATAACAAGGGAAGCTTAACCTTTTTAACACTTTGAGGTACAGGAGTGTTGAATAATATAAGAGATTTAGAAATAATGAAATTATCTGTAAAAAGAGCCTGCAAAAAATCATTGATTGACTTCCAGTATTCTTTCAATTTTATACAGTCATAAAACATATGTGCCCAATCAGCATTAATTTCTACATTACATCTTTTACATAGATTGTCTTTATTATTTATTTTATTCATCATCAAAGGTGTATAAAAGGATCTATGTAAAAATTTCCAAGTAAAAAGTCTCCAGATAATGGAAGAAGTAGTTTTATAGGCATATTCCAATATATATTGTTTATCTTGTTGATTTGGTAATTCACCATTAATGGAAGTGAAATAATTCCAATAGGTATCTACATTGTAATAAGTTTCTTCTCTAATAATTTTATGTATGTATGAAAGCTTACCTTTATCAGAAACTTTGTTGTAAATTTAATATCAAGTAATCAATCAGTGTTGGAATAGATTCTTTAACTGTTATAGATATTAAATCAATTTTATTAATGAGATGTTGTCTAAAGGTCTGAACTTCTAACCAACAAATTTCTCTCGGATCAAATTCTTGTTTTAAGAAGTCTAAACTTTTAACTTTATTATCAGATAGCAACTGATACCAGTACTTTAGATCATTTTCTGTGACTAAATGAGTTTTTTCAGAAGTGGATGACAAAAGCATACCTCGTGTATACATTATAGGGAATATAATAAAATTCCATTCCTTATACTTAGGATGCATGAATATAAAATTACGATAACTAATAATAATGTTTAATGGATAACTGACTATATATTTTGGTGTAATAGGTGAAGTACAGAATTCTTTTAGTAACCATAGCATGGAGTTATTTACAATCATATTTTTATGTGTTAAAGAGATTTTCATGAAGTGAATACTAATTAGTTCCCAATAATCTTTCCATTTTGCAACATATGACTGATCTATTAACAAAGTAATAACTTTTATAATAGAAGAGATAGTATACAAGTTAAAGTCTGGAAAAGAAATGCCCCCTTGAGACCAGCTATTAGTATGTTTCTTTAATGCAATCCTAGGCCTATTACGTGCCCATAGGAAATTTAACATTAGTGTATTCAGTTTCTTGATAATTATTTTTGTAGGTGGGAGTATTATTGATTGTATTAAGTATAATATCTTGGGGAATATTATCATTTTAATAATTGTAAGTCTCTCTTCCATAGTAAAAAACATATTATTCCAGGTATTGAAAAGATTTTGTATATTAAGAAGACAGGTATTATAATTATTATGTATAATAGATTTGATATCTTTAGTTAATATTATAACTAAATAAGTTATCTGACCTGAATTGGGTATATATTTGCTAAAATCACTAATGAGAACATTTTTTCGTGTATATATAGGTAGTATTTTAGTTTTTTCTTCATTGAATATTAAACCAGAAATATTTTTAAAACTCATCATTTTATCAAATAGGGACTGCATAGAAGAATTAGATCCTGCTGATGTAATTAGAACATCATCTGCAAAAAGTTGAATTTAGGTGTTGTATTTTCATCTGTTTCAAATCCCTCTATATCAGTACTGTTTCTGATCAGATTAGCCCAAGGCTCCATTATTAAAGTAAATAATAGTGGAGAGAGTGGACACCCTTGTTTTGTACCTTTTAAAATGGGTATTTTTTGTGAGACATATGTTCCTATCTTAATGTAAGCCAATGCTCATTTATATAGATGTTCAATTAGATTTACAAATGCATCTGAGAAGTTTGTGCACTTCAGTAAGGTAAACAAGTAGTCCCAACTTACTGAATCAAATGCTGAACTTATATCAAGACTAATAAGTGTTAAATCTTTCTTTTTCCTATTTGCAAAATCAATTAACGTTAAAGTTCTCCTTATATTATCAAAAGTATTTCTATTTACAATGAAGCCTGTCTGATCTATATCTATAATGCCTGGGATGATTGTCTTCAATCTATCAGCAAAAATACTCATAAACATTTTATAATCAACATTAAGTAATGAAATGGGTCGATATGAAGTGCATCTAGTTGGATCTTTATTGGGTTTCAAAATTGGCGAAATAAATGTGTATTGCCAAGATGGGGGAGTTATTAGCTCATTTTGGGCCAAAATAAAAACCTTATGTATTAATGAGTATGTACTTTTAGAAAGAATTTTATATATCTCTGGTATAATACCATCATTACCTGGTGCTTTGTTTGATTTAAGCTTGTTTATTTGTGTAATAACCTCTGTATATGAAATACTCCAGTAGTTTAGTCTGTTGTTTATTAAGTTTTTTATTCATGTTTGTAGTTATAAATTCCTTTATTTTATCTTTAGGTTCCATGTTAATGTTATTATGATTAATTTTGTGAAAGTGATTTCTAAATTCATCTAATATTTCTGGTAGACTAGAAACATTCTTCTTTTTCCTTGAGAGAAAATTTCTTTGATATGATTTTGCTTATTCAACCTTTTTGTTTTATTTGTAAGTCTATGTAAGTATTTGGGACTTATTGAGTAAGACAAAAACTTGTATTTCTCTAAAGTTATTTTAACTTTATGAGTTAAAATTTCTTTGTATTTCTCATTTAGTTTGTTTATTTCTTCAATGACTTTTTTGTCCATAATATTTTCTTTATTATTATGCTTATAAGAGTCTAATTTACTTTGAATATCTAATAATTCTTTATCCCAAGATTTCCTTTTATTATTATACCATCTGATACTTTGTCCATATAGATATGATTTTAAAGCATCCCAAACATAAACAATGGAGACTTCAGGAGTATTATTTATGTCTAAAAAATGTTGCACTTCTGAAAGTATATAATCTTTATAATCTTTTAGTTGAGTTAGGTATGCTGGTATCCTTTTGATCCGAACATTGTAAGTACTTTTTATCATGAACTCAAAGACAATTGAATTGTGATCTGATAAAGGACACGAAATGATTTTAGAGTTAACTAACTCTGTTACCATCTGGTTAAAAATAAAGACTCTATTTTTGAATAAGTTTTATATCTGTTAGAAAAAAAGGTGTATGGTAATGATTTTGAGTCTATCTGATTATTAATATCATTTAAATGATAAGAATTAACAAAATCCTTTAAATGTTTTGCATTAGATGTAATTTTCCTTTTTCCTATAGTAGTAGTATCTTTTTCATGTAGGATACAATTAAAGTCACCTGCTAAAATAATATCTCCTGTAGAGAATGATATGATCTTATTAAGATGGTATTTCACTGTATTAATACCATTTCCTGGTATCCAATATACATTGATTAATGTATATGTCTTTCCATTAATTTGTATTGTAACCATACAAAACATTCCTTTATCATCTTCATAAGACTTAATAGTTTTAGGAATGGGCATACTTTTATTCCATAAAATAGCCACTCCTCTTTTTTTCTGAGTGTGCTCTGAACTAACTAATACTGTATATTTATTTGTGTCTAATTTATCAATATCTTTTTTCAAGAGATGTGTTTCTTGAAGGAATACTAAGTTGGCCTTATGTAAATTAATGTATCTCATTAAGCTTGCCCTTTTACATGGCTTATTCAGTCCATTAATGTTTAAAGAAATTCCTTTTAGGGAAGTCATTTGGCATTTTTAAAACATATAAAACTTATAATCAGAATAACAATTAACAAAATAAGTAGTGTTATACCTCCTCCTTTAGGTGTACCATTAAATATAGCTGTATTTATTGAAACTCTTATGGGATTTTGTATAAGCTTCAATTTTGTTTGTAGTGACAATGAGCTTACAAAATGTATTGTGGATGTCAGAACTATATACAAACAGTAAACAGAAGAAAATAATATAAGGATTAAACCTTGCACCCAGCCTGGAGTTAAAAACTCCAACTTTGAGTAGCACATACTACTCAAGTTAACCCCCTACTCTAAGCAGCAGTACCTCAGCTGCCACCTTATCAATTTAATACTAGTTATTATTAACTAAAGTTAACATCTTTCAATTAGATTATCTAGTAAGACAAAGCTAAACATTAGATAAATCAGCATCATATAAACAAATAGAAACTTTTAAAAACAATTCATACTGCTATGTACATCTATTTAATATAATACATTTATAATCAAATAACATTCAAATAAACTTGATATTAGGAACCAAGAAGAGAGAGAGAAATAAAAGAAGCGAGAGAGAGAGAGAGAGAGAGAGAGAAAAAAAGAGGGCATATCTACATATTAATTTATTCAAAGTTTGCAAAAATAAGTTCTGATGTTCATTTAAAGTCAATAACTTTGGCTATTATGGTTCAGACATTACATATATTAAGGTGTACCTATTTTCTGTCATAGAAATGCAGTTAACAGCTCCTAAAAGACTTTAAATTACTTGCATCAAAGCTTTTTTCTCATACTTATTGCCAGTAAAATAAAATATTTATGTTCATAAAAATGGTTACAAATCATACTGCATAGCTATGCAAATTCCCAGATATACTTGCATTATTGTGAAGAAAGCCATCTGTATTTTATATATCTGAACTGCTGCTTTAAAATATGTCACATGACTTCTTTTAAGATAAAATCATAATGATATTTATGCTTGTCAGTTAGATAAGTCAAATGAAATGTAGCATTGTATATGTTTAAATCATAAGTATTTACATACATTAATATGTTGCAGTCAAGTAAACTTTCAAAAACATATGTAAATATGTTTTACTTTCTATGCCTTCTAAAATATCACATTTGCTTACTATGGGATACTGAATCATTTAAAATCATAACTTTCATATTTTATAAATTATAACATGAATAAGTAAGTAGTTATAAAAAATAGCTCACATTTAAATGTTATATAGTTCATTTTCCATCGCAGAGTCGCATTTGCAGCAGTTTTACTTCCTGGTAGAGTGTTCTTCTTGAATCTGTGATGTGTCAGTGTGAATTCAGGGGTCAAAGTTCAAATTGACTGTATTCAGCTTCTCTGCGTGAATTCTGAGTGTTGAAGCTTTTAAAACAACTCGAGGACACTATTCACGAGGTAACCCACATCCCAAATTGTCTCCCTTAACATTCTGGCGGGAATTTTGATAAATGCAGGTGACTGACATTCATTTAGCAATATAAATGAAACTAAACAGAGCAAAACCTTCGCGAAGTATTTTACAAGTTATTACAGCCTCCATGACAGTGAAACTAAGCCCACAGTTATTAATATATAATACAACTAATTTTTATGCCCCTATTCAATTTTTTGTACAAATCTTATTATTTGCCTGTATCAGTAATATCAAAAGCATGTAAATGTACTTATATAAAAGAAAAAGAGATAGAGAGAAAAGAAAAAAAAAGAGAGTAGAAAATAAAAAGAGAGTAAGAGAAGAAATAGAAAAATAAAAAAGGAAGCTATAAAAAGTATCTACAGTGGAATATTACTTGCTGTTTATATTAATAAAGATAGATATGAAACATATTATTTACTACTATTTAGTTCTAATTATTAGTAATTAAAGCATGACAGATTATTTGTAAACAAGTATAAGCAATAGAATCATGGGAAAATAATTAGCAACAGTATTTAAACAGCATATATACTTTTTTACAAGGAATTAATAAGTTATTATTCCACTTATCATATTTTCATTACACTTCTCTCCCTGCCCTCCCCCACCCCTTACTGAATGCATAATCTAAAAAGAATGTCATTATTTAAAACAAAAGAAAAAAAATGTATCACATTACTAACCTTGAGTCTCTTTGTCACAAAGAGAAACAGATTGATTGATAGCTTGTTATTAGTTCCTCAGATATTTTGACTGTTTATGAAACAAAAACAGTTCTTTGTACACAGAAAATAACTTTGATTAAATCTTTTTCAGAATATTTGTGGCTTTCTGAAAATGCAGTAACTGTATTTAAGAAGATTAATAGTGAAGAAAAGAGAGAGAGAGAGAAAAAAAAAGAAAAAAAACAAGTCATTTGTTTTTTAGTCTTTTTTTTTTCTCTGAAGTCTTCCATGAAGCTTCTGTTGCCAACCTCTTTAATGAAGGACTAGCCCATTCCATTTCCTCTATTTTATCCAAAATCTTATTTTTTTTGATAAACAGCAATGCAGAGTCTAAGTCTTCAAAATTTCTGGGGCCATCAGGAAGAAAGATTTTTAGTTTGGCAGGAAACAGAAGGTAGGTTTTAAACTGTGCTTTCTTAAGCTCTCTTATTAATGGCAGAAAAACTTTTCTTTTAGTTATTACCAAGGAAGAATAGTCATTGTCAAAACGCACAGTTGCCTCATTGATTTTAACAGGTGCTTTAACCCAAGCAGATTTAAGTACCATCTCTTTATCAAAAGATGATAGAAATCTAACTATAACTGATCTAGGATACTTTTTGTTAGAGTTAGAATTAGATATGGATCTATGGGCTCTTTCGATACCAAAAGATAATGCTTCTGGTAAGTCTAAAGTTTTAGGGAGCCATGTATTTAAAAAAGAAGTAATATTGTTACCTTCAATATTTTCTGGCAGTCCAAAAAGCCTAATGTTATTGCGCCTAGATCTATTTTCCAGGTCATCAAGTTTAGTTTGTAGATGTGTGTTCTGTTTCAGCAAAAACTCAATGTTGATTTCTTCTTCTTGGATTCTATTCTCCATGTCATTTACAGTCTCTTCTATGCCTGTAATCTGAGTCTTCTGTTGTTGCAAGTCTATATGTAACAAATCTATTTGTTTTGTAGTTTTTCTATGAAGGTATCAATTTTAGTATCCAGTTTATCCATTTTGGCAGTAAGTTGCTGGATTGTAGATATCAGAGACTGAAGTTCTTTCTTGATGCTGGAATCTTGAGAATTTGTCTTACTGGAACTCATTTCAAACAGAGGAGCTGACAGAAAAATTTCCAAGGTGTTTTCTGACAGGAATATTATTAAAATTCTCTTTCTTTTTTAGATATTATTTAAGAAATAGATATTCCAAATGTATTTAGAAAGAAAATTACTTCATAAATTAATTTTTAAAGTAATTATTTCCTGTCAGTGCTGTGAAATTGGTGGCGCTGAAGAAATCTGCTGCTATCCTGTGTTCATCCTTGGCCATGCCCCAATTATGTTGATTTCTGAATGTGCAGAAAATAAAGAATTGCAGGAATTATTGCATGCAGCTGAACAGGTTGGAAAGCATACTTTGCAGTGTGGTTTTGATTCCTTAGAGGCCTCGTGCAGGGCCGCAGTTACTGGATCTGTGATTAGGAGGCATGCCTGGCTAAAGGAACAAAATTTGCCTGATCATGTTAAAGCTAAATTGCTAGATGCACCTTTACAGCATGATACTCTGTTTGGTATTAAGGCAGAAGAGGTTTTAAAGAAAATGGAAGACAAAGCTAAGTCTATGCAAACTGTAAAAGACTTCTTACAAGTGCAGCCACCAAGATTCAGTAGATACTGGCCTACACAAATTTGGTCCTTTCCTATGTCAGACAGAGCTCAAAGGGGCAAATCCAGATGCCCTAAGGGTTCCAGATACCAGGCGCAAGATTTATACAGGTCAAAGCAATGGGGTGCTTCTACCTCCAAATCTGGAGGAGATAAAGCACAAACCTACAGAAAACGGTCCCAATGACTTCCCTCTGCCTACTCCAAGCAGTTATCTTTTGGCAGCACCCTTAGGGGGAAAATTAGCACTTTTTGCTCAAAATTGGCAGTTAATAACCCAGGATTAGTGGGTGCTAAACATAGTATCACAGGGATACATATTCCATTTCCATACTCTGCCAATGGCAAACGGTTGGCCAGATCTGCCAAAAAATCAATGGACAGAGGCACAGAAACAGGTTACATCCCTCATGGATACGAGGGCCATTCAGCCAGTACCAGAACAGGAAAAAGGACAAGGTTTTTACTCAAGACTGTTCTTGGTACCCAGAAAGGGTAAGGCTTGGCGACCAATATTGGATTTATCGATTTTGAACACATACCTGGACAATCCAAAATTCAAAATGCTGACTTTGCAGCAGCTTCTGCCCATGCTGGGCAAGAATGCTTGGCTGGTGACATTAGACCTAAAAGAGGCATACCTGCATGTCCCAATAAGACAGTCATACAGAAGATACCTCAGATTCAAGGCTGGATTAATGCATTACCAATTCTCTGCACTGCCCTTTGGCTTATCTACCGCGCCCAGGGTCTTTACAAAGTGCCTGGCACCAATAATTTCATTTTGCAGACAAAGAAGTATTCAAATGTATCCTTACTTGGACAACTGTCTCATTCAAGCAGAGAACAAGGAGATTTTTCTTCAAACACCTGGCATTTGTGAAAAGGCTTCTAACATGCCTAGGATACACAATAAACGAAAAGAAATCACAACTGGTACCCCTCTCAAAAGATAACATTCCTGGATGCACGCTTCAATACAAATGCCCAGATGGCTTACCTCACGCCAGACAAGCAAATGCAACTGATTACTTACTTCAAACTGATGGCAACAAAAACCCAGTTATCTGCAAGACAAATTCTGCAGGCTTTGGGCTTCATGGCGTCCTGCATCCTACTGATTCCATATGCAAGACTGCATATGAGGAAACTTCAGTGGTACCTAAAAAGTTTATGGAGTCAACATTGTCACAGTTTGGAAACAATGATTCCTCTTATTCCCTGCCTACAACAGGAGTTTCTGTGGTGTACCCCTGCCAGCCAAACCTTAACAACAAGATGCATCAGATTATGCCTGGGGGACCCACATGGCAGGAAGATGCATTCAGGGCATATGGACTCCAAAACAAATGCATCCACATATCAACCAGAAAGAGATGCTAGCTGTTTAAAATGCCCTAACAGCCTTCAAGGACTTGCTTCATCCAGGACAACTACTGATTAAAGACAGACAACACCACGGTCATGTGGTATATAAACAAGCAGGGGGGCACACACTCATACCCCCTTTGCAGATTAGCCATGGCACTGTAGGACACAGCTTTGACTTACCAAATACATCTTCAAGCTCAATTCCTGCCAGGAAAGCAAAATACTCTGGCAGACAATTTAAGCAGAAACCTTATGGATCCTCACGAGTGGAAACTAGATCCACAAGTCTTCAGCATGATAACAAAGAAATGGGGGAGCTCAGACATAGATCTATTTGCCTCTCCTCGGAATTATCAATTGAAAATATTCTGTACAAGGACTTATCACAGGCAAGCATGGAAAGTGGACGCCCTATCCTTCAGTTGGAAAAACCTGTCAGTTTATGCCTTTCCTCCTCTGCCTCTTCTTCCCAATGTCCTCCTAAAAGTCAGACAAGAGAAACCAAAGATGATATTAATTGCCCCGGACTGGCCCCACCAATACTGCTACCCAATCCTAAGGAACTTGTCTCAATACCCAGCTTGGATCTTACCTCAAAGACCTCAACTACTGTCCCAGCAAAACAATCCGATCCTGCACAATCAACTCCAGACACTGAACCTGGCAGCATGGCTGATCATGTAGTTATACAAACAACACCTCTCAGTAAAGCTGTGATGGATATCATTTTGGAAGCCAGAAGGCCTAGTACTAGAAAATCTAACGCTGATAAATGGAAGAGATTCTGTGCTTGGAATCGAGCACAAGGAACTGATACAGCAGAACCAAATATTCCTCGGATATTACAATACTTGATTGAGATGCTTGACAAAGGCCTATCTTTCTCATTAATTAAAATCCATGCCTCTGCCATTTCAGCTCATTACAATACAGAGCCACCAATCTTTTCTCATCCTTTACTAAAGCAGTATCTTAGAGGAGCCAAAAATGTAAGGCTTCCTAGAAGATCACCAATACCTGCATGGGTCCTCAATTATGTGTTGGAAAAGCTCACCCTGCTTCCATTTGAACCAGCTGCTACCCCTGATATAGAGGTATTATCATGAAAAACAGCTCTGCTACTAGCAATTACTTCAGCAAGAAGAGTTTCAGAGCTACAGGCCCTCATGACTGTAGAGCCTTTTATCATATTTTACCCAGACAGGGTGTCTGAGGACAAATCCTACATTTATGCCTAAGGTGGTTTCCAGTGTGGCTCTTAACCAAACTATTCATCTGCCAACCTTTTATCCAAATCCGCAGAACAAGGGGGAGAGAATTCTGCATTCCTTGGACATATACAGACAGCTAAGATTCTACTTGAGCAGGACTAAAGCTCTAAGAAAAACTGAGCAATTACTAGTGACATATGCTGCAGGATCAGAAGGAAAGGCCATTTCAAAGCAAACTATTTCAAAGTGGATAAGCCACTGCATTTGTTTCTGCTACTTGCACCATGGTAAACCTGTGCCCAAGGGCATTAGGTCTCATTCCACCAGAGCTGCAGCTACTTCAGCAGCCTTTCTCAGAGGAGTACCAACCAAAGACATTCTAGAGGCTGCTACTTGGATTTCTGTTCACACCTTTACAAAGCATTATCTTTTGCCTCTGAGTCCAGGGCAGGCTTTGCCACTGCAGTTCTGCAGGGCCTTATAGCCGCACCTGATGCTGTTTAGCTCCAGCCACCCAACCATAGCTTTGGGATTCTACCCAAATGTAATGACTGCAACAGTGAAACATGAAGAACATAGTACAGTTGTGTACACTTAACCATAAATGTAGATGTTCGAGTGTATTAATTGTTGCAGTCCAGGTTACCCTCCCGCCATCCCCCTTTCATTCTGAAGTTTATCTTTCCTTCTCATATCTTCTACAACCTATGTGGTATTTGCTTGTAGATGAAGGTAAAGTTTATATTGATGCATGTCTCTCTCTCTCTCTCTCTATATATATATATATATATATATATATATATATATATATATATATATACATACATACACATACACACGTATATTTGCTACCTTTTGGGGGCACCTGACATCTGGGGCAAGAAAAACTAAAGAAAATGGTGTTGGCTGCATGTTTTATACCCCTGACGACTTGACGTCTTGGAAGAGGAGACAGCAACTGACACAGGACCCAAGACTTTGGAATTCAGGCCGACTGAGGGCAGCCTGCCAGCAGATTAACCAAATGTAATGACTGCAACAGTGCATACACTCGAACATCTACATTTATGGTAAGTGTACACAGCTGTACTTTCCTCAGATGGGCCAAAAATCTATGACCATCCAGGAGAGCCCCAACTCCAGCCTGTGACCTTAACATTGTATTGGAAAAGCTCACCCTTCCTTCTTTCGAGCCAGCTGCCACTGTGGATTTAAAATTCCTCTCTTGGAAAACAGCTTTCCTTTTAGCAATCACTTCAGCAAAAAGGGTATCTGAATTGCAGGCCCTCATGGCAGTGGAGCCTTTCATCATCTTTCATGCGGACAAGGTGTCCCTCAGGACCAATCCCTCCTTCATGCCCAAGATGGTATCCAGTGTGGCCCTTAATCAGTCCATTCATTTGCCAACCTTCTATCCTAACCCAAAGAACAAAGGGAAATGGATACTGCACTCTTTAGATGTGAACAGACAACTTAGATTCTACTTGGACAGAACTAAACCTCAAAGAAAATCTGACTAACTGCTGGTGGCATTTGCTGCAGGGGCAGAGGGTAAGGCTATTTCAAAGCAAACCATTTCCAAATGGATAGGCCAATGCATTCATTTCTGCTACAAACACCATGGAAAACCTATCCCACAGGGGATCAGACCCCACTCAACCAGGGCTGCATCTACTTCTACGGTCTTTCTCAGAGGCATCCCTACCAGGGACATCCTAGAAGCTGCTTCCTGGAGTTCAGTACATACTTTCACCAAGCATTACCATCTGCCAATTTTCTCTAAATCCAGAGCTGGCTTTGCCACTGCAGTCTTGCAGAGCCTTATAGCTGGTCCTAATGCTATCTAAATTCCTCCTCCCATCCTTATTTTTGGGAATCTGCCCAAATGTGATGACTGCAACAGTGAAACACGAAGAGCATTGTACAGTTGTGTACATTTACCATAAATGTAGATGTTCGAGTGTATTCACTATTGTAGTCCTGGTTACCCTCCCTCCAGCCCCCCTTTTTTCTTTTGGCTATACCTCTACTCTTCTCTACTTTACTTTGCTCAAAAGCTTTTTTGGTGTATTTGCTTTTTTGTTGGAGGTATATAACCTTGTATATTTATAGATTTAATTGCTTCCCATTAGGGGGGCACCTGATATCTGGGGCAAGAAAAACTGATGTAATGGCATCTGCTGCATGTTTTATACCCCTGACAACTTGATGTCATGGAAGAAGGGACAGCAACTGATGCAGGACCCAAGACTTTGTTAATCAGGCCGACTGAGGGCTACTGCAAGCAGATAACCCAAATGTGATTACTGCAACAGTGAATACACTCAAACATCTACATTTATGGTAAGTGTACACAAATGTACTTTTTCCACTCAGACTTCAGTCACTGCGAGGGAATACCTCAGAATTTTTGGTCTCATGGCATTTATGATTCTTATGATACCCCAGCAAGACTCCACTTGTGAACGATATAGTAGTATCTGAAATCTCTTTGGTGCCAACATCCAACACCCTTTGTCTTTTTAGGTCCCAGTACTTGGGTTTGTCAGAAGAGAAATGTTTAGGTGGAGACAACAGAAATTCTTAAATCCAGGTCTTTCCCTTCTCCATTCCTGCTGCAACGCAGTCAGTTACCACAAATGCTTCAGACTTTGCTTTGGGAGCAGTTTCAGGATGGCAAAAAGAGCAGGGGTTGTGGGACACCAAGGACAGATGCAAGCACATAAACATCAAACAGATGCTTGCCCTGATCAAGTCATTCAACTTCTCTGAATCATCTTTATTTCCCGGGACTTCTTCATGTGGTTACAGACAATACAACAGTCATGTTCTATATCAACAAGAAAGGGGGAACCAGGTTGTACCACCTTTGTAAACTAGCCATGTTAGCCTGGGATATAGCTTCACAGTAGAATCTCACTGTACAGGCATCCTACATTCCATCAGAGCAAAATTGTGTGGCAGACGAGCTGAGCAGGAGCAGAGCAGACCATCATGAATGGAAGCTAGATGAGGGGGTCTTCGAAGATTTGATCCATCTTTGGGAATTCCTCAAGTAGACCTCTGCCTCCCTTCTGAACAATCAGTTGGCAAAATTTTGCTCCAGAATTCCATGCAAGAAGGAAGGCTTGGAAGGTGGACACCTTTTCTTTGGACAGGAATATTCCTTTATACGTTTCTACTAATATCCAGGGTATGTATGAAGATTCAGAAGGAATCCCCCAAGATCATGATAGTGGCTCCTTTCCGGCCCAAGACAAACAGCAGAACGTAGTAAATTGAAACATGCAGAAGAGATTAACAACTGTAAATAAAACACGTGTAGTCACAAGGCCAAAACCTTTTAATGATAAAGCTTTCGGATACAATCCTTAATCAGTATAAAAAAATCTAACTAAGAACATCTTTACATATATAACTTAACATAATCACATGATATCACACAGCCAATAGAAGAATAAAAACAATCATTTCAAATACATTTGCTTACGTTTTAAAATAGGATAAAAAAGAAGAAACAGATGTAGGGTGAAGGTCTGTACCATATAACAAAAGTACAAACTGAAACAAAATAAAGACAAGGCTAAAATGCATATTACTTTAATAAACAAAAAACTTGTAAGCACTTTCGCGATGAACACACTGCTTCATCAGACAACCATGGAAGACTCTACAAACATTTAAATAGAGATAACCAACCAATAGGAAACACACAAAAGTGATGTCATTATAACATTAAAGCAATAAATACAACAAAATATTTAAGAAAGAACCACATTAAATGTATATGCAATAAAAACAGTTTATATAAAAAATGGTACTTTTTAGCAGTATTGCTTAATGCTGAAAGACCACCAAGTTTGAATGGTATTTCTAAATTGAAACCATTTTTAAAAGGACGTCCTTTAAAACATTAAACAGTTAACAGTTTTTATATAAACAGTTTTTTATTGCATGTACATTTAATGTGGTTCTTTTTAAATATTTTATTGTATTTATTGCTTTAATGTTATAATTACATCACTTTTATGTGTTTCCTATTGGTTGGTTATCGCTATTTAAATGTTTGTAGAGTCTCCCATGGTTGTCTGATGAAGCGGTGTGTTCATCGTGAAAGCGCTTACCAGTTTTTTGTTTATTAAATATAAATTAATATGAAGTAATTCGTATTGTAGCCTTGTCTGTTCAGAACTTTATTTTGTTTGTAAATTTTAAAATAGGTTTTAAAGAAACCATTTTATTTATACCAGGAGCATGGTCAGCATTTAAATGAATGATCCATTCATACTATTTCGTTTCCAATTTATTTAAACCACCACCCCTTTGGTCTTTAAAAACCACATCTAAAATTTTAAAGTTAAACACATGGGCATCATCATTATTCTTAGTGTTCAAGCGGAGCATTAGTCAAAACTTCCCTGTTCATCTCAGATTTATGTTCAACCATCCTTGCCCTCAATTTTCAAGTTGACTTCCCCACATAAAGTGCTACACAGGCCTTTGCAAGTAGCTAAATAAACAGTATTGCTTGTATTACAAGTAGCATAACATCTCATTCTATATATATTTTTTTGTAACAGGATGTGAAAAATATACATCCTTGTTTATATTTGCACAATTTGAACAATTGTAACAGGGTACAGTACCTTGCTTACTTGATAATACTGTTGACTGCTGAACAAAATCTTTATAGCAAAGCCGTCTCTAAGTTGGGACAATTTTTATAAGAAAAACTAGGGAAAGTGTTAAGTTCAGGCAGAGGTAACAAAATGCACCAATTCCTTTTTATTATAGCTTCTGTAGCACTACTAGATCTACTAAAAGTGGTCACATAAAATAATTTATTATCATTAACGTCCCTAGAAATATTCTGAAAAGGATGTGTACAAGTAACATATGGTTGTAGGAAGTCGGCTCTCTCTAGTAAAACATCACTATAGATATTATCCAGAAAACATTTGTCATATCCCCTATCAGTAAAATCAGTCATTAATCATCAGTATTTAACCTACAAAATCCAGACAGTTAAGCTTTCGCAATGCTTTTAAACACGAAATGAGGGTGCATGCTCCTCCTATTGAGGTACTTATTCTTATGCACAGTTGTGTTCAACCCAAAATCATTAACAAAAAAACTCAGCATCAAGGAAATTAATTCTTGACTTTTGTAAATTAGTTTGAATGTTAAGAAATCTGTAATTTGATCAGTATAACCAACAAACTGTACTAATTCGGACTTGCTTCCCTTCCATACAAGAAAAACATCATCCACAAATCTGTGAAAAAACAGTATTCATGAAGAATATGCAAAATTATTAAAGATAAAAAACTCATCCTCCCACATTTTTAAGGCTAAATTCGCATATGTGTTCCCCATTGGTATGCCCATTGCAAGTCCTGTTAATTGATGGTAATACTTCTCACCAAATAAAAAAAAAAAAAAGTATTATCAAAACTAATTGCACTAATTCACAAACCGTTTCAATTTGTCCACTATGCCCTCCTTTTGGTCCCTGTGCAGTAACTAGCAAGACTACTATGAAAAGATCTAGTACATTTATTCCAGTTGGTCACGGTGCAATAATGGCGTTTGCTGAAATTTGCGAGAAACAACTACGGGATTTATTTGAAGAGTATGTTCCTAATAAGTATAATTTGACTCTAAGGGAATATGAAGCTTTTTTGAGCCTGGAGGATAATTCTGATATCATTGTAAAAGAGGCAGACAAGGGTGGTGCCATTGTCCTTATAGACCATGAAATATATTTTATTCAGGTTAATGAGGTGTTGAATGATGGTAATGCTTTTGAACAAGTTACAGTGGCTGATGTACGTAAATGCATACAGAATGTGAATTTAATGATTTATGATTTGCAGATTAACAATGATATTTCATTGGATTTATTCCATTATTTTAGTGTACCCTGTCCTGTTGTGCCTAGGCTTTATGGCCTACCAAAGATGCCTGTATAGACCCCGATGAGACCAATTGTCTCTGGAAGGGGGTGGATCACTGAACCTGTTTCACTATATCTTTAGAATTCTTTGAGTGGTTATTTGAAAAGTGAAAAGTTTTATAAAAGACACAGGTGATTTTCTTTATCTCAATTTCGCGAATGGTATGACATCTATGTTTGTGATGATTATTTGCTTGTAACTTTAGATATTGTATCACTTTTTACAGTGATCCCACAAGAATATGGCATATGAGCTATTGGAGATCTTTTGGTAGAGGTAGGAGGTGATAGTGGACAACAAATTGAAACTGTTTGTGAATTATTGCAATTAGTTTTGAATAATTATTTTTCATTTGGTGATAAGTATTACCATCAATTAACAGGAGTTGCAATGGACACACCAATGGGGAACACACATGCGAATTTTGCCTTAACAAAATGTGGGAGGATGAATTTTGTCTTTAATAATTCTGCATATTCTTCACGAATACTGTTTTTTGCAGATTCGTGGATGATTTTGTTGTATGGAAGGGAAGATGGTCTGAATTAGTACAGTTTGGTTATATTGATCAAACTACAGATTTCTTAAAATTCAAACTAACTTACTCAAGGTCAAGAATTAATTTCCTTGATGTTGAGTTTTTTGTTAATGATTAAAGAAAACCTACTACTAAAGAATTGTATTTTAGCAAATGGAAACTTTTTTTTTTAGTTGGTGCCAACAACATATCCAGTGCCAATTCAGGGCTAGTTCTGTGGTTTTACAGTATTTGTGTGAGTTGCTATCATATGGCCTTTCTTATTCCTCTGTCAGGGTTCATTTATTGGCCATTTCAGCATGTTTGTCTGAGGGTCCTTCACTTTCAAGGCATCCTCATGGCAAAATGTTCTTGAAAGGGGTTTTGTATAAGAGGCCTGCAATTAAACTGGTGGCCTCTCCTTGGAATCTTAATTTTGTTTTAGAGGAGCTAATGCTTGCTCCATTTGAACCAGCTACTCTGCCATACTTGAGGTTCTTAATGTGGAAAACTGTTTTACTGATTGCTCTGATCTCTGCAAGAAGGATATCTGAGTAGCAAGCTCTTATGGTGAGTCAACCATACCCCTTTTTTCACAGGGCAGGGATTCTTTGAGAGCTGATCCTTCTTTTATCCTTAAAGTGGTATGTATCAGAGTTTACTTTAAGCCAAATTATCCATCTCCCCATTTTCTTTTTTGAACTTTAAAATGAGGGAGAAGGGATACTCAGATCTCTGGTACTATCTTTACAGAACTAAATCTTTCAGGTCTTCAGATCAATTGTTCATTTCTTGTGAAGGTAAGAAGGGGCAACTTGTATCAAAACAGACTATTTCCAAATGGTTGTCTAAGACTTTTATACTCACATTGACAAATCTACTCCAGGCTGGGTCAAGGTCCACTTTACCAGGGCTTTAACTTCATCTATGGCTTTTTGGAAAGGGTTGGATGCTAGACATATTCTCGAAGCTGCTGCTTGGTCATAGGATCATAGGAGGTTACTAGGCTAATGGCCCTGGGGCCCTTACAAGCCTAGCCAAGAGTTTATCCCCAAAAAAGAAACCTCAGTCAGCACCTGTTGCTCCTGTCAATGAGAGATAAAGGTTGTGCTTGGAGGATCAGCAATGTACTCTGTTTGACGTGTATGGGAAATCTATTCCAGAAACAGGGCAGCCTCTGGGTGATGAACCTGTCTTTCCAGCAGGTTTTATGTCCCATATTAGATTTAGGCCTTTCGAGCGGGTAATGCACCAAAGAGTTAGACTTATGGATATGGAGCATCTGTAGTAGGGCAGGGTCCGAAATTGCTTTGTAGGTGAGACGCAGATCACCTCTGAGCAATCTGTAAGATACAGAGTAGAGTGATAGTGATTTGAGCCTGTCCATATAGGACAGGTGTTGGAGGCCATGGATTCTCTCTGAGGTATTTTGGTGTCCTTTCCAGCTGGTGCAGGTGTTTGGCGAGGTACATACCAAACTGGGCGTTGTACTCAATTATTGGCCTAATGAGGGAGGAGTCCAGAGAGGTAATAACCTCCTTTTTTCTGGATGCAATCTCTTTACTTATGAGATGAACCAAGTAAAAGGCTGCAACATGATGGTTGAATATGAGATTATCAACCTGTGTACCCAGGTCTTTCACCACAGTTTGTGTGCTTAGGGGTTGCCATTGGTGTGGTAATCAGTAGGGGCCTTGTTTTTGCTGAATGGTATGATAATATATTTTTTTGTATTTAACTTAAAGCCATGAATTTGACACCAGTCATTTATTGCTGTGAAACCCTCTTGTAGTATGTTAATATAATTTGGCGAGTCAGTGACAGCACCCAAGTCACAGTCATCTGCAAACCTGGTCAGCCACAGGCCTTTTGTCTTTGCTTGGACCTCTGAAAAGTAGATACCAAACAGTAGGGGGTCCCAGGACAGATGCCTGGGGAACACCACTAGTGACAGGTCTGCTGACAGAGGTGAAGGCACTTATTCTGACCTTGTAGGTCATATCGGTGAGCCAGTTGGTCACCCACATGATGAGATAGGGATTTGCACCAAGTTACATTAGCTTTTTGATGATGCCCAAGTGGGTGATTGTGTCAATGGAGTATGTACTGACTATCCATCATCCAGGGCCTTGGTGGCAGTCTCAAAAAAAATTCAGCCAGGTTCAATGGGCAAGATGTGCCCTTGACGAATCCAGAGAGGGTGGGGTTAAGTGCTTGGAGATTGCTGTTTTCTTGTTTGAGGTCCATAGTAATGCGCTCCATGGCATTACAGATCAGACTTGTCAAGCTAATGGGGCGATAGTTTCCCAGGGTCAGTAGTGGCACCACCTTTGTGAAGGGGATGATAATGGCAGTTCTCCACTCTGCTGGAATGAAGCCTGTAATTAGGCTGTGGTTGAATAGGGTGTTCAATGGCAAAGGTAGTTCTTCTTGGAGATGGTGCAGAATACAGCCTAGGATACTATCAGGTCCCGTAGAAGCTGTGTTTTTTGCCTTGGGTAGGGCCTTTTATACTTTGATCTATGGAGATGTGAGGTGCGAAACAAGTACTGGGGATGTCAGATGGGCCTTTGGGGGGATAGAAGGGTGAAGTTTGCCCTGAACCTATCTGCTAGCAGGTTGGCAAAGTCAAGGGGATCCGTGTAAGTAGTACCATTAAGAACTAATTCTGAACAAACCTGGGCTTTGGCTTGGAGGTTCCTGATGTAACTGAAGAAGGCTTTGTGGTTTCCCTTTGTTTCAGAGGCTAGTTTTGATTCATAATAGGCTTTGGAGGTTTTCACTAATGATCTAATTTGCTTGTTGAGGCTAAGGAGGGAGTTTTTCAAATTGGGAATTTGTGCCTTTATACCCTGTGGACAACAGTTTCTTCCTTTTGTTGTAAAGACTGTTGATAGAGGATGAGCACCAGACACATTTATTTTTCCTTGAGGAGCAGGTTTTAGTTCTATTGGGTATGGCTGAGTCCATGCAGTTATACAGGTGCTTGTGTATTGCATTGGTATACTGTTCAGCATAGTTGTCTGCATCCTCTGAGGGGGGTGGTGGTGTGAAGCTATCCCTTAAGAGGTTGTAGTCAGAAGTTTTTTAGCCTGGTTACAGCTGGGGAGGTGGGTGGGATAGAAACTTCGAATGAGACAGACCGATGGTCTGATCTCACCAGAGGAGAACTTACTATGGGTGTGGTGCAGCAGTCACCCATGTTGGTGAGAACCAAGTCCAGAATGTTATCTCCCCTTGTGGAGGATGAGACTAGCTGGTCTAGTGCATTAGAATTGATGAAGTCAAGGAATCGTTGGGTGAGTGCATTAGTGCAGGAATAGTTCACCCAGGCTATGGTGGGGTAGTTGAAGTCACCAAGAATCCGTGTGTTAGGGGGGTATGGTGCTGCAGTCAAGTAGGTTCAGGTAGGAGGAGTAGGTGTCCTGAGTCATGGGGGGGGGTATATAGCTGGCTACAACTTGGATGTGTATCTTGCCAACTGTCAGTTGCACCTGGAGTAGTTTGTGTGTCATGCTGGCAAATCAGTCTGGAGGTGTGCTTGTCTTTAATGAAGATAGAGACACCACCACCCTTAGCCTTCCCTACTTAATTTTGCGGTTGGAATGTGTGGAATGAGGTGTAACCTGGTAAGGCAGGGGTGCTCTCCACAGCCTTGAACCAAGTTTCCATGACTGCACTGATGTCAGCATCTTTCAGTGTGAGGAGAGCCTCCAGTGAGTGCATTTTCAGGGTAAGGCTGGTAGTGTTAAGCAGTGTGACCTTCAATTTGCTTTATGACAGATCTTTTATGTTGAAAGATTTGTGTTTGGACATTGCCTAAAAAGTCACGATGGGGGAGGCAAGAGCCCTGGCCAAAATCTGGAATCCCAGGGATGATAGGTGGAGGCTATCTCTAGCAAAGCATCGAGGCCTGTCAAGCCAGTCATCCCAGGCAGATACTGGATCCCCTAGGAATGACACCAGAAACTAAGCCAATTGTTGAAGTCCATTATTTTTTGTTGGTATTGTGGTATCATTCTTGGTGAAGGTAGGATGCTGCTTAGGGCTAGAGTCATACCTGCCTGGGACACGTACTCTGAGAGCTCAGTCATGTCTCTCTTCATATATTCCAGGTAGGTACATCTCAAGTCATTCATACCAAGATGGACAATGACAGAGCCATACTTGTACCTGTTGTGGAGAAGCTTAAGTGCATGCTTGATGTGATGAATTCTAGCACTTGACAGATAACTGACCATGATCTTCTTGTCAAGCCTGGTTGAGGGGTCATCGGTGTGTCTTACAGTTGAGTTGCCAATGACTAGTATGTTTTGTTTATAGTTGTACCTTATGGGTTATGTTTGTGAGACAGTGGTGTGTTGTCTGCTGTCTTTGATGCTTGGTGTTGTGTGTAGAATGTTTGTGAATGTGTTTTGGAGGGCTCTGCTGTTTAGGTAAGTATTTGTTGAGGACCTCTCATTGGTGGGTGTGCATTGTACTTGGCTATGTGATGTGGATGGTTTGATGTTTGTGCTGGCAGTCTCCTCTTTGTCAGGAGTACTGACTGTGGCACGGGAGAGCATGGATTCCAGGCTACTGATATAGATGAATTTCTCGCAATTAGAAGAATTATGTGCTAGGAGAAGAGGGTTGTCAGTGAACATGAGGCAGTTGCTACACTTTCTCAGTATGCTTATGTCAACCAAGCTAGTAGGAGAAACTGATGGGAATTGTCAAGACGTAGTGTTCTGAAACTTGGGCAGATTTATGGAGAGAGGGTTTTAAAAAGGGTTTGTCCACAAGAGTGTAGACCACAAAAACGTTCTTAAATGTAAAATAACTGGCCTGAAGCAAAACCACAAAAACCAGTGTGCGAAGGGATCAGTCCACCAATGAATATCCAAAAACAGATTTATTAACGAAGGCAAGTCCAACATACAACATTTTCGTCAACACTGTGACTTCATCAGATACAATTAACAATAAAATTCATGGGTATATATACACATAATTGGTTTCAATCTTTCAATTATAGTTCATTGATAGTTCAGTTTTAAAGAGACATAGAAACCACTGGTAATATACCTAAAACACCGTAATTCTAATAAAACCCTAAGGTGTATAACATATATAAATATAAATGTACAATATAACAAGTTTAAAAATAATAATAATAAAATATTATAAATACTATTAAAAATTATTTATATACAACAGGCTTTTAGCTTTGAGAGGCTTAATAGATATGTATTCATTTAAGCCTGGGTCCCTATTAGATTCCAGTAAAATTTGCCAATAAGTTTCCCTGTGTTCTAATCTAATTTCCCATGGCCCTCCTCTATTGTCTTTATAAACAGTTTCCAAAACAAAAAACTGATACTTGGCTGTAGGGCATGTCGTAAGGTGTCTATAAAGAGCATTTTTCAAATTTTGTTTTTGTATCTCGTATAAATGCTCATAAATCCTTCTTTTTAGAGGACGTTCAGTTTAGCCCACATAGAAATTGGGACATGATAGACAAAAAGCCAAATAGACCACCCCTGACTATTGCAGTTGGAAAACCTAGTAGACTTGATATATTTATTTCTAGCTGCAAGAAAAAAGTTTTCTTGATTGGCAACACAGTGACACTGTGTGCATGAACCACATTTGTAAGTGCCCATACGTTTGTTGGCCTGAAGCCCAAGTGCAAAAAACAAAACAAAACTAAGAGGCTTAGTATAATAGACCATTTTAATCAGGCTAACGAGCAGTAATAAATGTAGCAGAATAAAAGCACGTGAACACTTAAGAGCAAGCAGCAAAGCAAAATAAGGTAATAAAGTAGGAAGAACAAAATTACAGTAAAAGCAGCTGAATGAAGTATAATTTATTATTTTTTTTTTTTTGGTGGCGAGGGAGGAAACGGAAGCTAATTCAAGATTAAGAAACTAATGGAGATGGCCTTCCCAAATGCTCTCTCTGTACACAGTAGAGTGAGCTGATGAGATAGAACAGGGAGGAGTGTCCAAAATCAAAGAGCAAGGGGGTAGTCCTTCCCAAATTATCTCACTTTACTCAGTATAGTGAGCAAATGAGATGGCACTGGCAGGAGTGTCCAAAATCAAATTTACAGCAGAGTTGGGCAATTCCAAAGCCACCAAAACAACAACACTTGGGCGGGAGGGTAGGGAAAACAAACTGCAGACAGAGACTGGCAATATTCAATCAAGCAAATAAATGCAGTACAGTGTTCACTATCACTGGGACAGATCAAGTGTAAAAATATATACTTGTATCAGCTTTGTATGTCCAGATGTTTGTAGACTCAATCACAGCTAGGCTACAAGGAGCAGGAGCAGCCCTGATACAAGTCCTTTGTACATACCTTTACAAAACACTGTAAGCTTGATTCCTTCTTTAGCTCTAGATCAAGTTTTGCTAGGACAATTCTCCAGGAGCTCATGGTCCCCTCTCCTTCCTCTTCTGTTATAGTTAGCTATGGTAATTTACCCATATAGCAAAGGCTACTGCAACAGTGATCAGTATGAAGAACATAGTACAGATGGGCAAGATGAGCTGTTCGAATGATCCCTCTGTTCTCCCCCTTGTTTTTTGGTGAGTTTTTATGCCAGGGTGTGGACATTTATTTTATTTTTTTGTTATTCCTAGCATTGCCCTTTCAGGTCTTGGCCTCCCTCTGCCTGCTGGCAGGAAAGTTCTGAAGGGCTTTGTGCCCAGTCTTGTCTTTTAGTCGGCTCATCTTGAGCTATTTGACAGCTTGGATGTGTGGAAGGTGTCCTGAAACTTTGGAAGCTGGCAGTCCGTTATATCTTTGGCAAAATATAACCCCATATGTTTAAGGCTACAGTAACATTTGTACATCTACTGTTACAGTAAGTTCAGCTTATACACCTATACTTTCCTAGACTACCATGTATGTGTGTTCTCTGAAATAAATATCTGCTGCATTTTGCTGTGTGCAAGTTATTTTGTGCCTTATGATTTAAGCGCAGAAACAACTTGTGTCCTGAGGATTTCATTGTAGTTCACTTGTGTTTGTGGATTGATTTATTACTGATTTATACCTTAAGTATTCCAGAGGTGGTGTGGTTAAAAACATGTATGTAAAACATGCTGTTGCTAGCCTACTAGCTGACATATTCCAGAACAGTGGGTAGCTTTGGGGAAGGTATCTTATTTCTTTAAACTGGCAGTCAGGTTTTACTTATTACTCTTAAGTGGAAATGTATTATATCCTGAAAATCAAGTAAGCAGAGGATTTTGTCAAAAGACCTGCTTTAAGTGTGCACATCCCACACAGTTGCACTTCACACTTGAATATGCATTTTGCAGTTTTTCATAGTTAAAGTTTATTTAGAATCCACCTGACCTGTATGATGTAGGAGTAAAGTGCCGTTGGGTTGCTTGCTGATTCTTTTGTAATCCATCAGTACCTTTCTTCATAATTTCCATTTTAAAAACACTGTTCTCATCTGTACACCCCTTACTTAGACATAGTGAAGAGTTAGGATTAGAGTTATGGATGCTTGTATTGTAGCAAGTTTAGTTATGTTGTGAAGTAGACGTCAGTTCTAATATAATAGTATTGGCTGTTTTTCTAGGTTCCTTTTGCCCCCATGCTTGCTGGCCATCAAGTGTGTCTCTCCTGGAATTGAGCCCATTTGAAGTCCTTGTATTCAATGTTGCAGTATTCTTTACATCTGGGTTGTATTCTGCCCAAATGTCCCGACGTCTGGTCTGTATACAAGAGCTTAGAGCCACTGCCTGTACGTGGGATGTCGCATGTAGGCACAGACAACGTCGGCCATAAAAGGGACGTCCACACGTACCATCTTCAGAACTTTGTCGCTACCATTCAGAAAGGTTGACTTGTACTTTCGGTCTGCTGTTGGATCCCTTTGGTTCATCTTATAGCTTCAGATAAGTACGTCATAGGGGATTTAATATATTGCTACTGCCTTTTGTTTTGTTAATGTCATCCAGGAAGGGCAAGTGTAGGTGTGCAACACAAATTCCACATAAAGATGGTCACGGGCTGTGCTTGTTTTGCTTAGAGCCTACTCATGACCACTGGTCCTGTTCTGTTTGTCAGGGCTTCATTCCCAAAACTTTGCGCAGTTGTCTGTCGGCTTTAAATTTATACTTAGAAAACCAAAGACTTAAATGTCTGGCTAGGGATGCTATGGAGAGTTCCGTGAGTACTTCTAAGCCAACTGTAAAGGGGAAGATCAGCAAGGCTAGGCCAGAATCCTCTTCAGCTGTGCCTACTTCCTCCAAATGTACCCCTTGTGGTTGATGAAAACTCAGCAGTATGATCGGAGGTACTGGGACGGAAGCTGTCAGGAGTGTGGATCCTAGCACGTCCGAGGCTACGCAGATGTCCAGTTCAAATGACCTGGGGGAACCGCGGCTTGTCCAAAGAATTTCTGGAGGTTAGGCCTACTTCTGTTTTTTCTCCTCAACAGGAAAAGCCTATGAAGAAGAAGTAAAAGACTAGGCATGTTCCCACTTCTTCCCAATCCAAAGTATCCACTCCTTCCCAATCCAACATAGTTGAAGTTTTTTCGCAGGGCCTTAAGGCCCTGATGGATTTGAGGTCTGTGGGTTCACCATCACGCATGACACAGATTCTGAGGAGTCCTCACCTGATGAAGATGCTCTAGCTTAGTCCACTCAAATTCCCTCTCCTCTGAAATATGCTTCCCCAGAGGAGGAGTCTAATGGGGGGGGGGGGTTCTCCCATGGAAGAGCTTTCCTTTGGGGGAACTGTTAATAAAACGAGGGAGTTTTTCAGGTGGGATTCTTCTCAAATTTCTGAAGAACAGAAGAGATGTGAGCTTCTATAGGTGGAAGCCCCTGCACCTTCAGCATTCCCACCAGTCCTGACAGCCTTTTTAGATGTTTTCAAGGCTGCATCTAAGACTTCTGACTCCCAAGCCCCTGCCCCAGAGAGACCTGACCATTTCTGTAAGGTCCCAGAGGTTCACAGATTTCTTTTTAAATGCCCCTCAGCTGATCACGCTGTGGTTTCCATTACCTTTCCATTATAAGTCCTCATGTTTATCACCTTCTACCAAGTTGCTCCTTTTCTGATGAGGAAAGTAAAATTTTGGAAAGGTTGGGCAAGAAGGTGTATACCTCCTCTACCTTGGCTATCGGGGTGATTAATTATCAGTCACATGTCCAGGTATGCTCTAGCCTAGCTTACTCAGGCCACCTAGACTCTTTCCTTATTGCCAGATTCAGAGGCTAAATCTCAGGCCCTTGCTCTTCTATCATCCTCCTCTCGTGTAGCTAGACACACTATCAAGTGTAGTTATGATGCAGTGGAGGCCTGTGCCAGAGCAGCAGCTTCTGCTTTTGTTCTAAGAAGACATTCCTGGCTGTGTCTCCAGACAGTTCCTGATGATATCAAGGCAAAATTCCTTTATGCCCCTCTTGACAATTCCTCACTGTTTGGAAAAGCAGCTGCAGAGTGGTTTGTCACTGCAGGAAAAATGTAAGGAACTTCAGGATTTGAAAACCTTCTGGTTTCACCAGTTCCAAAATTTAATATTTCCCATCCAAGACTTCCTTTGTTAGGAAACCTGCTCATTCCTCCACTCCTGTTCCTACTGGAACTAGACCCTACAAGCCTTCCAGGAGGCACCCACAGGCTGACTGTCACTCGTACAGCTGCTTTTGTGGCCCCTCCTCAGTAGCCCTTTCAGCCAAGACAGAGTCCTCTGTGATACCTTGCACCCTCTTCCATGTCATACCTCTCAGTCCCTTCGCCTCCCCCTCTCCTTACCAGCTTGGATGGAGATCACCCAGGACTCCTGAGTAATTTCAGTCATCCAAAATGGATACTTTGACATGGAAGACCCTCCCACTCTTGCAGAGAATTCCTCAACCTCCCTCCAGTCAACTGCATCTGTTTCCCTTGATTCTGGATCAGCTTACAAATTAAGGCACCTTTCAGTCTGTCCCTCAAGACCAGCAAGGGAGGGTTTTTACTCCAGGATGTTTCTAGTTCCAAGCAAAGATGGCCCTTGGAAGCCTAGCTTGGATCTTTCCCTATTAAACACCTTCCTGGTGGTGTCTTCTTTCAGAATGCTATCCCTACTTACTCTTCTGCCCCTGGTCCCACCTCAAGCTTTATTAACTTCAATGGATCTCAAGGATGCACACCTGCATATTCTCATATATCCCTGCTTCAGAAAAGTTTTGCGCTTCTTGGTGGGTTCATTGCACTTTAAATTTACTGCGTTGCCCTTTGGTCTTTTCACTGCTACAAGGGTATTCACAAAGTGCCTAGCCCCAGCCATTGCATACTGCTACAAGGGTATTCACAAAGTGCTTAGCCCCAGCCATTGCATGTATCTCATGGAGGTTGTTCTGCCTCTTCCTTCCATCATGGCCAGGGAGGTTTTGAGACTGCTGGGGTTTATGGCCTCCACTATTCCCATGCTGCCCTTTGCAGAGCTACACTTGAGAAAGTTCCAGTGGTTATTCAAAATAGTTTGGTCCCAACATGCTCATCCTTTAGATGTCATGAGTCCCCTTCTTCCCTACTAGAAAGCAGAGTTAGGTTGGTGGATGCAGCAACTCAATCAGAACCCTGGCCTTCCTCTACAGGTTCTTCAACCAGTTCAGCAACTCTTCACAGTCACCTCAGACTTGGGGTGGGGAGCAACCTTTGCTTCCAGGAAAGTTCAGGGCCTTTGGTCCCATTCTCAAAGGAAGGAACATAGTAACATCTGGGAAAAATGAGAGCTTTACTTACAGATCCTTCACTTACAGATCCTTTGGCCTTACAGATCTTTCAGACTATTTCTGCCAGGACCACTACAGATGCTCACAGACAATACCACAGTCCTTTGGTACATAAACAGGGAGGCACAAAATCTTATCTCCTTTGTCATTTGACCATTAAGGCTTGGGAATCTGCTGCCTTATACAAATACCTTCCTTCAGTTCAGAACTCTGCAGACGCATTAAGAAGGTCCATGACACAATCTCACGAGTGGATGCTCCAGATATATGTGACCTAGTTCACCAGGGGGGTACTCCAGAACTGGACCTGTTTGCATTCCCTATGAACAGACAACTTCCGTGATTCTGTGCCAGGGTCCTTAATCCTCAAATACAGATGGTGGATGCCGTGTTATGGAAAGGGAGGCCTCCTTCCCCTTAATTCAGAAAGTCCTGTTGAAAATTCTACAGGACAAACCAAAAAATCCTGCTAGTGACTCCCTTTTGGCCAAGGCAGCTCTGGTTCCCTCTTCTGCAATTAGCCAAAGGTCATTACTACAAGTTATCTCACTGGCTGGACCTTCTCACTCAGGACAAGAGATCATTGATCCACCCACATTTGCTAACTCTACAGCTGATCCTGTGGGTGATAAACTTCTGATCCCTTTCAGGCACCTATTCTCTAAGGACGTGCAAATGGTTTTGCAGGAGGCCAGGAAACCCACTACTAGAAAATGTTACATTTCCAAGTGGAGAAGATTTTCTATTTTGTGCCAAAAAAGGAAAGTGGATCCCTTTAGTGTGGACATTCCACTAGTGCTTTCCTACCTGTGTGAGTTACTCAACAGTGACCTTTCTTACTCCTCAGTTAAGGTCCATTGTTCTGCCTTGCCTGCCTGATTGCCTTTGACCCCTCCTCTAGCTTCCAGGCTAGAAGTTAAGCTTTTTCTAAAGGGTGTCCTACACTTAAGACCCCCCAGGAAACCAGTTCCTCCTTCCTGGAATCTCAATTACTGGATGTACTGGAAAAACTTACCTAGGCCCCTTTTGAACCAACCTCTTCTGCTTCCCTGAAGCTTTGCACATGGAAAACAATACCTCTGGTAACCTTAACCTCTGCCAGAAGGGTTTTTGAAATTCAGGCATTAATGGCTTCGCCTCCTTTTCTGGTCTTCCACAAGGACAGGGTATCCTTGAGAACTAACCCTTCCTTCATGCCAAAAGGGGTGAACGAATTGTCACTTAACCAATCCGTCCAACTGCCTACCTTCTTCTCTTCACCTCAGTCATCTAGTGGGAGGATTTTACACACCTTAGATGTACATAAACAACTCGGATTTTACCTTGACAAAACAAAAGTCTATCAGGAAGTCTGACCAACTTTTTGTGTCATTTCATCCCAGGGTTCTGGGCTTGCCTGTGTCCAAACAAACTGTATCCACATATATTTCTAAGGCTATTGTGTTTTGCTATGAATTCCATGGAAAGTCCTTAGGATATTTCAAGGCTTATTCTGCTAGGTTAGTTGCATCCTCAGGGGCCTTTTTCAAGGGCCTAGATCCCCATTGCATCTTGGAAGCAGGCACCTGGTCATCTGTTCACACCTTCACGAAACATTACAAATTGGACACTGTTTCCAGATCCAGAGTAGGATTTGCTAAGGTAATTTTGCATGGATTCTTGGAAAATGCTTCTTAGCTTTCACTTTTCTATCTTCCTCCCTGGGTTCCCTGTACAGCTCTGGCACTCTCCCAGATGTAAGGAATACTGCAACATTGAATAGAAGGACATAGAATAGTTGCGCAAAATCTTAACATAACCATAGATGTCCTTCTCTTCTGTGTTGCAGTATTCCATCCCTCCTGCCTTCCCCCTACAGCTTGCTCTTTCCTAGAAAGATCCACCTAGGCTCCCCAGGAGTTTTCCTCATGGGGATTTCTTATTCTGAAGATGATACGTACAGACGTCCCTTTTATAACTGAAGTTGTCTGTGCCTACACGCAACATTCCACATACAGGCAGTGGCTCTAAGCTCTTGTGTACAGGCCAGACGTTGAGACATTTGAGTGGAATACAACCCATATGTAAAGAATGCTGCAACACAGAAGAGAAGGACATCTATGGTTATGGTAAGATTTTACACAACTATTCTTTCCCTGAGGATGGGAGTCCCCAAAACTGCAGAGATGAGAGCTGTACTGATGGGCCATGATTCAGGCAAATATAAGGGTTGCTTGTGCCCTTCACCTGCATCACAGTCATGAGGGTGTTTTTTTTTTTTTTTTTCTTGTATGAAAGCCCTAACCTCAGTACAGGACAAGAGGAGTAAGTTATCCACATCATCACAAAAATAGGATGCCATTCTGTCATGGGATGTACAGCCACTCTTGCACATGCTGACACACACCAATAGGCATTTTTGAAAATTAATGTCTTTATAATAAGGAAGGAAACATTAATATCTGGCAGAACCCTTCATGGACACAGGAAAGGCATGCATACTTTTTACCGAAGTCATCTTGGCTAGGAGGTGTATTTGAAAAATCAAATGCTGTGAGGCAACATTGCTAACCACTGCACCACTGTGTACATAGTGTACTGTAGTGCTGGTTTCTTTTAACAGTGCCCTTTTCTGATGTTTGATGGTCATTTTCTATTTGTATTGTATGCCTTCATGTTTTAAGTAAGGGCTATTAACTGTTACAAAACTGATGTGTGTGATCTCTGTTATCCTGTAGTTCTTCTGAATGTACTCACAAAGAATGGAAGCACAGCAAGTAAAGGACCAAATGTTCGAACAGCCAACAGTAGTGAGGAAAGCAGTCCCAAAGATACAAAGAGCAGTGATAAGTCTGCAGCTGAAGAGAGGACAAAGGACTATACTGCAGAGGATCTAGAAGGAGTGAATAGGTATGTTGTCTTACACAAAGTGGTGTGACCACATACAGGCTTGTGAAAGCAGAAGTTGTGCTACAGTTTCAACAAGACTGCTGGAGCTGTTGAAAACATTTAAATTGCTAAGCTGAACTCGACACACTCACAGTTTAAATAGCCAGTACTAGGCCTGTGAACTTTTGTGTTTTTATTACAAGTGTATTAATAGTGATAGAAAACAGTCTGCTGTGGAGGTTGAAGGTTTGCAGTTTTATTTGACTTGACCAAGCCATGATTGAAAAGGACATCATCAGATTAAATAGTTTACTATTTTTCCTTAACATATGGGTTTAGTTCTGATCCTTGGATCTGACTCTGCTGCATATACAAGACATTGCATCCAGCTCTTGAGCTCCTCCCTCTATCCACTCTCGAGCTGTTTTAGGAGATAATTTTTGAGTTTTTCAAGTTCTAAAAATCTTTTTTTCTTTCTATTCTTTTGACTACCCACCCTCTAGTTTTCACTGGTTGTTATAAAAAACTTTTATCCATGCTGCTTGACAGTAACTCTAATTACCATTGTTGGTATTTCTATTTACCCTTCATTTTATAGGATATTTGTCTATTATAAACAAAATTAAAATCACAAACTCAGAAAAAGAAATAAAACAGAGGCTAAACAAATAAATTGAATCCAAAATGACACTGCCTACACTTCTTCAGACAAAGTAAAATAAAGCACCTTACATTTTTATATAATACAAAATGCTTAAAGATAATTAAATTAAATTAACCAATTAAGTCAACAATGCAGCAACCACACAGAATTTGATTTTTAAAAGTAACATTCATCAGAAAAGTTTGTATAAAAAAATATATATATGTATATACAAATTCATCACAATCAAATACTTTCAAAACTCAGTTCCCTATATTATTATAAAATACAAATAGTTTTGGAAATGTTAACTATCTAAGTATAATTTAAAATAAATTCATTTTATATTTATTTTGTGTATTTTGTATTATGTTTAAAGAAATGCTATCCAAAACCAAATTTATTTCTAAATAAACAGCAAAGCAAACCATTATGTTATTAACAAAAGTACAATAAATATAGTATATAACTATTAAATTTAAATGCATATGAATATTCTTACATTAATATACAGATGTCTTACAGAAAGTTTTTATATATATTTCACTATCTCTCCAAAGCTTTAATATTAAGTAAACATTTAACAGAACATGCATCATTAATGCCTGGATAGTTGTAGGCATTAGTTTTCAGCTGCCATAAAAGTTCACATTCTTGCAACTTCAAATACCATGGCCCCCCTCTAGGATTTTTGTCCACTTTTTCTACTACATTAAACAAAAAGCTGTGAGAATCGTTGTCGATTACATGCTTAGCTAAAGCATTGGATGAATTTCTTCTAGATATGGCATATAAATGCTCATAAATTCTGTTCTTTAACAACCTTCGGACATTCTTTGCATCTAGCAAGGTAAACAACTCCTTGAGTCTCACAGTTAAATTTACATAATGTAGTATCTAGAGCTCCTTATCAAATTGGACCCTATTTGTATATGTTTACAGTATTTACATCGCCCACATTTGAACATCCCTTTATTCATTTTATAAGGTCTAATTTTATAAACCACTTTTAATTTTGGGCCCAATAGGGAATATAATTTCCTATCTTGCATTAATAATTCCCAGTTACTTTGTAAAATGTTTCTTACTTGTGGGGAATACAAATTAAACTGGGTTATAAACCCAACACTGTAGTTTATATTATTGTTGTTATTATTAGAGCCCTGATTCATATTTTCAGGTTCACCATTACTAATGTTAGTATCATAGTTTTGTTGATTTGTATCAGTAGATATCCCATTATATAATGGCCCAAATATTCCTTCTTTCCTTTTGTTTTTAATTTCCACAAATACTGTGTTCAAAAGTTTCTGGGGGTAACCTCTGTTTTCAAACATTTCCCAAAGGATCCTGCATTCTTCTTTAAAACCCTCCTCTGTGGAACACATACGGGAAGCTCGAACAAGTTGACCTTTTACAATTTGAAAATAAGGATGGCAACTAGTGAAATGTAGGAAAGAATTACTGTATGTTGGTTTACGGTATATTCTGGTGGTAAAGATATTCTTTGTTCTATCTTTACTGATGTTAATATCTAAAAAATCGATAGATGTCTCACCAATTTGATGTGTAAATTCAAGAAAGGAGGTAAAAGAATTCATTTCACTTATTAACTCAATTATTTTGTCTCTCCCACAATTTGCTATCATTAGAATATCATCCTGATAGCGTGTATATTTAATAATGGTTTCCTGAAATAACTTATGTGGAAAAAGGAAAGTCTTCTCCCAAAAGGCCATGACGGTGTTTGCGAAACTACCGCCAACAGGGGAACCCATCGCCACTCCTGTAGTTTGTAAGTAAATATCTTTTCCAAACATGAAGTAATTATTAGCCAAAACAATCTCTAAAATAGAGATAATAAGGTCCACGTGAGTCCCATTTTGTATTAAGAATTCACGTGTCCACTCCAAACCTGTTACATGGGGAATAACAGTATATAAATTTTTAACATCTGCTGTCACAAATGTTAATTCATTCTGAAAGGAGATGTTATTTTCAGGACATGCCAGGAACATATCTGGCTCTCAGTCCTGAGAAATTCTTTAAGTTTGTTATCTTTGCACAGGAATAAGTGATGGAGTTCCGTCCATCTATTATGGGCCTAAAAGGAGGGTCATGGAAATTTTTATGCAGTTTCGATGCCAAATAGTGTAATAGGTGCCACCATAGAAAAATACTGGTATAAATCTAATGTAATGCTCCCTTCTATAAATAATTCACTTAAATGTTCTTTGATTTTTCTGTAAGCTTGGTTAAATTCATTGAGAGATACTAATCTGTATTCTTCTCCAGCAAGTAACAAATACATTTTCTTTAAATAATCTTTCTCATACATCAAAATAGATTTCATGTATTCTGATGTGTGTAATTAATTCCCTTTCTTTACAACCCAAAGTTCTGTGTTTATTTTTACAAATTTCATTATATAAATTTCTTAAATGAACCTCAGAAACTTTTTCAAACATTGTTAGGTTGTTATCAAGCGGGGGGTTGAATACACTTGGTACATTTTCCGTTCCAGATTGCAAGCTAGCATTGTTTCCAAAAAGTAACTTCAAGTTTAATTTTACATCGCAAAGAACCCTAGCGATGTCAAAGTTAGGTGATATTGCATAAGAAAAACCTTTAGATAAAAGTTCAATTGAATCTAAACAAATATCAAAATTTGTATAATTATAAACTTGAAAGTCATTACTCTTACTTTTCAGAATGTTCAAAGTCCATTCTTCGTTAGTGTGTTCAGCATCTAACGACCCTTCTTCTTGTTGGATGTAAACCGGTTGTGGCCTTTGCGAGTCCAACTCGTTTTCTTCCGGGGACCGGGCTTGTTGTGTGAAAAATCCTGGGGTTTATGACTATTGACGTTATTTTGTCGATTATTTCCCTTATTCTTTTCATTTATCTGGTCACTCCGCCTGGGACCTTGAGGCGATACCTCAGTGTCCGTGAGTTGACTGCAATCTGTATTGAGAAAACTGTCCAAATTACTTTCTCCTGCCGCTTGTGTTTCCATATCTAAAGGAAACACCAAAGTGCACACTTTTAATTTTTCATAGGCGGAAAGGTCTCTTTGAATTTTCCTTCTTTTGGTGTCACCAATTTTATTAATCAAAATGTTAATGCTAGAAAAGATCCTAGTGTAATCATACTCATATCGAGCAAAACTGGGATCTGACTTAATTAAAACATCAAGAGTATTCAATTTATCTTTTAAAGATGCCATTTGGTGGGTGTATTCTTCAATCAGCAGTTCTAATAACTGGAATCCCTGCTGATCAAAATGACGAACTAAACGGGAATAAAATTCGGTTTGCTTCAAAGTACCTGAAGGGTACTTCCACTGCCGGAGTCCCTTAGGGACAATCTTCAGATTTATGCACTCGCGTAAATAAATCACTTCTACTTGTAACTTCTTAAATTTTAACAAATGACTGTCCAGTAGTTTAAGATTAATTACAATGTCAGAAGTGTTAACATTTACGGAAATACCTTGTTGATTTTCCGTAACAGCATTTCTGTCAGAATGCAAGTTAATGTCTGGCACTTTACAAAAATCTTCTAAAGTAGGCAAGTTATTTAAATGGTTGTTATTCTCAGGGGAAACATTATTTCCAGTCGAAATTGTTTGACCATTACCTTGCCCAAGCGGTAAACTGGAAGGCACAGATGAATTAAAACTTGCACCACTTCCAGGATTAATCTGTGCGTTGTTAACTGGTGCAGAAACTGAAGATGGGAGCATTTGAAAAACTGCCCCAGCTTTCGGTCGCACTGCCGGCGTACTGGAAGCATTTTGAGTGTTTTGAGACTCAACCTTGGTTGCCAGAATTTCAACACGCTGCGTAAGCTGCTGAATTAAAGCTGTGAGATATCCAACTGCATCAACATCACGGTTGGAGGTAGCGGTAGTTGGACTGGAAGTAAATAGATCCTGCGACTGCGATTGCAAGCCTCCGTTGTTGTCAGCCATAAACAAAATTAAAATCACAAACTCAGAAAAAGAAATAAAACAGAGGCTAAACAAATAACGCCAGTCGATTGAATCCAAAATTTTCTTTACTTGGTTAGCGCTTTCATGCAGGACACTGCCTACACTTCTTCAGACAAAGTAAAATAAAGCACCTTACATTTTTATATAATACAAAATGCTTAAACCAAACCCACAATTAATTGGATAATTAAATTAAATTAACCAATTAAGTCAACAATGCAGCAACCACACAGAATTTGATTTTTAAAAGTAACATTCATCAGAAAAGTTTGTATAAAAAAAATATATATATGTATATACAAATTCATCACAATCAAATACTTTCAAAACTCAGTTCCCTATATTATTATAAAATACAAATAGTTTTGGAAATGTTAACTATCTAAGTATAATTTAAAATAAATTCATTTTATATTTATTTTGTGTATTTTGTATTATGTTTAAAGAAATGCTATCCAAAACCAAATTTATTTCTAAATAAACAGCAAAGCAAACCATTATGTTATTAACAAAAGTACAATAAATATAGTATATAACTATTAAATTTAAATGCATATGAATATTCTTACATTAATATACAGATGTCTTACAGAAAGTTTTTATATATATTTCACTATCTCTCCAAAGCTTTAATATTAAGTAAACATTTAACAGAACATGCATCATTAATGCCTGGATAGTTGTAGGCATTAGTTTTCAGCTGCCATAAAAGTTCACATTCTTGCAACTTCAAATACCATGGCCCCCCTCTAGGATTTTTGTCCACTTTTTCTACTACATTAAACAAAAAGCTGTGAGAATCTATCATTGCTGGAGTTTTTCCCTTTTGTTTCAGGTATTAAAAAAAAATTACCGTTTGTTTTATTGTTACTTTCTGGTTGTGTTTGCCCCCTGTATTTCTTCTGTCATGTCAGACAAGCCTACAGGATTTATAAAATGCATTTTGCATAAGATCCCAAACTCACATGCCCACAAGGAGTGCGTTTATTGCCTTGGGGCCGGGCACTTGGACGCATCTTGCAAAATCTACTCTACCTATCTGATAGCCCTGGCAAATAGACTGAATAAACTCATTTTAAGGGGTCTTCTTCCCTGTACTTCAACAGGGGCTCAAACCCTCCTTTAAGACTAGCAAGGCTGCTCCCTTGGAGCTCCGCAAATGCTCTCCATCGAAGTCCCCTAGGTCTTTTATCAGAGCCGCTGTTAAAAACCAGAAAGATCGGAAGACCTGACAATCGGGCCCAAAGCATTTGGATCCTAAGGCTTTGGCTGCAGTATGTACAACAGTCCCTCCGCTCGGATCCTAAGCCATCGGATCTGAAGCCTGTTACATCCTTTAGGAATGCAGCTCCAGAATATTCCGTAAACCCAATTTCACCCACCTTGCCTCTCAGCTCCTTCAAACTCCAAGGAAGCATTCTAGGCCCCCATCCACCACTTCCTGTAGGTCCTGCAGATGTGGATAGGATGATAAAGTTCAGCAGCTCAGGTCCAGATGGGGGTCTTACAAGCTCCTTCCTGTGTCAGATCCGTGAGTATACCTCTTATGTCAAAGACCATTCTATCTCCTTCTCCAATCCTTCTAGTGGTTTCGGAGTCCCAGGATCCTAGATCCCCAAGTTCAGAGCTCTGAGTTGGTCAGGCCTATTCCACAGGGACAGCCAGTTCCCATAAGTCTCCAGCCATTTCCAGTGGAGGAACTTCCCCTCTCTTCCGACACCTGTCCAGAGCACCCCACTGAGGAGGTGCACTGGAAGAGAACATACAAAAGACACAGACTTCCCCATGGAGTCCTTCATGGAAGATACCAACTTTGATGGAGTGGGCTCCCCCCAGGTCACCACCTGTAGATCTGTGTGTGTGTGTGTGTGTGTGTGTGTGTGTGTGTGTGTGTGTGTGTGTGTGTGTGTGTGTATGTATGTATCTTTAAGACTGTCCAAGGGCTTGTACAAGTTTATAAATACTGAGCACGTGCAAACTAGACTGACATTTTGTAGTAAGCCATTGAGATGTAAGCATGTATGTATGTAAAGTCGAATACAAACTGGAGAAAAAATCTGTGGCACGGTAATCCAAAGACAAGGGAGACCAAGCAAAAATAGTATTCTTTTCCTTAACGCAAATTTAATAAAAGCAATAGTAAAAAGGTTACAGCGTTTTCGCTACTGAAACTTTGCGTTAAGGAAAAGAATACTATTTTTGCTTGGTCTCCCTTGTCTTTGGATTACCGTGCCACAGATTTTTTCTTCATGTATGTATGCGAGGTCGGTCTGCTAGCCAATTTTGTATTTTATGATTCTGTTATCCATCCTGATGTTTCTGTGTATTAAAACATCTATACAAAGTACCCCGCCTGCTTGTCATCAATGTGAGAGAGAGAGAGAGAGATGAGCGACATGGTGTCAGATGTGGAATGGTCAACATTATTTGGTGTTGATAGACTCTTACTCCAGTTGGTTTGAGGTTGACCTACTTTGCAGTCTAGTATCCAGTACTGCCATTACTAAGATAAAGTGCCATTTTGCAGTGCATGGTAGCCATAACGTTATTGCTGACAATGGCTTGCAGTTTACAAGCCAACAGTTCAAAAGATTTGCTGAAAAATGGTACTTGACTCATGTTACAAGTAGCCCTGAGTACCTGCAGTCAAATGGTTTGGCAAAATGTGCAGTTCAAAGTGGAGAGCAGTTATTAGAGAAGTCAAAATGAGATAATAGTGATGTTTTCCTGAATCTTTTGAATCTCATAAATGTTCCTCATGGTAAAACATCTTGGTTCAGTTGCTCAGACTTTTGTTGAGACAAACCAGAACCACATTACCAATCAGTAGTCAATTGCTGGTTCCACGTGTCAAGAACAGTAGATCAGTGAAAGCCAATCTGTTGATGAAACGCCTAACCCAGAAGTTCTACTATAATAAAACCAGCAAACCGGTCAATCCATTATGAGAAGAAGTGGCAAGGATGCAAATGTCCATAGGTTGTGATTGGATTCGTGTCATGAGGAGTATTTGCCCAGAGCTGAGATCATACACTGTGGAATCACAAGGAGCAGTTTTTAGGTGGAATTGGAAACTTTTGAGTCTGGTGTCCAAACCTATACCCACAGCACATAGAATGTGAGAATGACTGTTTATCTGAGAGTGAGTTGTCCGGTGTTCCAGAGGGCATTACCATTTCTGTGATGAATCCAGAAGATGTTCTTCGTGTTTCACTGTTGCAGTCATTACATTTGGGTTATCCTGCTGGCAGTTTGCCCTCAGTTGGCCTGAATTCCAAAGTCTTGGGTCCTGAGTCAGTTGCTGTCGCCTCTTCCCTGACATCAGGTCATCAGGGGTATAAAAGATGCAGCCAACGCCATTTTCTTCAGTCTTTCTTGCCGCGCGGTGCCCGAAGCAGAAGCAGTTCGCAAGTGCCGGACGGCCGACTCCTGAGATTTTCGTGTTTGAGTTTCAGATCCGAAGTCTTCATTAAAAGCTAAGTACCCAGTTGTGGAAACTTTTTTCTTGCTCAAAACCGATGTCAGAAAAAGTTAATAATTGTATTTCTTGTGGGAAGCAAATACCTCATAAGGACTTTCATTCTTACTGTATTCCTTGCCTAGGCCCTGACCAGGATGGTTCTAGTTGTTGGTTTTGTGCTAGATTTAACCAACGCACTATTAAGCGTCTGTACGATTTTGCATTAAGCTATTTTGGCTGAAGATTTAATTATACAATGTCATCGGATAGCCATCCGACTACTGGAGTTCACAAAAAAACGCAAAGAAAAGGGCAGGCAACCGAGGTCCAAAACCGACAACGAAGCTTCTCCTAAGCCAGTCGCCGGTTCTCAGTGAGGCACTTTCGCAGCCCCTGACGCCCGGTACTTTAGAGTCGCAGGCCGCTACTGACTCCCACGTGGAGTCGGACAGGCCGCAGGAAAGTTAAGGTATTGGAGCCTCGAAGATTATTCCCTCAGATGGGTTCAGAGCTGCTGAGCAGGCATCGGCTTCTGAGGGTGTATTCAGACCTAAACAACTATATATTAAACTGACTTCAGTTTCAAAGGCAAAAACACCTTTAAAGGCAAAGAAACAAGTTCACCAGCCACATGGACAGGCCTCCATGCCCAAAAAGCAGATGCTCAAAATGGTCGAAGACTTCATTACCCTGATCAGGGGTTCCCATCCCCCTCCTGATAAGAGGCCTAGGCAAGAGACGGACTATGATTCTTCAGATCAGGTTTTCATTTCATCTGATTCCTCTTCTGATCAGGAATATTCTCTTCCCCCCTATGAGGATTCTGATGCTGAAGAATCTATTCCTTCAGCTTCTAATCCTGAGGACTACTCTTTTGGGGAAACCTTGCATACCATGAGGGAGCACTTCCACTGGGAGAGCCAAGATTTTTCAGAATCTAAGAGGCTCAGAGACTTCCTTTTACTACCTCAACACAGGCCTCTAGCTATTCCACCTGTGTTAGACATTGTAAATGATGTGTTCTCAGAGTCTAGTCTGACCCCGGACTCCTTACCTCCAGCTCCTGTTAAGCTGGGCAGATACTACAGGGTCCCTGACTCTCATAAATTCCTTTTCAAAAAACCCCGCTGCAGACCCAGAAACTATTTCTCAGGGTTCCAAAGGGGTCAAGGCTTCCACTGCAAAAAACCCTACCCCCCTCTGACAGGAATTCTTGGGCACTGGATAGATGGGGAAAAAAGATTTACACATCTGCTACCTTGGCTAGAAGGGCCTTAAATTGCCAGTTTCATATGCTCAGATATCAGCAGTATATCATGACACTGCTTAAACAGAAAATGATGGTAAATTCTGAATGTGCAGAAAACAAAGAAATGCAGGATTTATTGCATGCAGCTGAACAAGTTGAAAAAGCATACCTTGCAATGTGGTTTTGATTATCTGGAGTCGTCCTGCAGGGCCACTGTTACGGGTTCTGTCATTAGGAGGCATGCTTGGTTAAAGGAACAAAATCTGCCTGATCATGTCAAAGCAAAATTATTAGATGTTCCATTACAGCATGATACCTTGTTTGGTGTTAAGGCAGAAGAGGTGTTAAAGAAAATGGAGGACAAAGCTAAATCTATGCAAATGGTCAAGGATTTCTTACAGGTACAGCCACGTAGGTTTAGCAGACAATGGCCTACAAAGAATTGGTCATTTCCAGTGTCAGACTGACCTCAAAGGGGCAGATTCAGACACCCTAGAGGCAGATCTCAGCCACAAGGTTCATACAGATCTAAGCAATGGGGTGCTTCTACCTCCAAAGGTGGAGAAGACAAATCACAACCATACAGGAAACAGTCCCAATGACTGCCCCCTGCCTGAACCAAGCACTTACCTTCTGGCAGCACCCTTAGGGGGAAAACTAGCACTTTTTTCTCAAAATCGGCACATTATAACCCAGGACAAATGGGTTCTAGACATAGTGTCACAAGGCTACAAGTTTTACTTCCATACCCTGCCAAGGGCAAACTGTTGGCCAGACCTGCAAAAAAATCAATGGGCAGAGACTCAAAAACAAGTCGCACCTCTCATGGACATGGGGGCTATTCAACAAGTGCCACAGGAAGAGCAGGGACAAGGATTTTACTCGACTGTTCTTGGTACCCAGAAAGGGCAAAGCATGGAGACCAATACTGGACCTGTCTGTTCTAAACACTTTCCTGGATATACCAAAATTCAAGATGTTGACCTTGCAGCAGCTTCTGCCCATAATGGGCAGCAAGGCTTGGCTCATGACTATAGACCTAAAAGAGGCATACCTGCATGTCCCAATCAGACAATCATGCAGAAGATACCTCAGATTCAAGGCTGGCTCAATGCATTACCAATTCTCTGCACTGCCCTTTGGCTTATCTACTGCGCCCAGGGTCTTCACAAAGTGCCTGACACCAGTAATTGCTTTCTGCAGACAAAGAGAAGTACAAATTTACCCGTACTTGGACGACTGCCTCATACAAGCAGAGAACAAGGACATTCTACTACAGCATCTGACGTTTGTGAAAAGACTTTTAACATGCCTAGGGTACAGAGTCAACAAAAAGAAATCAAAACTAGTACCCTCTCAAGAGATAATATTCCTGGGTGCAAGCTTAAATACAACTGCCCAGATGGCTTCTCTCACTCCAGGCAAACAAAGGCAACTGACTACCTATTTCAAAGAAATGGCAGCAAAGGCCCAGTCATCTACAAGAAAAATTCTGCAGGCTTTGGGCTTCATGGCATCCTGCATCCTACTAATTCCGTATGCAAGACTGCATATGAGAAAACTTCAGTGGTACCTAAAAAGTGTCTGGACACAACATTGCCACAGCCTGGAAACGATGATTACTCTCATTCCCTGCCTGCAACAGGAGTTTCGATGGTGGGCAAAGGCTTGTCACCAAAACAAGGGACAGCCATTCTCACTACCCCCAGCCAGGCAGAGCCTTACGACAGATGCAGCAGATTATGCCTAGGGGGCCCACATGGCAGGGAAGAGGCATTCAGGGCACCTGGTCCACAAACCAAAGGCATCTACATATCAATCAAAAACAGATGCTAGCTGTTCAAAATGCCCTGACAGCCTTCAAGGACCTACTTCATCCGGGACAACTACTGATAAAGACAGACAACACCACGGTCATGTGGTACATAAACAAGCAGGGGGGCACTCATTCTTACCCCCTTTGCAGACTAGCAATGGCTTTATGGGACACAGCATTGACTTACCAAGTTCATCTGCAGGCACAATTCTTGCCAGGAAAGGAAAATACTCTGGCAGACGAACTAAGCAGAAACCTCGTGGATCCCCATGAGTGGCATCTGGATCCACAAGTCTTCAGCATAACAAAGAAATGGGGATGCCCAGACATAGATCTATTTGCCTCCCCTCACAACAATCAACTAAAAAGATTCTGCACAAGGACTTATCACAGACAAACATGGTAAGTGGACGCCTTATCTTTCAACTGGACAAACCTGTCCGTATATGCCTTTCCTCCACTGCCTCTCCTTCCCAAGGTACTCCTAAAGGTCAGACAGGAGAAACCAAAAATGATTCTGATTGCCCCAGACTGGCCACGTCAGTACTGGTATCAGATTCTAAGGAATGTGTCTCAATGCCCAGCCTGGACCTTACCTCAAATACCTCATCTACTGTCCCAACAAAACAATCCGATTCTGCACAGCCATCTCAGGACCCTAAACCTGGCAGCATGGCGGATAATGTAGCCATACAAAGCACAACTCTCAGTAAAGCTGTGATGGGTGTCATTTTAGAAGCCAGAAGGCCTAGTACTAGAAAATCCTACGCTGGAAAATGGAAGAGATGTTGTGCTTGGAACCAAGCTCAAGGAACTGATACAGCTGTCCCAAGTATTTCTCAGATTTTGCAATACTTAACTGAGATGCTAAACAAAGGCCTATCTTTTTCATCAATTAAAATCCATGCCTCTGCCATTTCGGCTCATTACAATACAGAGCCACCACTCTTTTCTCATCCTTTATTAAGGCAGTACCTCAGAAGAGCCAAAAATTTAAGGCCTCCAAGGAGAACACCAGTACCTGCACAGGAGCTCAATTATGTATTGGAAAACTCACCTTACCTCCTTTTGAGCCAGCTGCTACTGCAGATATAAAGTTTTTATCTTGGGAAAACAGCTCTGCTCCTAGCAATAACTTCTACAAGATGAGTGTCAGAGCTACAGGCTCTCATGGCTGTGGAACCCTTTATAATTTTTTATCCAGACAGGGTCTCTCTGAGGACAAATCCTACATTTATGCCTAAGGTGGTATCCAGTGTAGCCCTTAACCAAACTATTAATTTGCCAACTTTTTATCCAAATCCACAGAACAAGGGGGAGAGAATTCTGCATTCTTTGGACGTACACAGACAACTTAGATTCTACTTGGACAAAACTAGTTTTCAGAAAGACAGAACAATTACTAGTGGCATATGCCACAGGATCACAAGGAAAGGCTATCTCCAAGCAGTCTATTTCAAAGTGGATAGGTCACGGCATTCGTTTCTGCTACTCACAGCATGGCAAACCAGTGCCTAAGGGCATTAGGCCACATTCAACCAGAGCTGCAGCCACTTCTACAGCCTTTCTCAGGGGAGTACCAACCAAAGACATTTTAGAGGCTGCTACTTGGAGCTTAGTGCATACCTTTACAAAACATTACAATCTGCCACTCTGCTCTAAATCCAGGGCAGGCTTTGCCACTGCAGTTCTGCAGAGCCTCACAGCTGCTCCTAATGCTGTTTAGCTCCAGCCACCCAACCATAGCTTTGGGACTCTACCCAAATGTAATGACTGCAACAGTGAAACACGAAGAACATAGTACAGTTGTGTACACTTACCATAAATGTAGATGTTCGAGTGTATTCACTGTTGCAGTCCAGGTTACCCACCCGCCATCTTACCTACACTTCTCTAATCTATACAACCTATGTGGTGTATTTGCTTGTAGATGAAGGTAAAGTTTATTTTGATGCATGTATGTCTTATTTACATATTTTTAGCCTTCCCTTTTGGGGGCAGCTGACATCTGGGGCAAGAAAAACTGAAGAAAATGGCGTTGGCTGCATCTTTTATACCTCTGATGACCTGACGTCAGGGAAAAGGCGACAGCAACCGAAGCAGGACCCAAGACTTTGGAATTCAGGCCGACTGAGGGCAACCTGCCAGCAGGATAACCCAAATGTAATGACTGCAACAGTGAATACACTCTAACATCTACATTTATGGTAAGTGTACACAACTGTACTTTCCTGTTGTGAGTTGTGCACTGCAGACTGTCCCTGTTGCTAAATTTGGTCCAAACTGTTATTTTACGAGATATGGTCATATCTCTAAACCCTGTAGCAGATATGAAGCAACTTGGACGTGAACATTGTGTTTTGTTTCTAATGTGTATAGTAATGCATGTTTAACTCTATTATTTTTACAAAGGGCAATCTTTTTAAGAGGGAGGATGTAGATCAATGTGTGTATGTACCTTTAAGAAGCTAGTAAACCTATGTATATGTACCTTTAAGAAGCTAGAATGCATCTGCAGAACTGTGGACGAGGGTAAGGTGGTCCACACAGCCTATCGGGACCTCACCAAGGCCTTCAACACCATCCCCCACTCTGGAATCACAGATAAACTTACTAAGCTGGGCATAAATCTCTACATCACTCGATGGGTTGGCTTACTGACAGAACCCAGACTGTAAAAGTAGCCAACTCCAAATCCAGCTCCAGACAAATGGAGTACCTCAGGGTTCAGTCCTGGGACCGCTCTTGTTTGGCATCTACTTCTCTGAAATACAGGCCAACACTGAAGGACTCTTGCTAACATGGTTCACAGATGACTGCAAACTGGGAGCCATTATTGAATCCCCAAATTATGTGGATATTCTACAAAAGGGCCTTACAGAAACAGTTGCTTGGTGCCAGAGCCATGGGCTCAAGCTTAATGCCAAGAAATGTATAGTTATCCCCTTTGGGAAAAAAACATGTACCCATGAATTACCACATAGGTGGCAGTAGACTAAACACCGAAAGTGTGATGAGAGACTTCCGGACACAGGTGGACAGTGGTCTCACCTTCGATAACCACATCGCCACAACAGCCAGGAAATCCTTCTATGTGGCACACCTCATCACTAACGGTTTTTCATCCAGGAAAAAAGGAGGTCATTGTCCCACTGTACTCATCCCTCATTAGACCCATTATAGAGTACAATGCCCTGTTTGGTGTGTACCTCACAAGACATCTGCAACAGTTGGAAAGGCCGCAAAAATACCGCACTAAAAGAATCACAGGCCTAAAGCAGATGCCCTATGCTGACCGTCTAAAAAAACTCCAGCTATACTCTGTAGTATATTGTCTACTCAGAGGTGATCTCTGCTTAACATACAAGGCCATGTCAAACCCTGAGCTGTTGGACATGCTCCATTTAAAGAAATCCCAATCCCTCAGAGCCACACGCTCCAGGGGTCTAAACCTTGTCATCACAATGAACAAAACATGCTGGAGGGATAGGTTCCTGACCCAGAGGCTCCCCATACTCTGGAATAGACTGCCCATACATGTCAAGCAGAGCACCTCCTTGGCCCTCTTCAAAAGGAACCTTGACGATTGGATGGGAGATGGGAAATTCACCCCAGGGATCATGTCAGTCGCCCTGCTAGACAAGGGTCCAGGGAAGTAAATATTGTGGGAGGAAATATCCAGAGAATTGTTATGGCTAGGCTTGTATGGGCCCTAGGGTCAATAGCCTAGTACCAACCTATGAACCTATCCAAGGGCTTGCACAAGTGTATATGTACTGAGCACATGCAAGCTAGATTGCCATTTTTGTAGTAAGCCGTTGAGATGTAAGCATGTATGTATGTATGTAAGGTCTGTCTGTTAATCAGTTTGTTTGCATTTTATGGTGCTGATATCCATCCTGATATGTTTCTGTGTATTAAAGCATCTAAACAAAATACCCCGTCTGCTTGTCATCTGTGTGAGAGAGAGAGAGCTTTTGGTTCTGTCCCGTCTACGTCTTGGGTGAACCCCCTTGGCAGATGAACTTATTGATCTGGTTTCCTGACTGACATGGAAGGAGCTGGATACAGTCAAGCCCATCCCCAAATGTCCCAACAAGTTTTTTAGCCCCACCTAAAGACGGACCCCACTGGAGCAAAGGAGTCCATGTTGATGCTATGTTGGTGGTAGCAGCCACTAAGAATGGCTAGCAGAACAGAGCTTTCTGTCCATCTGTCTAACAGAGTCTGGAGCATTGGACAGATTTGGAAAAGGAATGTTTGCCTCAGTTATCTTCACTCTGAGGTCAGTAAACTACTTGGTGCATTTTACTAGACTTCAGAGAGATTTGATTAAAGAACTTTGAAAGCCTCAGCAGACATGGAGAGTATTTTAAAGGACATCCTCTCAACTGGCCACTCTAACCTCATTGAAGCATTTGCTATAGATAAAAATCTCTCCCACAGCAGAAGGTACCTTTTAAAGCATCCTTTATTAATACCCCATTCGATGGCACCTCCTTGTTTTAGCTATCGGTAAATGATACCCTTGCCCAAAGCGAAAAAGATGGAAAGACCCTTTCTGCCATAGGGATCAAGTTTACTACACCTCGCCGAACCATCTGTATGAACCAGAGAGGTGGTAAGAAAATATGGATGTTCTTCGTGTTTCACTGTTTGTCATTACATTTGGGTTGTCTGTCTACAGGTAGCCCTCAGCCGACCTGAATACCAGAGTCTTGGATTCCTGCATCAGATGCCGTCTCTTCTTCCATGACGTCAGGTCGTCAGGGGTATAAAACATGCAACCGATGCCATTACATCAGTCTTTCTTGCTGCGCAGTGCCCAAAGCAGAAGCAGTTCGCAAGTGCCGGTCAGCCGACTCCTGCAATTTTCGTTTTCGAGTTTCAGAACCGAAGTCTTCGAAAAAATCTTAAGTACCCCGTTGGGGATTCTTTTTCTTGCTTTTAACCAATGTCAGCGAAAAGTTAACAATTGTCTTACACGTGGAAAGCAAATACCTCATAAAGATTTTCATTCGTACTGCATTCCTTGCTTAGGCCCAGACCACGACGTCCCTCGCTGTCGGTTTTGTGCCTTATTCAATCCCCGCACTATTCGACGTTGGTCTATTTTTGCAGCAAATTATTTTGGTACTCTGTTTAACTATCTAGAAATGGCTTCTGTAAGCCATCCGAGTACTGATATTCTGAAAAAACAAAAGGATAAAGACAAAGACAGAGACAGACCACATAGGTCCAAAACTGCCGACAATGCTTCCATTAAGCTAGTCGCCAGTTTGCCGGCACTCAGTAAGGCACTTTCGCAGCCCCTGATACCCGCTACTTCAGATGTGCAGGCCTCTACTGAGACTCATTCGGAGTCCGGTATGCCGCAAGAGGCTTCTTCGATTATGGAACCTGCGGATGTCTCTACCTTGGATGGGTCCAGAGCCACTGTGCAGGCACTGGCTTCTGAGGGTGTATTCAGGCCTACAGATTTGCATTTTAAACAGACGCCATCTTCTTCATCCAGGCCTAAAACTTGACCCACGCCTAGAAAACCGAAGTCCAAACTGCAATTTCAGGCCCATATGCCTAAAAAACAAATGCTTAGAATGGCTGAAGACCTTATTACTTTAATTAGGGGAAGCCAGCCTTCCCCCTCTAAGAGACCTAGAACTGATTTTCCTTCTGATTCTTCTGATCAGGATTCTGAAATCTCAGTTTCTTCTGATTACCAGGATTTGCCCTTATCTACCTATGAGGATTCTGATGCAGAAGATTCCATTCCCTCTGCTTCCCCTCCAGAAGATTTTTCTTTTGGTCAAACCTTGCACACTCTTAGGGAGCATTTCCGCTGGGAAAGCCAGGATTACGCTGACTCCAAAAAGAGGCTTAGGGAATTCTTACTCCTCCCTCAACACAGGCCTTTAACTATACCTCCTGATGTCCTTCGTGTTTCACTGTTGCAGTCATCACATTTGGGTTTTCTGCTTGCAGTAGCCCTCAGCCGGCCTGATTATCAAAGTCTTGGGTCTTGCATCGGTTGCTGTCTCATCTTCCATGACGTCAGGTAGTCAGGGGTATAAAGCATGCAGCCGAAGTCATTACATCAGTCTTTCTTGCCGTGTGGTGCCGGTGCCCGAAGCAAAAGCAGTTTGCAAGTGCCTGTCGGCCAACTCCTGAAATTTTAGTTTTCGAGTTTCAGAACCGAAGTCTTCAACTAAGCTAAGTACCCCGTTGGGAAACTGTTTCTTGCTGTAAACCGATGTCAGTAAAAGTTAATAATTGTATTTCTTGTGGAAAGCAAATAACTCATAAATATTTTCATTCATAGGTTGGTACTAGGCTATCTGCCCTTGGGCCTATAGAAACCTAGCCATAACAATTCCCTGGCTATTTCTTCCCACACTGTTTACTTCCCTGGACCCCTGTCTAGCAGGGCGACTGACGTGATCCCTGGAGTGAATTTCCTTTCTCCCATCCGATCATCAAGTTCCTTTTGAAGAGGGCCAAAGAAGTGCTCTGCTGACATGTATGGGTAGTCTATTCCAGAGTCTGGGGAGTCTCTAGGTCAGGAACCTATCCCTCCAGCATGCTTTGTTTATTGTGATGACAAGGTTTAGATCCCTGGAGCATGTGGCTCTGAGGGATTGGGATTTCTTTAAGTGTAGCATGTCCAACAGCTCTGGGTTTGACATGGCCTTGTATGTTTAGCAGAGATCGCCTCAGAGTAGATGATATGCGACAGAGTACAGCTGGAGTTTTTTAAGGCAGTCAGCATAGGGCATTTGCTTTAGGCCTGTGATTCTTTTAGTGAGGTATTTCTGCGGCCTTTCCAGTTGTTGCAGATGTCTTGAGAGGTACATACCAAATGGAGCATTGTATTCTATAATGGGTCTAATGAGGGATGAGTACAGTGGGACAATGACCTCCTTTTTTCTGGATGAAAAGCCCTTAGTGATGAGGTGTGCCACATAGAAGGATTTCCTGACTGTTGTGGCGATGTGGTTATTGAAGGTGAGACCACTGTCCACCTGTGTCCCTAAGTCTCTTATCACACTATCTGTGTTTAGTGTACAGCCACCTATGTGGTAATTCACGGGTACATATTTTTTCCCAAAGGGGATAACTATACATTTCTTGGCATTGAGCTTGAGCCCATGGCTCTGGCACCAAACATCTGTTTCTGTAAGGCCCTTTTGTAGAGTATCGACATAATTTGGGGATTCAATAATGGCTCCCAGTTTGCAGTCATCTGCGAATGTTGTTAGCCAGAGTCCCTTAGTGTTGGCCTGTACTTCAGAGAAGTAGACGCCAAACAAGAGAGGTCGCAGGACTGAAACCTGAGGTACTCCATTTGTCACTTTTCTGCAGCTGGATTTGGAGTTAGCTACGTTTACAGTGTGGGTTCTGTCAGTAATCCAGTTGGCAACCCATCGAGTGAAGTAGGGATTAATGTCCAGCTTAGTAAGTTTATCTATGATTCCAGAATGGGGGATGGTGTCAAAGGCCTTGGCGAGGTCCAGATAGGCTGTGTGCACTGCCTTACCCTCGTCCATGGCTCTGGAGACTGATTCGAAGAAGTCAATCAGGTTCAGGAGACAAGATTGGCCCTTCACGAACCCAAACTGGGTGGGTTCCAGTGTTTTAAGGTTGTCAATGTCTTTGTTTATAAGTTCCATGATAATACTTTCCATGGCCTTGCAGATCTGGCTCGTCAGACTGTTGGGGGGTAGTTCCCGGGAGCCAAGGTGGATCCCCCCTTGTGGAGGGGGATAACTGTAGCTGTGCGCCACTCAGTGGGCATGACGCCTGAGGTGAGGGTATGATTAAACATGACACTTAGGTGAGGTGCCAGTTAATTTTGTAGTTCATGTAGTACACAGCCAGGGATTTCATCTGGTCCCATGGATGCTGTATTCTTAGCTTTGGAGAGTGCGTTTTTTACCTATGTGGCCATTATTACCGGAATTTGGCAATCTTCTGGTATTGAGATGGGCCATTTAGGGGGTGATTTAGGGCGTGGCAGGGGGATGAAGTTGGCATTGAATCAATCTGCCAGGATATTGGCATTCATGTACTGCATTCCTTGCTTAGGCCCTGACCACGACGTACCTCACTGTCGGTTTTGTGCCTTATTTAAACAATGAACTATTTGTCGTCTGTTTATTTATGCTTCTAAATATTTTGGTCCTCTGTTCAATTATCCAGAAATGGCTTCGGTAAGCCACTTGACTACTGACATTCCGAAAAAATGCAAAGATAAAAACAGGGTGCATAGGCCAAAGCTGCCGGCTTAGTCGCCAGTTCACCAGTACTCAGTGATGCACTTTCGCAGCCCCTGATAACCCGCTACTTCAGATTTGCAGGCCTCTACTGAGACCCATTTGGAGTCTGGTATGCCGTGAGATGCTTCTTCAACTGTGGAACCTGTGCATGTGTCTACCTTGGATGGGTCCGGATTTGCTGTGCAGGCACTGGCTTCTGACTGTGTATTCAGGCCTACTGACTTTGCATATTAAACCGACGCCATCTTCTTCAAGGCTTAAAACCCGATCCATGCCTAGAACACTGACACCCAGACCACATGGTCAGGCCTCTATGCCTAAAAAACAAATGATAAGAATGGCTGAAGACCTTATTACTCTAATCAGGGGAACCACCCTTCCCCCCTCTGAGACCTAGGACTGAGTTTCCTTATGATTCTTCTGATCAGGACTCTGAATTTTCTGTTTCCTCTGATGACCAGGATTTACCCTTATCCACCTATGAGGATTCTGATGCAGAGGACTCCATTCCCTCTGCTTCCCTCCAGAGGATTTCTCTTTTGGTGAAACCTTGCATACTCTTAGGGAGCATTTCTGCTGGGAAAAGCCAGGATTACTCTGATTCTAAAAAGAGGCTTAGGGATTTCTTACTCCTGCCCCAACACAGGCCTTTAGCTATCCCCCTGTACTAGACATTGTTGATGATGCCTTCTCGGAATCTAGCTTGGCCTCTGACTCTTTACCTCCTGCTCCCAGAAAACCTGATAGATATTACAGGGTTCCTGACTCTCACAAGTTCCTCTTTAAAAATCCTACTGTGGATCCTGAGACCATTTCACAGGGACCCAAGGGCATTAAGGCTACTCCTGCCAAAAATCCTACCCCCTCTGGTAGAGATTCCAGGGCACTGAATAGATGGGGTAAGAAGGTGTACTCTTCTGCAACCTTGGCTATTAGGGCCTTAAACTGCCAGTTTCATATGTTAAAGTATCAGCAGCATATTATTGGATTGCTTAAACAGAAAATGATGTTGATTCCTGACTGTGCTGAAAATAAGGATTTACAGGATTTAATGCATTCTGCTGAACAAGTTGGAAAACATACTTTGCAATGTAGTTTTGATTCACTAGAATCATCTTGCAGGGCTGCTGTCACTGGGTCTGTACTTAGAAGGCATGCTTGGCTTAAGGAGCAATCTTTGCCAGATCATGTTAAAGCTAAATTGCTGGATGCTCCCTTAAACCAGGACTGCCTGTTTGGCAACAAAGCAGAAGAAGTGCTTAAAAAGATAGAGGAAAAAGCTAAATCTATGCAAACTGTTAAGATTTCCTGCAAGTACAGCCTCCCAGATTTAGTAGGCATTGGTCCTCTAAGAATTGGTCTTTTCCTGCCTCTTCCAGGCCTTCAGTCCAAACCCAGAACCAGCAGAACACCCAGGCTTCAGTCCCAAGGTACTCACAGGACTAAGCAGTGGGGGGCTCCCACTTCCAAAGCAGGGAGTAGTAAGACTCCACCCCTATGGTAAACTGTCTCAATGACTTAACTTTAAAACTTCCAAGCCCTGCACAATTGACTGCTCCTTTAGGGGGAAAGATTGCCCTGCAGGCAAAAAATTGGGAACTCATTACCAAGGACAAATGGGTTTTAAATATAGTTTCCCATGGATACAGATTCCACTTCCACACCTTACCAACCCCAAACGGTTGGCCAGATTTACCCCCAAATCAGTGGGCAGAGGCTCAAAAGCAAGTTCTCTCTCTTAAGTGTTAGGGCTTTTCAACCTGTCCCAGAAGAGGAAAGGGGACAAGGTTTCTATTAAAGTCTTTTCCTGGTGCCCAGAAAAGACAACTCCCAGCGTCCTATCCTGGCCCTCTCTATCCTAAACACTTTTTTGGTGATGCCAAAATTCAAGATCCTAACTATTCACCAGCTGCTTCCTATGCTAGGCAAGGATGCCTGGTTGGCAACACTGGATTTAAAGGAAGCCTACCTGCACATCCCAATAAGGGAATCTTGCAGAAGATACCTACGCTTCAAAGCAGGCTACATGCACTATCAGTTCTCTGCACTGCCTTTTGGCTTATCTTCTGCGCCCAGGGTATTCACATAGTGCCTAGTTCCAGTCATAGCATTTTGCAGGTAAAGAAATATTCAAGATACCCATACCTGGACGATTGTCTAATTCAGGCAGAAAGCCAGGACATACTTTTGAATCATCTGGCATTTGTACAAAAGGTGCTAACTTGTCTGGGGTACACCATAAACAAAAAGAAATCACATCTGGTACCCTGTCGGCAAATTATATTCCTGGGAGTAAGCTTGAACACAACTTCCCAGATGGCTTTTCTCACGCCAGAGAAACGTATTCATTTGACAACTTACTTCAAACTAATGGCCACAAAAACACTGCTATCTGCAAGGCAAATACTGCAAGCCTTGGGGTTCATGGCCTCCTACATTCTACTAATTCCATATGCAAAACTGCATATGAGGAAACTACAATGGTATCTAAAAAGCCTATGGTGTCAATGTTCTCGGGGTCTAGAAGCAATGATTCCTATCATTCCTTGCCTACAGTTAGAGTTCCTTTGATGGGCAGAGGCCTGCCACCAAAACAAAGGTCTACCATTCACTCTACCCCTGCCGCCCAAACCCTAACAACAGACTATGCATGGGGGGCTCACCTGGCAGGGAAGTGCATTCAGGGCAAATGGAACCCAAGTCAAATGCACCTGCATATCACTCGGAAAGAAATGTTAGCTGTACAGAATGCTCTGACAGCCTTCAAGGACCATATTCTTCCAGGACAATTAATGGTAAAGGTGGAAACCACTGTTATTTGGTACATAAACAAGCAGGGGGGTAACCATTCATGCCCCCTCTGCAGACTAGTCATGACTTTATGGAACACAGCCCTGAGCTACCAAGTGCATCTACAGGATCAATTTCTGACAGGAAAACTAAATACATTGGCAGACTAACTAAGCAGAAATGTCATGGACCCACACGAGTGGAAACTGGAACCAAATACTTTCAACATGTTGATAAACAAATGGGGGAGCCCAGATAAAGACCTGTTTGCTTCCCCCCAGGAATTGGACAAATTCTGCACAAGGACTCCCTGCAAACAAGCTTGGAAAGTGGATGCTCTGTCCTTCAGCTGGAAAAATCTATCAGTTTATGTCTTTCCTTCTTTGCCTCTCCTCTCCAAAGTACTACTAAAGATCAAACGGGACAAACCAAGGATGATACTGATTGCACCAGACTGGCCACGTCAACACTGGTACCCCCTCTTGTGCAGTGTGTCACTGCTGGCTCCATGGCACCTACCTCAGACCCCTTCCCTGCTGTCACAGCAGGAGAGCCAGATTCTACACCTTCAGCTTCAAACCCTGAACCTGGCAGCCTGGCTAATTACCTTATCTCTCCGTTACCATCCCTCAGTAAGCAAGTGTTGGATGTCATTTTGGAGGCAAGGAGGCCTAGTGCTAGAAAATCTTATGCTGAAAAATGGAATTATGTGCCTAGAACCAAACTCAAGGGATGAGCACAGCTGTACCCAATTTACCTCAGATTCTTCAATATTTAACTGAGATGCTTCACAAGGGCCTTTCTTTTTCCTCCATCAAAATTCATGCCTCAGCCATTTCATCTCATTACAACACAGAACCTCCCCTGTTCTCCCATCCACTGCTCAAGCAGTTCCTCAGAGGGGCCAAAAACTTAAGACCATGCAGACAATTCCAGCCTGGGACCTTAACTTTGTATTGGAAAAACTCACTCTTCCTCCTTTTGAGCCAGCTGCAAGTTAAAATCCCTTTCTTGGAAAACAGCCTTCATTTTAGCAATCACTTCAGCAAGAAGGGTATTTGAATTACAGGCCCTTATAGCAGTGGAGCCTTTCATCATTTTTCATGCGGATAGGGTGTCCCTCAGGACCAATCCCTCTTTCATGCTCAAGGTAGTATCCAATGTGGCTCTTAATCAGTCCATTCATTTGCCAACCTTTTTTTCTAATCCACAGAACAAAGGGGAACGGATACTGCACTCCTTAGATGTGCACAGATAACTTAGATTTTATTTGGACAGGACTAAACCTCAAAAGGAAATCTGAACAGCTGCTGGTGACGTTTGGTGCAGGGTCTGAGGGGAAGGCTATTTCAAAGCGAAACATTTCTAAATGGATAGGCCATTGCATTTATTTCTGCTGTAAGCTCTATGGAAAACCTATCCCACAGGGGATTAGACCACATTCAACCAGGGCTGCATCTACCTCTACAGCCTTTCTCCAAGATGTCCCTACCAGGGACATCCTAGAAGCTGCTACCTGGAGTTCTGTACATACTTTCACCAAGCATTACCATTTGCCAATTTTCTCTAAATCCAGAGCTGGCTTTGCCACTGCAGTCTTGCAGGACCTTATAGTTTGTCCTAATTCTATCTAAATTCCTCCTCCCATCCTAAGCTTTGGGAATCCACCAAAATGTGATGACTGCAACAGTGAAACACGAAGAACATAGTACAGTTGTGTACACTTAACATAAATGTAGATGTTCGAGTGTATTCACTGTTGCAGTCCTGGTTACCCTCCCTCCAGCCCCCTGACTTCTTTTGGCTATACTTCTATTCTCCTTTACCATGCTTAAAAGCTTTTTGTTTTATTTGCTTTTTTGTTGGAGGTATAACCTTGTGTGTGTGTGTGTGTGTGTGTGTGTGTGTGTGTGTGTGTGTGTGTGTGTGTGTGTGTGTGTGTATGTATATATGTATATATATATATATATATATATATATATAATTGCTTCCCCTGACATCTGGGACAAGAAAAACTAATGTAATGGTGTCGGCTGCATGCTTTATAACCCTGACTACCTGACGTCACGGAAGATGACCGCAACCAACGCAGGACCCAAGATTTTGATAATCAGGCCGACTGCAAGCAGATAACCCAAATGTGATGACTGCAACAGTGAATACACTTGAACATCTACATTTATGGTAAGTGTACACAACTGTATGGCCTTGCAGACCAGGCTCGTAAGGCTAATGGGGTGGTACTTCCCAGGGTCCGTGGTGGCCCTCCCTTTGTGGAGTGGGATAATCATTGCTGTGTGCCCTTCAGTGGGTGAGGCTATGATTGAACATGGTGCTTAGGTGGGGTGCCAGTTCATTCTGTAGTTCATGTAGAAAGCAACCTGGGATGTTATCAGGTCCCATGGATGCTGTGTTCTTGGCTTTGAAGAGTGTGGATTTTCTGTGCAGCCGTGATTACAGGAACTTTGCATTCTTCCAGTATAGAGATGTGCTCTTTAGGGGGGTAAAGGTAGCACTGAACCTATCTGCCAGGATGTTGGCAATATCATTTGGTTCTGTATATTTAGTGCCATTGTGCTGTAACTCGGAGCAGATCTGAGTGTTGTCATTGAGATTCTTGACATAGCTATAGAATGTTTTGTGGTTGTCTTTAGAATCCGTGGCAATTTTATTTTCATAGCTAGCTTTGGAGGATTTTGAGGGATCTCAGCTTCTTACTGAGGCTGACCAGGGAGTTCTTTCACTAATGGGATTTTACTCTTTTTTTTGCAACAGTTTCTTTCTTCTTTTGTAGAGTTATTTTATGGCAGTGGGCCACCAGATTGGCTTCCTTTTTTTGGAGGATAGCATCTTGGTTCTGTTAGTGATAGCATGATCCATGCACTTGTGTAAGTGCTTATGAAGTGCATTTGTGTAGGATTCAGCAGTTGTACCACTGTTGTCCGTCTGCATGGGTGTCGTGAAGTTTGCCACTTCTGTCTTAAGAAGCGTAAAGTTGGCTTTGGAGAAATTTTTGACGGTGGTTGCCCTGATGGCGGGTGGGGGCAGGATGTGGATGTCTAGGCTGGTTAGCTTGTGGTTGGATCTGACCAGTGAGGAATTGACCTCTGGTGTGGAACACCGGTCGCCCATGGTGGTAATGACCAGGTGGAGGATATTGCTGCCCCTGGTGGGGGTGTGGATAAGTTGATCCAAGGCATTGGAATTTATGAATTCCAGAAGATGTTGAACAAAAGAGTTGGTGCATGAGTAGTTTTACCAGTTAATGTTGGGGTAGTTGAAATCACCCATTATTAGGCTTTTGGGTTGTACCCTAATATTTTCCAGTGTATCAAGAAATGAGGAGTGGGAATCCTCGGGCATGGTGGGGGATCTGTAGCAAGTTACAATTTGGATTGCTGTCTTGCCTAGAGTTAGTTGCACTTGGATAATCTCGGATGCATTATGCTGAGCAACTAGCCTGGAAGTGTGGATATCTTTAATAAATATGGACACGCATCCACCTTTAGTGTTTCGGTCCAGGTTAGGTGGCCGAAAGTTGTGGTATGAATTGTAGCCTGGTAATGCAGGGGTGCTATCTGGAGCCTTGAATGAGGTCTCTGTCACTGCACAAATGTCTATGTTCTCCATTTTAAGGAGTGCCTCGAGTGAATGCATTTTGAGGTTTAGACTGCTAGCATTGAGTAACATTACCCTCAGATTTTGCTTGCTTGTTCCTGTTACGGTAGTGAATTTGTGATTTGAACCTTGCCTAAAAAAGGCACTATAGGGGTGGCAAAAGCCTTAGCCACTATCCGGATTCCCAAGGGTGACAGGTGCAGGCCATCTCTGGTAAAGCATCATGGTCTGCCGATCATGTCATCCCAGGCAGACAGATACTGGATCCCCTTAGAATGACAGCAGAAGCTTAGCCAATTGTTGAAGTCAATCATTTTGTCCTTGTACTGTGGTATCATTCTGGGTGATGGCAGGATGCTATTCAGGGCTCAGGTCATACCTGCTTGGGCTACAAGATTGAAGAGCTCCTCCATGTATCTTTTCATGTAGTCCAGGGAGGTACATCTCAGGGCATTCACACTAACATGGACAATGACCGAGTCATATTTGTACTTGTGGAGTGACCTGAGTGCACGTGTTTGTGGTGGATCCTGGCACCCGACAGGCAGCTGACAGTAACTTTCTCCTTGTTTAGCCTGATGAATAGAATATCAGTGTGCCTGATATGGTCACCTATGACTAGAGTGTTGGCTACATTGTTATGTCTTATGGGCTTTGGTTGAGTGGCTCACTGAGTTTGTGGGCTATGTGTCATTTGCGTTGTGTTGAGGGGTGGAGGTTGCATGCGTTTTTGCTTTGGAGGTCTCTGTTGCTTGAGCAGATTTTTATTTAGAGCCTTCACGAATGTAGGTGTATTTGTGTTGCTATGTGTGTGTTTTGGTGGTGTAGGTTTTGAGGGGACTATGTGAAGAGTGAGAACTGCTCTCTCCAAAGCAAAAAACACAGCATCCATGGGACCTGATGGTGTGAATTAAACCCACAGCTAGGACAGCTGTTTAATCATAGTCTTACCTTTGACAAGCCTCATCTGCAAAGCCATGGAGAGGATCATAATGGACCAAATAAAGACATAGGGAATTTGCAGACTTTGGATCCATGCAGATCATGCCTTCTAAACTTGGTTGACAACAGTCACCAAAGCCATTGATGAGGGAAAGGCAGTCCATACAGCCTACCTCTATCATTGAAAAACTCATCAGCTTTAAATGTTAACACTCATCAGCTTAAATGTTAACCCATATCACAAGATGGGTTGCAAACTGGAGAACCCACAGGGTCCAAGTGGTGTACCACAGGGCTCAGTCCTCCACTCTTGTTACATCTGACACAGATATCCTTCGTTAAATGCCCTAGCTACCAAATAGGTGGCAATCCACTGAGCATAGAAGAAGTTATCAGGGACCTGGGGACCCAGGTTGATAGTAGTCTGTCATTCACCCATGTAGCTAAAGTAGTTGACCTTCTAGCCCACCTTATCATGAAGGGATTCTCATCTAGATCACATCAGACCAATGATTGAGTACAATGGAATGTATCTGACCCGACACTTGCAGCAGCTGGAGAGGCCACAAGTTCCTCACCAAAAGGATAAAGGGTCTCAAACATCTGTCCTATGCTGCCCGGAGGGATAGATTCATCACCAAAGACTAAATCTTGACCAATGGATGGCCTCGGCAGATAGCCTAGTATGAACCTATGAACCTATGAACCTTCTCTTGACTGTCTAGTCCAGTCTTGGGTGAAGATAGCTTTGCTTCCAGTTTGGCTATGTAAGTGCAGCTCTCACAGGTTGTAGTGTTGGGTGGTAGGAGGAGAGGGCTGTCTGTGTACATGAGGCAATTGCTGCATTGCCCCAAGATGCCCACATTCATCAGGTAGACAGGAGAAAACACCGGTAGCTAATCCTTAGACATGCCTGGATAGGTGTTTATTAAGTACTAAAAACTGTTTTCCTCTAGACAAGTGAGGAAAGTTGAGTGCTGTAGTAATTTTTAGCTTAATTAGTGCTTACAAGTTCTGAGCAAGTGCTGAGCTCAAAGAAACAGATTTGAGTGCTAAAACTAAAAAAAAATGGCTAGTTCTAAGGGAAGTTTTGAAGAGCGGACTTTATGGTGCCAGGAATAGTTTAACTCTACCTAAGCGGCGATGCATAAAATGTATTTGTTTTGTAATATAACGGTAGCAAATGATTAAACTGATTTAAACAAATTAACCAATAAAAAGCAAAAAACTGAGCCCCGTTTCAGCAGTCTTCGATCAGACAAGTTCTAACTGCACACTCCTGCCACTAGGGTGCAGGGGAACCTTCTCCAAAAAAAGATTGGCTGGATTACTGCTCAAGTTATACCAACAAAGCTAGAGTCAGCAGGTCTGAATTTAGTCTATGCTACACCAAACAAGGCGTACCAATTTCAGAAAGAAACAGTTCAAATAAGCAAGCACACCAAGCCTTTAACCAGAAACTCCCAGCTCAGAAGGGCAGAATCTACCCTTTCCTCCCACAAGAGTGCAGACCACACCTTCTTAAGTGTAAAATTACTGGCCCGAAACCAAAGTGCTTAAACCAGAACTTATACAGTCTTAGAATAACAGACACAAAGCCTTCAATCGGCAACTCCCAACTTAGAAGGATGTAAGCTACCTGTCTTGCTGTAACAGCGCAGACCACAAACCTTCTTAATGTAAAACAACTGGTCTGAAACCCAAGTGCTTCAACCAAAGGCTTAGAATAACAGTTAGAATTTAATCAAACTACTAACAAACAGTAACAGCAGAATAAATGCAATAAAATAGGAAGAAACACAAGTACAATAAAAGCAGATGAATAAAGTGCCTTTTTTATATAACAATAGAAAACGAGCAAACTGATTTAAACAAATTACCCAATTAACCAGTAAAAAAGCTCAAAACTGAGCCCTGTTCCAGCAGTTTTCAATCGGATAAGTTCTAACTGCACACTCCTGCCACTAGGGTGCAGGGGAACCTTCTCCAAAAAAGATGGCCTGGATTAGTGCTCATTTATTAATGTAATGTTGTGGTTTATGAGATGCATTCCGTGGCTTTATAAACAAGACTAGCAAGGTTGATGGGTTTGTAGTTTCCCAGATCAGTGGTGAGTCTACCCTTATGGAGAGTCATCATCACCACATTGTGCTATGATTTGGAAGCATATCCTGTGACAAGGCTTATGTTGCATAACTTAAGGAGGGGGTTGACAGAAGTTTCCTTGACACTATTTGCTAGAAAACCTGGTATGTTGTCAGGATCTACTGAAGGTGTTTGTCTGGGAGAGTATTTGAGACTGTGGGTGGGTGAGTGACTCATGGATGTTTGGAGTGGGGATAACTTTGCTGCAACATTTCTCCCTTGAAACTGTTTATTAGTATGTTAGCAGTGCCTTTAGGCGTGGAATGGGAGGTGCCATTATAAGTGAGTTCAGAACAGTGATGTGAATTTTTCTTTAGTTTTGTAAAGTAGCTAAAGAAAGACTTGTCCTTAGTCTCAGAAGCTGTCCTGCATTCATGGAATGCTTTATTGGTTGTTATAGCTACCTTCAGTTTCTTAGTGAGACTTTTTTTATATTCTTTTTGTAATGTGAAGTACTAGTTTTGCAAGGTAATCAAATCTGTTGTGTAATTTGTTGGTATCTACTAACCACCATGGTGGTTTGCTGAATTTCTGCTGTATTTGGTTCTGGTAGGAGCTGCTTTGTCAGTGCATTTGTCTAAAAGACCATAAAGATCCTTGACATGCTTGGCTCCATATCCCATACCCACTATGGAGTTAACATGGGTGAATTTATAGATTTCTTTATGCAGGTGTTTTGAAGTCTCTAAAGAAGGTGGTGTTGGTTACCCGGAAAGTGAATGTTCTGAGACAGTTTGATCCAGGGTATTCTCATTAACACATTCTAAGAAGTGGTGTACATATCCGCATTAGACTCCAGTCTGTAGAGGATTAGATCAGTCAGTGAGGATTAAAAAATCATCTCTTGTATAGATATTTTTTAAGGAATGCCAGGAGGTTTGTAAGATCCTGTGGAGCCATAGAGAGGATCAGTAATGAAATATCATTTAAAATTTGTACTTGTCTGTTATGAGCTGAAGTTTAATGAGCTCAAGGGGGGGTCATAGGCTATTACTTTGGAGCAGATAAAATTCCCGGTGAACACTGACACACCTCTGTGTTTACCATTGGGCTTGAAAGTGAGATGGGCACAGAACCCTTGCATAGATAGTTCATGTCTCTGTGACTGCACAAACATGGACTTGTTTTAGATGCAGAAGATTCTCCAAATTGGACTGTTTGTTTTTAAGATTCCTGGCATTGCAGAGGGCCATCTTGATGTTGCCCAATTAATGATGTGATGAGTTAGGTCGGTATGTTCGTTAGATTAACGCTACTTATAAAAGGCACAATGGGAGCAGCAAAGACATTGGCCAACCTGTAGAAGCCGAGGCGGTACATAATGCATCTCCACTGGCGACACCAGCTAGTCAATCAGCTGATAAATGCAAGTATCTTTTCTTTCAATCTAGACATCATGCCACTCAAAACCAGTATCTTATCCTTGACTGAAGCATGCATATCAAGTTCCAGCATGTCCTTTTGCATGTGTTACGTGTTTTTTGTGAAGGATCATCCACTCCAGCATGTCATACAGTCTTGTCATAGTCATACTTGGCGGAGGAGAGAGTCCTGAGGGTCCCTGATACGTCAGCTGTCCTGGCTCTTGAGAGATATCTAACTGACCCTGTTCTTGTTCAGCCTAGTGAGCATGGAGACCAGAGTAAATAATACTATTAACTTGGACCCAATACTATCAGACTGGAGACGTCAGAATTCAGTCAGTAAGCCATCACTGCCTGTAGCCCCCCCACACACACTCCCCATTTTGCTCTTCATATACCTCTGTCAAGTCTTCCAGAGTTGATCTGTGCAATCAAACTGTTAGTTTTTCCACTAGTAAGTTTGGCACCTCTAAAACTCCACTGTTCCACAACATTTATCTCTCACTTTGCTTGGGTTTCATGTCATGTTGTTGTCTTTCGGCTTTTCATGTCATATTCCCTAAAATACTTAGCACTGGTTCCTTATTGGTATACTCTCTGTCCATACTTGTCATTCTTTATGATCCTTTGTCTTGTGATGTCCAAGTCAAACTATTAATGGTGTTTGATAATCCAGAAAATTATAAAAATATATCTCTTGAAGATTGGCATACTCGTATTCTTATCTGCCAGCCTTTGCACATCCTATCTCAACCATTTCTGCTTCCTTTTAATAGAATTGTTGTCAATTTCTCCTTTATTTGCTGTTTTCCGTATACTTTTTATCACTTGAGCTGCATGACAGTATACTTGCAGTTTTAGCCTTACCTTAAAACAATCATATTCTGTTTGCCAATTTTATTCAACTTTCCTTCATTAACTACCAGTTTCATTTTAGAAAACTTGTAAACCTGAAGTGCTTTGTAAAAAAAAAAAAAAAAAAAAAAAAAAAAAATAATAGGGACTGCTGCAAACAATTCATTCAATTAAAATATGATAATGTGTTAATAATTTGGTGCACCTTAATTTCATATTGTAAGTAAACATACTAAATTATAAATATTTTATCTGTAGGCAACCATGCCTGTACCTGCACAAATATGTACTTTGCCAATGGATAGTTAATGCCTAATAGAGAAGTAAGACACTCTACCTTCATACACATTGCCATGAATCTCCCCATTCGTAGCCTCCTCTTACTTCTGTAGTGCTAATAGCTACAGCCCCATGTACACTGTAATCCCCACCTGAAATAAAGCTGTTTCACTCATTACCATTCTAAACTCTTAAACAGGATCAAGTAGAGATTGCACACTAAATGTCAACAAGATTATACTCTAGTATAACATCCATTAATATACTATTAAACCCTCCAGTGCAAGAGGGCATCTACATGGAATGACTAACATTACATCCCTTTTTGAAACTTCCAAGGTGGTTGCATACTGAGTAACAGCTTCATTTCAACTCTTTCAGTGTGAAAACAGAAACTCAGAAAAGAAAGCTAGTGAATTTGTTTTTCTGGGTAGATATTTAGTAACCAGTCAGTAAATGCAATGCCTGGATGCCAACAGAAATTGAGAACCTGAAAGAGTCAGTCACAAAGTGAAAAGAAAATCCTGGCTGGGAAGAATTCTGCAGTTCAGCAAAAAAGTAGTTCAAGCTCCAGCTTTGGTGCAAGAGATGGCTTCCTGTAATTTAGAGGAAATGTCAAATGTGCTCAGAGCTTATAAAACACTGAAGGAGTATATCGACTCAAATAATAAAAAAAATTGGAAAAAAATGGAAGAAGCTTTAAACAAATATTCAGATGAGCTGACGAAACTGAAAAAATCAGAGGTTGAAATGAAGAAAAGGTTGCCTGAGTGTGAGACTGCACAAGAAGAAATGTTTCAAAAATGGTATAATTAGACGACCGAGCACATAGGTTCATAGGTGTGTACTAGGTTAATGGCCCTGGAGCCTTTACAAGCCTAGCCCATAGGATTACCCTAGCATCGTGCCACCTGACCTTAGTTCCCAGTGCCTCTGTCAAGTAGAGCCACTGGGGTGAATTTTCTATTTCCCATCCACTCATCAAGACATCTCTTGAAGAGAGCCAGTAAGGTGCTCTGACATGTATGGGAAGTCTATTCCATAGCATGGGCAGTCTCTGCGTTATGAACCTGTCCCTGCAGCACATTCTGTTGATTGTGGTAATGAGGTTGAGGTCTCTGGAGCGTGTGGTGTGGAGGGATTGGGATTTCTTTAGATGCAGCATTTCTAACAGAACTGGGTCAGACATGGCTTTGTAAGTCAAGCAGAGATCGCCACCAAGTAGGCGGTATGAGACAGAGAATAGTTTTTTGAGTCTGTCCATATAGGACAAGCGTTTAAGGCCTAGGATCCTCTTTGTGAGGTACTTTTGCGGCCTCTCCAGTTGTTGCTAGTGAGATATGTGCCAAATGGGGCATTGTACTCTGATTGGCCTAATGACGGAAGAGTAGAAGGAGACCATGACCTCTTTCTTCCTGGATGCAAAACCCTTAGTAATGAGATGTACCACATAGGAATTTCTGGCCACAGTGGCAATGTGGTGGTCAAAAGAGAGGCTGCTGTCAACCTGTGTTTCCAGATCTCTTATAATGCCTTGTGTGTTCAGTGAACTACCATCAATGTGGTAATTTATAGGAACTGGGTTTTTCCCAAAGGGGATGACGACGCATTTTTTGGCATTGAGCTTAAGGCCATGGTTCTGACGCCAGTCCTTGGTCTCAGTGAGGCCTTTCTGTAGGATGTCAACATCACTTGGGGAGTTAATAATGGCTCCCAACTTGCAGTAGTCTGCAAACTTTGTCAGCCAGAGTCCCTTCGTGTTGGCCTGAAGTAGATGTCAAACAAGAGAGGACCCAGGACCGATTCCTGTGGGACTCCACTCGTGACTGGTCGGCAGTCTGACTTGGAGTTAGCTACTTTCACACTGTGGGTTCTCTGTGAGCCAGTTTGCAACCCACCTAGTGATGTAGGGGTTGATGCCTAGTTTAGTGAGTTTTTCTATGATTCCTGAGTGGGGAATGATATCAGAGGCCTTGGCCAGATCAAGGTAGGCTGTATGAACCACCTTGCTTTCATCCAAAGCTCTAGTGACTGACTCAGTGAAGTTGCCCAAGTTGAGCAGGCATGATCTACCCTTCACAAAACCAAACTGTGTGGGATCTCTTCACAAAACCAAACTGTGCGGGATCCAGAGTTTGGAGATTCCCTGTATCCTTTTTTATTAGGCCCATGATGATGCATTCCATAGCTTAGCATATCAGACTTTTCAGGCTAATGGAGAGATAATTCCCAAGGTCTGTAGTCACTCCTCCTTTGTGGTGAGGGATGACTATAGCAGTGTGCCATTCGGTAGGGACAAAGCCTGAGGTGAGGCTGTGATTGAACAGGGCACACAGGTAAGGTGCCATTTCACTCGGTAGTTCATGTAGAATATAGCCAGGGATATTGTCTGGTCCCATAGAAGCTGTGTTCTTGGCCTTGGACAGTGCTGTGTTAACCTGTGCAGCAGTAATACTGAGTACCTGGCAATCTACTGGTATTGTGATTGGTCCTTTTTTGGGGGTGGGAGGTAAAGTTGGCACTGAATCTGTTGGCCAAGTATATTGGCAATATCTGTTGGCTTGGTATAGGAGGTACCATTGTGCAGTAGCTCAGAGCAAATCTGGGTATTGCCGTGGAGATTCTTTACATAACTATTGAAGGCCTTGTGTCTTTACTGTCTGCTGCAGTTCTGTTTTCATAGCTAGCTTTAGAGAAGTTGATGAGGGATCTCAACTTTTTGTTAAGGCTGATAAGGAAGTTTTTTCAGTCTTGGGACTTCACCTTATTCCACATGAGGTTCCTCCTTCTGTTGAAGAGTTTGTTTATGGCAGGGGACCACCAGATTGGCTTCCATTTTTTGGTGAGATCCATGCATATGTGTACGTGTTCTTGTGCATTGGTGTATGATTCGGCAGCCATGCAACTGTTCTCCATTTGCATGGATGCTGTGAAGTTAGCCACCTCCATTTTTAGGAGCCCAAAGTTAGCTTTGGAGAAGTTTTTCATAGTGGTTACCTTTGTGGGTGTGTGTGTGTGTGTGTGTGTGTGTGGGGGGTGGATTTCCAAGGTGATTAGTTTGTCATTGGATCTAACCAGGGAGGAGTTGACTATTGGAGTAGAGCAATGGTCACCTATGTTACTAATGACCAGGTCAAGGATGTTGCTACCTCTAGTGGGAGTAAGAACGAGCTGGTCCAGGGTATTGGAATTAATGAATTCCAGGAAACGTTGACAAGTGTATTGGTACGGGAGTAGTTTTCCCAGTTAATGGAGAGGTAGTTGAAGTATCCCAGTATGAGAATGTTAGGTTGGCCCCAAAACTCTCCAGGGTGCTTAGGAATGTGGAGTGTGAGTCTTGGGACATAGTTGGGGACCTATAACAGACTACAACCTGAATCGCTGCCTTACCAATGTTGGCTGCACCTGAAGTATCCCTGATGCGTTGGGCTTACCAGTCTGGAGGTGTGAACATCCTTTATGAATATGGAAACACCACCTCCTTTGGAACTTCGGTCCAAGTTCTGGGGCCGAAAGGTGTGGAATGAGTTATAGCCTGGTAGTGCAGGGGTGCTTTCTGGTTGAACCAGGTTTCTGTTACAGCACAAATGTCGATGTTCTCCATTTTAAGGATTGCTTCGAGCGAGTGAATTTTGAGAATTAGACTTCCAGCACTGAGCAGCATGACCCTCAGATTGCATTTGTTTGTAGTTGTTACAGTGTTAATTTGGTCTTTGGGACACCGTCTAAAAAAGGCACTATAGGGGTGGCAAGAGCCTTGTTCAGTATCCAGAAGTCCAGGGGTGACAGATGTAGGCCATCTCTGGCAAAGCAATGAGGTCTGTCGATCATGTCATCCCAGGCAGACAGATACTGGATCCCCTTAGAATGACACCAGAAGCTTAGCCAATTGTTGAAATCAGTCATTTTCTGCTTGTACTGTGGTATCATTCTTGGTGATGGTAGGATGCTGCTCAGGGCTTGGGTCATACCCGCCTGGGCTACATAATCCAGGAGCTCCTCCATGTCTCTCTTCATGTAGTCCAGGGAGGTACATCTCAGGTCATTCACACTCACATGTACAATGACAGAGTCATATTTATACCTGTTGTTGAGGGACCTGGGTGCATGCATTATGTGATGGATCCTGGCACCTGATAGGCAGCTGACTGTTACTTTCTCCTTATTCAACCTAGTGAGTGGGACTCACTATTGAGTCACCTATGACTAGTGTGCTGGGCATGCTGTTTTACCTTAGGGGCTTTGGTTGAGTGGCACACTGTTTAGGAGAGTTATGTGTCTCGTGCTTAGTGTTGTGTTATGGTGGTTCAGTGGGTTTCTGCCTTGGAGGTCTCTGGTGTTTGGGTAGATTTTATTGAGAGCCTCCACAAGGGTGGGTGTGTGGTTTGTGTTTTTATGTGAAGGCAGTGCTGGTGTGTGTTCTGGAGGGCTATGTGTTCCATATGGTGTGGTGCAAGGTTTGACCTTCTCCTCTTGACCAGCTATTCCGGTCTTGGCTGGAGAGTGCGTGACTTCCAATTTAGATATACAAGTGCAACTCTCCCAAGTCTGAGAGTTGTGAGGTAAGAGGAGAAGGTTGTCGGTGTACATGAGACAGTTGCTACATTGCCTCAGGATGCCCACGTTCACCAGGTTAATAGGAGAAAGCACAGGGAACTGACGTTTAGACATGCCTGAAGGGGTGGGGATTAATAATAAGTACTGGAGCGGTTTCCTTGTAGAACATCTAGTGCTGGTAGCACTTTTGTGTGCTACAATAATTGCTACACGAAGTCTGGTATGGTAAAGTGCTAGACTAATAAACTAGTAAAAGTGCAGGAGAGGAGAGAACTAGCAGATCTAAGGAAAAATTTGAAGAGCAGAATTTGGCACCTCTCAGAAGCTTACAAACAGTCCTGAATACAGCAAATCTGTAACCAGACTAGATTAGTTACAGGAAAGGTGGGAAAGAAGTGCAAATGCAGGCTTTTAAACCAGAAAGTTGAAAGAAATGGAAAAACTGCCCGAACGGTCAATAAACTACAAATTCAGGGCCATAAACCACTCGTCTTTTGGTAGGTAGGCTAACTAGTGGTTACCACTCCCACTGATAAGCTAGAAGGCTTCCCTCCAACACAAAAAGGCTTGGGGGGCTCAAAAGCTTGAATACAGACTTGGGTACAGCAAATCTGTATCTGGACTAGACTAGTTACAGGAAAGGCAGGAAAAGTGCAAACGTGGGCTTTTAGAACAGAAAGTTGAAGGAAATTGAAAAAAATGCCCAAATGGGCAATAAACTACAATTTCGTTTCTGGGCCAGAAAACCACTCATCTTGTGGTAGAGGCTACCTAATGCTTACCACTCCCACTGATGAGCTAGGCTTCCCTCCAATACAGAAAGGCTTGAGGGGTTCAGAAGCTTACAAACAGTCCTGGATACAGCAAAACAGTATCTGGACTAGACTAGCTACAGGAAAGGCAGGAAACAAGCTCAAACATGGCCTTTTAGACAAGAAAGTTGAAAGAGATGGAAAAACTCCCCAAACAGCCAATAAACTACAATTTCTGGGCCAGAAAGCACTCTTGTGGTAGATAGTCTACCTAGTACTTACCACTCCCACTGATAAGCTAGAAGGCTTCCCTCCAACACAGAAAGACTTTGGGGGCTCAGAAGCTTACACACAGTCCTGGATACAGCAAATCTGGACTAGACTAGTTACAAAAAAGGCAAGAAACAAGCTTAGAATTTAATAACACAAAATAAAAAACGAAAAGTGCAAACTTTAAAACCACTTTATTACCACTAGAAAGTGCACTCAATTACTTACAGATCTTCAGTTCCACCAATAAGTGCCCACAACTGCCAAGATGATAATTCCACAATTTATTGTCAAAAAAACGAATAAAACGAACAAACGATACTATACGCACATTAAGACACTAAACATACTTGAACCACAGCAAATGCGATACAATGTTAAGCGCTTTCAGCCAAAACAGCTGGCCTTCATCAGAACTAATACGTATTGCTATTATGCTGTTTAAATAACTTCATTGGCGCCAAATTCATATTCACTCTCCTTAAAGTTATACTAACCATATATTACATATATATGTATCCGTAAGTTTCATTAATATGCATTATATCATCAAAACACTATTAAAAAAAAAGAAAACAAAATAAAAAATATATATATATGTTTATGTTATTAACAACACAATAGTTGTTTCGTTGTGACTTGACCTTTTAAACATTATTTAATGTTGCCTTAATGCTGCTAAGAATGTTTATGTAATCTAGATATAATAATTTAAAGAACAACTAAAATAAATAGGGAAAATTTGTAAATTATAAATTAATAACTATCATATAAATAAGGGCTTAACTATTATTACCAGTTATATATACAAGAATCATTACTGTTCAAATTACTCACTAAATGCTAAATAATTAATTATTAAGTCAATGAATAAATATATACTAAATAAATAGATAATAAATACATTAAAAATTCATAAATACATTAAAAATTCTTTAAAAAATTCATTAGAAAGTTGTTTGTACAAATTTTTATGATTTTTATGACAAGTTTTGGATGAGTTACTTTTAACACTACAATAGGGATTTTATTGAAATACTTTCATTTAATCCTGGTGGAGTGGTGGCATACAACCATATTTGCCACCAAGTCTCCTTATATGCCAGTATACTCTTGAAATCACCACCTCTCGGATCTATTTCTATTATATCAAGTATACTAAACTTGAATTGATGTTCATTCCCTTTACTTTCTACATGTCGATATAAAGCATTCATTCTATCCTTAGTCCTAATACTATAAATATGGTTCAAAAGAAGATGATGGTCTCACCACGATGTATTGTAACAAATCACACTGTTCCGTTAATATAAATCGTTGGTTTTATTCCATAAAACAAGATAAAAAGATAAGCGCTTTCGCGTAGGTAAGACTACGCTTCATCAGATACTTTTTTGAAAATCAAAGACTGGTTCTTATAAATCAAAATTGGCGGAAAACATAGCCAGTTAGTAAATTTAATTGACAATTAATACAAAACATCTGAATCAGACAAGAACTTTTATAAAGTGTCAGCGCACAATCATTTAAAACCATGTAATATCTTTAAAATATTTAAAACAGTATATTATATCACTTTGAAATAGATATGTACATTTATAAAAATTTTTTTATATATATATATATAACAGATAACATAATTAAATAAATATCATTCACATATTGAACACATAACTTAGGATGTATGACTTAGCATGTAAAAAGAGTTAAATATTATAAAATTAAATACTATAAAATTAAATTATATCTGATGATAATTATTGTTTAAAAATATATATATATGTATATGTAAACTTCATTTAGTGCTATTACTAAAATGCATAATATTGTTCATAATAAAACCATGTGATAAACAATATGGTGATAAAATTATATGGTGATGAAATTGTAGGGTGGTCTACTAGGACTGTTTAATAAAGTCACAATATGTTTTAACAGCAGAATACATAAGGTTTAATGAAATCTCCTGTTGTCTAAGATGGGTTTAATGGAAACAAATTTATTTAGACCTGGGGAAAGATGAGCACCAAGTCTAAAGCTCCATTTTAATTCTGCAGTAGCAAGATGGTTACTTTTATCACCTCCTCTCGTGTTTGTGGAAATTATTTCTAAAATCCTAAAGTGAAAGCTATGATCTTTGTTGTCTATGATGTGTAAGGCTAGGGCATTATTCTCACAGCCTTTCTTAATTTCATAAAGGTGATCATAGATTCTATCTGTTAGCCTCCGTTTGGTAAGGCCAACATAGAATGCTGTGCATTTGATTCAAGTTGCAAGATATATCAGATTTTTCGTTAAACATGTAGCAAAGAACCTAGGATTAAATATAAAATTCAGGGATGGGTGAGTGTATGACTGGTGAACAGAAATGTAGGAACATCTGTTACAGTTCCTGCAGGGAAATGTACCTAGCGTATTGCTGTTGAGAACAGTGGTTTTGTTGTTTTGAATGTGATCAACACAAAGAATTTGTTTAAGATTTGCACAATTTTTATATAAAAACCTAGGGTTTTCACCTACTAACCAGTCATCCATGATAAGTGCATTCCAGTTTTTATAAATAATTTTTCTAGGCTTTTTACATCACTTTGATATTTGATAACATATTTTAGAGTAGTGCGTTCGATATATCTAATGTGTGTATGTTGCTTACTGATGGTAGTACTGGCTGCAAGGTCATCCGTAATTTGATCTCCTAGTATATTTAATCTTATATTTTTTATCATTTTATGATCATAGCCTCTATCAATGAATAATGATTCAAGTTTGTCTGCTTCTGTGGACAAAGAATTGCTGGACTTACACAATCTGAAAATTCTTATAAATTGGCTCTTGATGATGCCAGGAAATGTGTACCTTGGGTGCATGTCTGCAAGTAATTTTTATCGCCAAACATAAAAACGTTGTTATTAAGAACCTGATCTAATAGCTGGCATACTAAAATTATTTTGTCTCCACTAAATGTAGGTTCACTAACCAACAATTCCCTAATTGCTTCCAAGCCAGCATCATTGGGAATAGATGTAAATAAATTTTGTACATCTAACGTGATTAAGAGATAACTGTTGAATGTCTTATCTAGTCTCAGTTCTGCTATGCTGTCTAAAAGTTGAAAAGTATCTTTTAATTTGGAAGAAACAGAATCTACTACTGGTCTAAGAATATGTTCAATAAATATAGAAATAGTAGATGTGACCCAGCCTTTTCCTGAAACAATGGGCGAATGGGGTCACATTTTTGTGAATCTTCGGTATTCCTTTTATAATCGCTATAACAGGGTGTTCAATGTGAAGATAATTATATGTATCTATGTTAATTTGTCTACATAAGAGTAGATCATGTAGTGTTTCTTGTACATTAGTAATAATTTTATTAACTTCATTAGAAGTAATAACTCTATATGTGGTAGAGTCTCATGAGTGCTGAATAGTCAGATGTATTCAAAATGACAACCCCACCTCCCTTGTCTGCAGGTTTTATCATCACTTCTGTATGTTCTTTAAACTTAGTTAAAGACCTAAATTCATCAGGGGAAAGGTTTACATAAGCAACCCTCTTAGTGTTGCTGGAATATAATGAGTAAAAATCTTTTTCACACATTTTTAAAAAGCATTCTAACACACGGAGAGAGGTACAACCAGACAAGAAAACTAAAAAATTGACTGTTGTACCTTTTAATTTATCTACTTTGGTACTGGATGACTCTGATATTAGCATGTTAAGTAGAGGTTTAAATTTTATTCCTGCTCAACGCAGCAACCTCACTGACACCCTGTTTGATTTACGACTGTTCTGCAGATCAGTCTCGCTTAAGATGTTTTTCAAAGATGAAGGAAAAACCTTTGCAAATGAGAATCCCAATCATTTATTCAAGTGTAAAAGTAGTTTAACTCCAGCGATGCCCCTTAGTGTAGAATGCTTTTTAAAAATGTGTGAAAAAGATGTTTACTCATTATATTCCAGCAACACTAAGAGGGTTGCTTATGTAAACCTTTCCCCTGATGAATTTAGGTCTTTAACTAAGTTTAAAGAACATACAGAAGTGAAGATAAAACCTGCAGACAAGGGAGGTGGGGTTGTCATTTTGAATACATCTGACTATTCAGCACTCATGTTAGATATGCTTTCAGACTCTACCACATATAGAGTTATTACTTCTAATGAAGTTAATAAAATTATTACTAATGTACAAGAAACACTACATGATCTACTCTTATGTAGACAAATTAACATAGATACATATAATTATCTTCACATTGAACACCCTGTTATAGCGATTATAAAAGGAATACCGAAGATTCACAAAAATGTGACCCCCATTCCCATGCGACCCATTGTTTCAGGAAAAGGCTGGGTCACATCTACTATTTCTATATTTATTGAACATATTCTTAGACCAGTAGTAGATTCTGTTTCTTCCATATTAAAAGATACTTGTCAACTTTCAGGCAGCATAGCAGAACTGAGACTAGATAAGACATTCAACAGTTATCTCTTAATCACGTTAGATGTAAAAAATTTATTTACATCTATTCCCAATGATGTTGGCTTGGAAGCAATTAGGGAATTGTTGGTTAGTGAACCTACATTTAGTGGAGACAAAATAATTTTAGTATGCCAGCTATTAGATCAGGCTCTTAATAACAACGTTTTTATGTTTGGCGATAAAAATTACTTGCAGACATGGGGGGTAGCCATGGGCACCCCCTGTGCAAACACATACGCCAACTTAGTGGTCCTTAACTGGGAGAAGAAATATCTATTTGATCATCCAATTTTCAAGAGAGTTAAATACTATAAACGTTTCGTCGACAACGTTTTGATTGTATGGGAGGGCACACAATCTGATTTTGATCAGTTCTTAATATTTTTGGAGTCCACTACTACTTATCTTAGATTCACCATGGACTCTTCTCCAGTTAAGATAAATTTCTTGGATGTTTCCCTTACGTTAACCAACCAAGGGACAATTACTTCCTCAATATATAGGAAACCAAGCTGGACAAACACATTGCTCAGCTTCGATAGTATGCACCCAAGGTACACATTTCCTGGCATCATCAAGAGCCAATTTATAAGAATTTTCAGATTGTGTAAGTCCAGCAATTATTTGTCCACAGAAGCAGACAAACTTGAATCATTATTCATCGATAGAGGCTATGATCATAAAATGATAAAAAATATAAGATTAAATATACTAGGAGATCAAATTACGGATGACCTTGCAGCCAGTACTACCAACAGTAAGCAACATACACACATTAGATATATCGACGCACATAGCAAACGCACTACTCTAAAATATGTTATCAAATATACGAGTGATGTAAAAAGCCTAGAAAAAATTATTTATAAAAACTGGAATGCACTTATCATGGATGACTCGGTGAGGTACCTAGTAGGTGAAAACCCTAGGTTTTTATATAAAAATTGTGCAAATCTTAAACAAATTCTTTGTGTTGATCACATTCAAAACAACAAAACCACTGTTCTCAACAGCAATAAGCTAGGTACATTTCCCTGCAGGAACTGTAACAGATGTTCCTACATTTCTGTTCACCAGTCATACACTCACCCATCCCTGAATTTTATATGTAATCCTAGGTTCTTTGCTACATGTTTTACGAAAAATCTGATATATCTTGCAACTTGCATCAAATGCACAGCATTCTATGTTGGCCTTACCAAACGGAGGCTAACAGATAGATAGAATCTATGATCACCTTTATGAAATTAAGAAAGGCTGTGAGAATAATGCCCTAGCCTTACACATCATAGACAACAAAGATCATAGCTTTCACTTTAGGATTTTAGAAATAATTTCCACAAACACGAGAGGAGGTGATAAAAGTAACCATCTTGCTACTGCAGAATTAAAATGGATCTTTAGACTTGGTGCTCATCTTTCCCCAAGTCTAAATAAATTTGTTTCCATTAAACCCATCTTAGACAACAGGAAACGATAACCCCCAGATTTCATTAAACCTTATGTATTCTGCTGTTAAAACATATTGTGACTTTATTAAACAGTCCTAGTAGACCACCCTACAATTTCATCACCATATAATTTTTATCACCATATTGTTTATCACGTGGTTTTATTATGAACAATATTATGCATTTTAGTAATAGCACTAAATGAAGTTTACATATACATATATATATATTTTTAAACAATAATTATCATCAGATATAATTTAATTTTATAGTATTTAATTTTATAATATTTAACTCTTTTTACATCCTACGTCATACATCCTAAGTTATGTGTTCAATATGTGAATGATATTTAATTATGTTATCTGTTATCTGTTATATATATATATAACAAAATTTTTATAAATGTACATATCTATTTCAAAGTGATATAATATACGGTTTTAAATATTTTAAAGATATTACATGGTTTTAAATGATTGTGCGCTGACACTTTATAAAAGTTCTTGTCTGATTCAGATGTTTTGTATTATTTGTCAATTAAATTTACTAATTGGCTATGTTTTCCACCAATTTTGATTTATAAGAACCAGTCTTTGATTTTCAAAAAAGTATCTGATGAAGCGTAGTCTTACCTACGCGAAAGCGCTTATCTTTTTATCTTGTTTTATGGAATAAAACCAACAATTTATATCAACGGAACAGTGTGATTTGTTACAATACATCGTGGTGAGACCATCATCTTCTTTTGAACTACATTTTGGTTTGGTGATCATTGGTCTCTTTGTTTTAGCAGTTACATCTTGATTTTCATTTTTCACTATAAATATGGTCATATATGCGTTTCTTAATACATCTTTCTGTTCTACCAACATAAAAACTTGGACATATCTCACATTTAGCCAAGTATATCACCATTTTAGTATTACAATTTCCTTGTTTGCATCGTATAATAGTTCTATGTCCATTCTGTAATATTGTCTTGTTGTTCTGTGACATATAGCTACATTGATTGCATGAGCCACATTTCCTGCTTCTATTATTGTTATATATAAAATTTCTTTTCCTATCAATATTTTTATATTGCATTAAAAACTTCATATTACTTCCCATTTTGTAAACAAAATTAGGCTTGGTAGCTAATAGTCTAACCAGATTCATATCTATACTGAATAAATGCCAAAGTTTATAGATAATTCTTTTAATTTTATCCACTCCATTATTATATTGTAAAATACATACTCTTTCATACTTGGAAACTGATTTGTTATTAAATATATTATTACTAAATGAGTTCATATTTAATATTCCATTGTCCTATAACATATTCAATAATCTCATTCATCATGTCCGTAGGATATCCTCTTTGTGCAAATAAATTTTTAATAAAATTTAATTCAATTTTCATCTCTTCATAATCCGATACCATTCTAGCTGCACGAATACATTGTCCTTTAAAGACATTATATTTAACTTTATTAGGATGGCAGCTGGAATAGTCCAAGTAATTGTTAGAGAAGGTACTTTTCCTATGTATTTTTGAATAAACTTTACCTTGGTCATGGTAAATATATGTATCCAAGTATGGTAAGCCTTTTTTGTTATAGGAGTGTGTAAATTTCAGGTAATCACTACTATTATTAAGAAAATCTATAAATAGTAGCAGTTCATTCTGTTCTTCTTCCCATATGATATATATGTCATCCAGGAATCTGGAATAATATTTTATATGTTGAAAATATTTACTGGGGAATACTATAGTATCTTCCCAAAACAGCATAACCAGGTTGGCATAGATGGGGGCACAAGCTGCCCCCATAGCAACCCCCCTGGTTTGCTTAAAATATTCTCCCTCGAAGTAAATGAAGTTATTGTCCAATATTATTGACATCATCTCTACTAATAAACATATTTCATCCCATTCTAGGTTGGTATGTCTCAATAAACTGCTATTAAAGGCTTCCAAACCTTCTTGTTTTGGAATGCAGGAAAATAAGTCAACATCAATTGTCACTTTTATAGTATCACTATTCGATATTGCTTTAACAGGGAAATTAGATAAAAAGACCCATGAATCCTTCACCATATGTTTAATGGTTGAATACATATCCTTTAACTTTATATCAATATATTTACCCATAGGGAATGTTTTAGAATAACTACCAGATACTATTGGTCTAAAGGGGGGGTCATTAGTATCTTTATGTACTTTAGGTATACCTACCAGGGTAGCTACCTTAGGAAATTTTACCTTAATAAACTTGTATATTTCATCAGTAATTCTACCTTCTAATAGGTATTCTTCTATATATGAGTCTATACGCTGATAAGCTATATTTAATTAATTTAATGAGATTGTCTCATAATTCCCAGTTAAATATAGTATATCATATATTTTCTTTATATACTGTATATTATCATATAAGACTATACCTCCCCCTTTATCTGGTTTCATTATTCTAATATCACTTTCATGTTTAATTTCATAAAGCAATTGTAATTCTTCATATGATAATTTTTTAATATTTGTACCCTGTTTCAAGTAATTATACTCCTGATATATTTCTCTTGTAACTACCTTGTCAAACACATCTACAACAGGGTGAATGGGTGGCGTAAACATACTCTTAGTATTTATTTGATTATTGACTCCCTTACTTACAAATTTATAATAATTTTTAGGTACATTATCAAAAAATATATCCAAATTTATCTTCCTAATATATTTCTTAAAATCAATTAATACTTCAGTTAAATTAAATTTAGGATTAGGTATGAATTTCATACCTTTCTCAAATAAGTGAAAATGAACCGTTTTAATGGATGTATTAGAATAATTATATATATTAAAATTATTATAAGAATAAATATTCCCTTTAATAATAATTTGATTATTGCTATTTTCTGCTAATTTATCACCATTATATTATTATTACATTGTTTATTATCATTATTATCATTATCTGAAATATTATAAGACTTTGTTTTATCAGTTTCACTTCTATGTAAAAAAACGACTTCTTTATCTGTTAATACTGGTTGTAATTCTTTTTCCTGTAAAAATTCCCTTTCTGATTGGTTCTCTGATATGGTTGACCTATATCTCTTGGATATCTCTGAAAATCCTGTCCCATATACTGTCTTCTTAATCCATATTGATCCTGAATATTATTATTATTATTTCTACTATTATTATATTTGTATTTATTGTAGACAGTGTAACCTTGTACATCACACATCCAGGGACTGGGCCAATTATAAGCTGTACTTTTATTATATTGCTCCCTGTCCTTTACCAATTTATTCTGTTTGCGTTGGCATATTTTAACAACCCATTTATCACCTTCCACAAAGTGTCTATTATATAATTTTTCCCATTCCTTAAATAATAAATCATTCATAATACAGACATTAAGTTTTTCAGCTTCTTGTATCAGCATACTCAATCTCTCATCATTATACTTAACTAATAATCTCATATAATTAAATCCACACTCATCAAATAACATATTAAATTCATGTTTACCAGTATTAGTCAGATCTAAGCCCATGGGTAACTTAAAAAATCTAAGCCCCATGGGAACTATCTTATTATCTATACATTTTGATAAATACACATTGTCTATTTTCAGTCCATTAATAGTCTTTAGTTTCTTTCCCAAAGTATACATCATAGTTTTCAAACTTCCAGTCTCTTCTGTAGCATCAACTTGTGTATTAGCAACAATATTCCTTCCTTCCTTGTGGTCAATGTCACAATTAAAAGTTAAAAATTGATTAAAACGATTCTCTTTTGCATGTTCAGCTGGACAAGCATTAGTTGGTTGTACAGGCTTACGTTGCGACAAATTTCCTTTACTGTCATTAATATTATGTTCAGTGACCGCTGAATATGTCTTAACTGGCAATGCTCATTTAGATTTAGTACCTGTTCTTTTAGCCTCTAAGTCAATATCATATAATGAGAAATCAAAAGTAAAATCTGTGATATTGACTTGGCTACTGGACAAAGGAACTGAAATATCCAGCATTTTGATTTTACTTTGATTAATTACCTTTTGCCCATTAGGTATATCTAAACTGTCATTAAAAGGCTCACCTTCGCTGTCGTGTGCATAGCTGTTAGGATTATTATGCAATATTTTCTCATTCGGTTCCTTTCGTTGCTCCATCATATCCCCTTCTATATTTTTCTTCCTAGAAGCACACGATCGTTGGCAGCCTATATTATCGCTTTCTGACATAGAATGCGCCATTAGTGTCTTTTTTTGTTTGGAGGCATAATCACCAGGCAAAAGTTTATTGACAAGGGCAGCTAACAGTTTAAGCTCGCCTTTCAGTTCAATAATCTCCTGTTTTAATTGGTTTAAATTAGTGTGCATGTTCGTATCAATATTATTTGGCTCTACCAAAACCTGAGAGTCCATATTCAACGCAGTAGCACCGGTGTCTTCCGTATTTTGGGTCGACATCAGAATTAAATCCACTCAATTACTTACAGATCTTCGGTTCCACCAATAAGTGCCCACAACTGCCAAGATGATTCCACAATTTATTGTCAAACGAATAAAATGAACAAACGATACTATACGCGCATTAAGACACTAAACATACTTGAACCACAGCAAATGCGATACAATGTTAAGCGCTTTCAGCCAAAACAGCTGGCCTTCATCAGAACTAAGGCGTATTGCTATTACGCTGTTTAAATAACTGAAAGCGCTTAACATTGTATCGCATTTGCTGTGGTTCAAGTGTGTTTAGTGTCTTAATGTGCGTATAGTATCGTTTGTTCATTTTATTCGTTTTTTTGACAATAAATTGTGGAATTATCATCTTGGCAGTTGTGGACACTTATTGGTGGAACCGAAGATCTGTAACCACTAGAAAGTGGAATAAATAAATTCTCTCAGAAACTAAGCACTTTCACCAACCTCTTTGGCTTCATCAGAGTTAATGAGAGCAAATCACGCCAACAAATAAATGAATTTAAATTTTACATCAACCAATCAGTATTCCACACCAATCTCATATTCCATACATAATTCATGAATGACATCACTATATCCTCCCACCTATATTTAAATAAGCATTCACACATCCTGATATATATATAAAACTACTACCTATAAAAATACATAAAGTACTCCAATATATTAATAAATACTTCATACCATTATAATACATAGTACCTAAATACATTCCGCTTTATGTTTGAGAATGGGCACCTATTTTAGTTAAGACAAGGAGTTCTGAGTTTCAAATGACCAACAACAAAGATCTTGGAATAGCACAATTTAAGTTTTGATATGCAAATGACAGTAGACAACATTAGTATTGTAATATAGAGAAAAATTTGGAAAATTGTCCAAGGGAATCAAGAACTAACAAAAGCTGTAGGAGACAAACCTAGGTTTGTATACAGAAAAGATTACAATTTGACGGCCTTGTTTGAAAAAGGTAGACTCACCAGATCCTTGGTAATTCCCTTTAGTTGTAAACCGAAGGGTATGTACAAATGTCAGGATTGCAACATGTGCAGATATATTTCAGAAGGACCATATGTAGAGTTTCCACATCTCCCCTACACCATTGGGGTGCCAGGTGTATTTAATTGTAAGACACAAGTAGTTTATGCGGCTATATGCAATAAATGGCAACATTTTTATGCTGGCATGATCACCAGACACCTTAACACTAGAATTAGGGAACATATATATAGTATAAAAAAGTGTGACAACAAAAATGCTTTATATAAGCATAGTCAAGATTGTTGTGGCTTCAGCAAGTTTTTATTTATAGATGTTCATCGTGTTTCACTGCTGCAGTCATTACACTTGGGTTATCCTGCCGTCAGGCAGGCCCGCAGTCAGCCTGAGTTCCAAAGTCTTGGTCCAGCATCGGTTGCTGTCTGTGCGCCAGGGGTATATAAAAAGCATCTGACGTAATTTTCTTCCGTCTTTCTTGCCGCGCGGTGCCCGAAGCAAAAGCAGTTCGCAAGTGCCGGTCGGCCGACTCCTGAGATTTCATATTTGATTTCAGAACCGAAGTCTTCAATAAAGCTAAGTACCCCGTTGGGAAAACTTTTTCTTGCCTCAGACCGATGTCAGTAAAAGTTAATAATTGTATTTCTTGTGGGAAGCAAATACCTCATAAGGATTTTCATTCTTACTGTATTCCATGCCTAGGCCCATATCACAACGTCACTAGTTGTCTGTTTTGTGCTAGATTTAACAAACGCACTATTAAACGTTGGTTTGATTTTGCTCACCATTACTTTGGGCGAAGGTATAATTATACAATGCCGTCGGAACAACCGATGACCGGAATGCACAAAAAACGCAAAGATAAAGATAAGGAAAGGCATCTGAGGCCCAAAACTGACGAAGCCTCTTCCAGGCCAGTCGCCGGTTTTCGGTGAGGCACTTTCGCAGCCCCTGACACCCGCTGCCTCAGAACCACAGACCGCGACAGACTCCCACGTGGAGGTGCCTAGGCCTCTGGATACTCAAGGTGTTGGGCCAACGGAGATTAACCCTTCAGATGGGTCCGGAGCCGCTGAGCAATTATCAGCTTCTGAGGGTGTATTCAGGCCTACTCAACTTACCATTGCAACTACAGCCAAGACTAAAACTGCATTAAAGACAAAGAAGCAAGTACAGCATTCACCTGGACAGGCCCCCATGCCTAAAAAACAGATGCTCAAGATGGCCGAAGACTTGATAACTCTGATCAGGGGTTCCCATCCCCCTCCTGATAAAAGGCCTAGGCAGGATACAGATTATGATTCCTCTGACCAGGTTTCAATATATTCTGATTCCTCTTCAGACCAGGAGTAGTCTTTACCTCCCCTATGAGGATTCTGATGCTGAAGAATCAGTTCCTTCAGCTTCTCCTCTTGAGGATTATTCTTTTGGGGAAACTTTACATACCATGAGGGAGCATTTCCACTGGGAGGGCCAGGATTACTCAGAATCCAAGAAAAGGCTCAGAGACTTTTTTTACTGCCTCAGCACAGGCCCCTTGCTATTCCGCCAGTGTTGGACACTGTGAATGATGTGTTCTCTGAATCTAGTTTAAATCCTGATTGTTTGCCCCCAGCTCCAGTCAAGCCAGACAGGTACTACAGAGTCCCTGACTCTCGCAAATTTCTTTATAAAAACCCTGTTGCTGACCCAGAAACTATTTCCCAGGGTCCTAAAGGGGTTCAGGCTTCCACGGCTAAGAATCCAGTTCCCTCGGATAGGGACTCTAGAGCATTAGACAGATGGGGAAAGAAAGTTTACACCTCTGCAACTTTAGCAGTGAGGGCTCTAAATTGCCACTTTCACATGCTTAAATATCAACATTACTTACTGTCTCAATTAAAACAGAAAATGAGTACCAATGCAGAACAACCTAACTATAAGGAAATGCAGGATTTATTGCATGCAGCTGAACAGGTGGGAAAGCATACTTTGCAATGTGGTTTTGATTCATTAGAAGCTTATTGTAGAGCAGCAGTTACAGAATCTGTGATTTGAAGGCATGCTTGGTTAAAAGAACAAAGTTTACCAGATCATGTTAAGGCAAAGTTATTGGATGCTCCTTTGCAACAAGATAATTTATTTGGTATTAAAGAAAATGGAGGATAAGGCAAAATGTATGCAAACAGTGAAGGATTTCTTACAGGTGCAGCCACCACGATTTAGCAGAAATTGGCCTACAAAGAATTGGTCCTTTCCAGTGTCAGACAGGCCACAAAGAGGCAGATACAGATGCCCAAGAGGCATATCTCAGTCACAAGGATCTTACAGACCACGACAGTGGGGTGCTTCAAACCCAAAAGGAGGTGAGGACAAGTCACAACCTTGCAGGAAACAGTCCCAATGACTTCCCCCTTCCAATGCCAAATTCTTCCCTTTTGGCAGCTCCCTTAGGGGGGAAACTAGCACTTTTTTCTCAAAACTGGCAAACAATCACCCAAGACAAATGGGTGCTGAATATTGTGTCTCAAGGTTACAGGTTCCACTTTCACACTTTTCCAAGGCAAAAAGGAATGCCAGACCTGTCACAAAATCAATGGGCAGAGGCACAAAAACAAATTACAGTTCTCATGGACATGAGAGCTATTCAAAAGGTACCACAGCAGGAAAAAGGACAAGGATTTTACTCAAGACTCTTCCTGGTACCCAGAAAGGACAAAGCCTGGAGAACCATTCTGGACCTTTCCATTCTAAATACTTACCTGGATGTTCCGAAATTCAGAATGCTGACACTACAACAGCTCCTTCCCATGTTGGGCAAGAAAGCTTGGCTTGTTACTTTGGACCTCAAAGAGGCATACCTGCATGTCCCTATCAGACAAAATTGCAGAAAATACCTCAGATTCATAGCTGGTTCAATGCACTACCAATTCTCCGCACTGCCCTTTGGCTTATCTACTGCGCCCAGGGTCTTTACCAAGTGCCTGGCACCAGTAATTGCATTTTGTATACAAAAAGGAATTCAAATATATCCATATCTGGATGACTGCCTGATTCAAGCAGAGAGCAAGGACATTCTTCTACAGCATCTGGCGTTCGTAAAAAGATCAAGTTGCCTAGGGTACACAGTAAACAAAAAGAAATCAAAACTAGTGCCCTCACAAGAGATAATATTCCTGGGTGCCAGCTTAAATACAATGGCCCAGATGGCTTATCTCATGCCAGGCAAACAAGAACTGACTCAGTATTTTCAATTGATGGCAACAAAGTCCCAACTCCCTGCAAGAAAAATTCTGCAGGCTTTGGGATTCATGGCATCCTGCATACTACTAATTTCATATGCAAGACTGCATATGAGGAAATTACAATGGTACCTAAAAAGTGTTTGGTCTCAACATTCTCACAGCTTGGAGACAGTAATACCACTAATTCCCTGCCTACAACAGGAGTTTCGATGGTGGGCACAGGCATGTCACCTCAACAAGGGTCAGCCTTTCACTCATCCCACAGCCAGGCAGACTTTAACAACAGACGCCTCGGATTACGCCTGGGGAGCACACATGGCAGGAAAAAGTATTCAGGGCACATGGACCACAGACCAAATGCATCTTCACATCAATCAAAAAAGAGATGTTGGCTGTTCAAAATGCCCTTACAGCTTTCAATGATCTTCTGCATCCAGGACAATTACTATTAAAGACAGACAACACCATGGTAATGTGGTACATAAACAAACAAGAGGGCACTCATTCTTACCCCCTATGCAGACAAGCCATGACCTTGTGGAGCACAGCTCTAACCTATCAAGTTCATCTGCAAGCACAATTCCTGCCAGGAAAGAAAAACACTCTGGCAGACGACTTAAGCAGAAACATCATGGATCCTCAGGAATGGAAATTAAATCCACAAATCTTCAGCATGATAATACAAAAATGGGGGTGCCCGGACATAGATCTTTTTGCCTCGCCACTGAATTACCAACTACAAAAATTCTGCACAAGGACTTGTCACACACAAGCATGGAAAGTGGATGCTCTTTCGTTCGGCTGGAAAAGCCTACATGTTTATGCCTTCCCACCTCTGCCTCTCCTTACAAGGGTACTTCTAAAAGCCAGGCAAGAAAAAACAAAGATGATTCTGGTTGCTCCAGACTGGCCACGCCAGCACTGGTACCCAATCTTAAAGAACTTAGCTCAAGGCCCAGCTTGGATTTTGCCTCCAATTCCACACCTTCTGACTCAGCAAAACAATCAGATTCTGCACAGTCAGCGCAAAACTTTAAACCTGGCTGCATGGCAGATTCATTAGCCAAACAGACTACTTCTCTCTCTAAAGCTGTTATGGATGTCATTTTGGAGGCCAGGAGGCCTAGCACCAGGAAATCTTATTCAGACAAGTGGAAGAGATTCTGTGCCTGGAACCAGGCTCAAAACCTTGATCCTCTGGTCCCTAACATTCCTCAGATGCTACAATACTTGACTGAGATGCTGGGCAAAGGACTATCCTTCTCATCCATTAAGATTCACACTTCTGCCATCTCGGCTCATTACAGCACAGATCCTCCTTCTCATCCATTAAGATTCACACTTCTGCCATCTCGGCTCATTACAGCACAGATCCTCCTATTTTCTCTCACCCTTTGCTAAAGCAGTATGAAGCTCACTTTGCCTCCATTTGAACCAGCCAATTCAGCAGAGTTAAAATGTATATCATGGAAAACTGCTCTGCTTCTGGCAATAACCTCAGCACGAAGAGTCTCAGAACTACAGGCACTAATGGCAGTGGAGCCTTTCATCATTTTCCACCAAGACAGGGTTTCTTTAAGAACAAACCCTACCTTTATGCCTAAGGTGGTATCCAGTGTGGCTCTTAACCAAACTATTCACTTGCCAACATTTTATACAAATCCCCAGAGTAAAGGGGAGAGACTTCTACATTCCTTGGACATACACAGGCAATTGCGCTTCTACTTGGACTAAACAAAAGCTTCCAGAAAATCTGAACAACTGTTTGTATCATATGCTGCAGGATCACAGGGAAAGGCTATTTCAAAGCAGACCACTTCAAAGTGGATAGGGCACAGTATCCAGTTCTGCTACACACAACATGGGAAACCTGTACCTAGTAATATTAGACCACATTCCACCAGGGCAACTGCCACTTCTACTGCCTACCTTAGAGGAGTACCTACCAAAGATATCTTGGAAGCTGCAACTTGGAGTTCAGTGCACACCTTTACCAAGCATTACCATTTGCCTCTTTATTCTAGATCCAGAGCTGGCTTTGCCACTGCAGTGCTGCAAGGCCTCATAGCCACACCAAATCCTCTTTAGAGCCAGCCACCCAAACTAAGATTTGGGATTCTACCCAACTGTAATGACTGCAGCAGTGAAACACGATGAACATAGTACAGTTTTGTACCTACCATAAATGTAGATGTTTGAGTGTCTTCACTGCTGCAGTCCAGGTTACCCACCCGCCAGCCCCTCTTTCTTATCTGGGACTAACCTGTACTACCTATTTGCTGGATACTGAAGGTTTTATTTTTACCTTTTTTGTATGTTTTATTAGCAATATGTATTGCCTACCATTTTTGGGGGCACCTGACATCTGGGGCAAGAAAAACTGAAGAAAATGGTGTCGGCTGCTTCTTATATACCCCTGGCGCACTGACGTCAGGGGAGAGGCGACAGCAACTAATGCCGGACCAAGACTTTGGAACTCAGGCTGACTGCGGGCCCGCCTGACGGCAGGATAACCCAAGTGTAATGACTGCAGCAGTGAAGACACTCGAACATCTACATTTATGGTAGGTACAAAACTGTACTTTTTAGAAAAAGGTAGAACAGATTTGAGAGGGGAGTGATTTTAAAAATATTTTAGAACAGAGAGAAACTAGATGGCAAATCTGCTTAAGGGCAAACCAGAAACCTGGGTTAAATGATGCAATAAATATTAAATGTTTTTAAAGTATTGTAGAATATATGTTAAAAAGAAGGGGGACTTAGAGTAGTAACCTTTCAGTGGATATTTTGTTATACCCCCCCCCCTTTTCTACAAACATATTTCTTTTATATATGTGTTTTTGTAACAATGTATTTACTTTTTAAGTTTATATGTGATTTAATAGATGCATTTACAGATGAGTTTAAGTGAATTTTATATGATTAATTAATGAGGTAAATTGCTTAATTGACTGTGATATACAAGTAGAAATGTTTTAGTTTGTTTTATTTCTGATGGGAAGTCTTTGATGAAAGCGGCGATTAAATGTTTTATACGCTAAAAGCTGTGATTTATTCCTTGTTCCTGGACTGTGGCTTTACTTTTTTAGTGAAGTGGTTGCACCTTCTTGTTATTAGATATTCAGATGAGGTGATAAAGCTGCAAAAATCAAAGGTTGAAATGAAGAAAAGGCTAGCTAGATATGAGACTGCTCAGGAAGAGATATTTCAAAAAAAATAATAGAATGAGAGGACAGAGCACATAGGGAAAACCTGGGATTTTCTGCTATACCAGAGAAGCTGGAAGAAGGAACAGAGTGCATTAATTTTATGAAGGCACAAATAGGCAGCTGGACTAGTATTCCACAGCAGAAGGTGTTAGAAAATACTAGAAGTGGGAGATAGCAGAGTGTTTATGGAGAATGATTACTCATTGTACACCTGACAGAAGAGGAGTAAATTCATTCCATTGTTCAGGAATTGTCAAGATGCAGGTGTGTGACTCAGACTGCTGTACCCAGCTGTCTTCAAGGTATTCTTTCCTGGGGGACAAAATCACTTTTTGATGAAGAAAATGCTAAGGAGGAAATAAGCAAGTTTGTCCAGCAAAAAGTGAACTGGGAAAAAGGAGATTCTGCTTCTTGTTCTTATGGTAATAAAGACCACAGAAAGACTGTACCTGTGAAACTTCTCCCACTCTTTCAACAGAAAATGTTGGAGAGAAGGAAGGGAGCACAAGAGTTAACTAGAATCTAGAGTATGCTGGAAATAGGTTCATAGGTAGGTACTAGGCTATCGGCCCTAGGGTCTATACAAGCCCAGACAAAAAGGTACCCTGGGTTTTGCCACCCAAGAAAATTATTTTCCTGTGCTGCTGTCGAGCAGATCCACAGAAGTAATCACCGGGGTGAATTTCCTATTTCCCATCCAATCATCAAGATTTTTCTTGAGTGCTAATGAGGAGCTTTGTTTGATATAGATAGGTAGTTTATTCCAGAGTATGGGAAGTCTCTGGGACAGGAATCTATCCCTCTGGCATGTTCTGTTTATTGTGGTGACAAGGTTTAAGTCCCTAGAGCGTGTAGCTTAGAGGGATTGGGATTTCTTTGTGAAGCATGTCCAACAGCTCTGGGTTTGACATAGCTTTGTATGTTAGGCAGAGATCACCTGTGAGTAGGCGATATGCGACGGAGTAAAGCTGAAGTTTTTTGAGACCGTCTGCACAGGGCATCTGTTTGAGGCCAGTAATCCTCTTTGTGAGGTATTTCTGTGTCCTTTCCAGTTGTAGATGTCTTGAGGTATATATCAAAAGGGGCATTGTACTCTATAATGGGTCTAATGAGTGATGTAGAGGGGAACAATGACCTCTTTTTTTCTGGATGAGAAACCTTTTATGATGAGGTGTGCCACATAGAAGGATTTCCTGACTACTGTGGTGATGTGATTATCAAAGGAGAGACTACTATCCACCTGTGTCCCAAGGTCTCTTATCACACTTTCTGTGTTAAGTATACTACCGCCTATGTTGTAGTTCATGGCTACAGAATTTTTACCAAAGGGGATGACAATGCACTTTTTGGCATTGAGCTTGAGGCCATGGCTTTGACACCAGGCATCTGTCTCAGTGAGGCCCCTTTTGTAGTATGTCCACATGGTTAGGAGTTTCAGTTATGGCTCCTAGTTTGCAGTCATCTACGAACTTCGTTAGCCAAAGACCTTCTGTGTTAGCCTGTACTTCAGAGAAGTAGATACCAAACAGGAAAGGACCCAGGACTGAACCCTGTGGTACTCCACTTGTCACTGGTCTGAAGTCGGATTTGGAGTCTGCTACTTTCACAGTGTGGGTTCTGTCAATGAGCCAGTTGGCAACCCATCTTGTGATATAGGGGTTTATACCTAGTTTAGTGAGTTTATCTATAATTCCAGAACAGGGGATGGTGTCAAAAGCCTTGGCAAGATCTAGATAGGGTGTGTGAACCACTTTACCCTTGTCTTCGGCTTTGGTGACTGCTTCAAAGAAGTCTATCAGGTTTAGGAGACATGATCTGCCTTTTACAAACCCGAACTGGGTGGGGTCCAGAGTTTGGAGATTGCCAATGTCTTTGTTTAGAAGTTCCATAATGATACATTCCATGGCCTTGCAGACCAGGCTCGTCAGGCTAATGGGGCGGTAGTTCCCGTGGTCCGTGGTGGCTCCCCCCTTGTGAAGTGGGATAACCATCGCTGTGCGCCATTCAGCAGGCACAAAGCCTAAGGTGAGGCTATGATTGAACATGGTACTTGGGTGGAATGCCAGTTCGTTCTGTAGTTCGTGTAGAATGCAGCCTGGGATGTTGTCAGGTCCCATGGATGCTGTGTTCTTTGCTTTGGAGAGTGTGTTTTTTACCTCTGCAGCCATGATTACAGGAACTTTGCATTCTTCCGGTATAGAGATGGGCCCTTTAGGGGGTGAGAGGGGGGTAAAGTTAGTACTGATCATATCTGCCAGGATGTTGGCAATATCATTTGGGTCTGTATATTTAGTGCCATTGTGCTGTAACTCAGAGCAGATCTAAGTGTTGCCATTGAGATTCTTGACATAGCTATAGAATGCTTTGTGGTTCTCTTTAGAATCAGTGGCGATTTTGTTTTTGTAACTAGCTTTCGAGGATTTTATCAGGGATCACAGTTTCTTACTGAGGCTGACCAGGGAGCTCCTCCACTCATTTATTTATTTATTTAAATTTGTTGACCGGGAGTGTCCGACTGGACGTGGGTCCATTTTTAGCGGAGGCTCGGGGAGAAAAGCTCCACAGTAAAATAAACAGACAGTAGTTACATTGGATTACATAGCGATTAACAATTTAACATAGAAATTACTTACAACATATTTACAGATGAAGAACATAGTACATCAGTAGACAACTAGAATCTTTATCTGTGAAGTGCAGCAATTTGGTGTGTTCAGTTGGGTATATAGTGGTGTTGTCTTTTGCTGTGATGTTAAAGTGAGAGTTGTTTTGAGTATGTTTGGCGTGTTGAAAGATGAGTAGTTTAGTTTTGTTTGGGTTGAGTATTAATTGGGCATCAGATAACCATGTTTCAACAGAGGAAAAGGCTTCCTGTGTGACTTTTTGCAGTTTGGGTAGGGACTGGGCTGAGCAGATGATGGTCGAGTCATCTGCGTATTGGATGAGTGTGCCATGTTTGGTGGCAGAGGCTAGATTGGTGTAAACAGAGAAGAGTAGGGGTCCAAGGATGGATCCTTGGGGAACCCCTATGGAGACAGGTAGTTGGGGAGATATGTCATTCTGCCATACAACGGATTGTTGGCGGTCAGACAGGTAACTCTGAAACCAGTTGGTGACTGATTGTGAGAAGGATAGGTTATTGAGGACAGAGATAAGTTTGTGTGGGACCATGTCAAATGCTTTAGATAGGTCTAGAAAAGTAGCAGAGGAGAGATAGCCATTGTTTTTATGCTGAAGGATAGTGTTAGTAAACGAGAGTAAGGCAGTGGTGGTGCTATGGTTTGGTCGGAAACCATGCTGAGTACTGGAAAGGAGGTTGTTAGTAAGGAGGTAGTCTGAGACCTGAGAGTGTATGCATCTCTCTAGTATTTTGGAGAGTGGAGAGAGAATAGCTATGGGGCGGTAATTGGTTAGTTCTGCAGAGGGTCCGCCTTTGTGGAGGGGAATTATATGTGAAACTTTCCACAATGTGGGAACGTAACTTTCTGACAGAGATCGGTTAATCTAGATGGATACTGGGTAGGCCAGAGCATCAGCTGCAATTTGTAGGTATTCACTTGGGAGGTTGTCTGCTGCTAATTTGGTGGGTTTAAATTTAGTTAAGAGTTTTTTTATGTTGGAGGTAGGTACAGGAGAAAAAGAGAAGGCAGTGGGGAGATTACTAGTTGAAGGTGTGGGTTGGAGGGGGGGGTTGTGTTGTTTAGTTAGTGATAGTATGGTTTGGGTGAAGTGTGTGTTGAATGATGTAGCAATATTTTCTGAGGAGTGAGGGATGTTAGGAGGGGTACTGACTTTACCTGGATGGAGGATGGAGTTTATGGAGGACCAGAATTGTTTGGGGCTGTGTTGTGAGGCGTCTAGGGCAGACTGGTAGTATTGGAATTTGTCCTGTTTTATTAGCTTTTTGACTCTATTGCGTAGTTCTAGGAATTTCTGTCTAGCTGAGGGGGTTTTGGTTTTGTGCCAGTGCTCCCAGGCTTTATCCCTGTTTTTCATTTCTGACTTAGTGGTTTTCTGTAGCCATGGGGAGGGTTGTGCTTTGGTTCTGGAAAATCTTATGGGGCATGGTAATTAAGGATGTTCAGGAAGGTAGTATTAAAAACTTCAACTGCGTCATCTAGACTGAGGTACTTTAGAGCATGCCAGTTACATTCTTTGAGGGATGAGATGAATGTGAGTGGGTTAAAGTTTATTTTAGATGACAGGTTTAGCTTGGTACAGGTATTTTTTGAGTAGGAATGTTGGGGAGTGATCACTGAGGCTATCTGATAAGCAGCCTGTTATATATGACTGGGGGTTCTTACTGACTTGTATCCAATCCAGGGTAGTGTGCTTGTATTCAAGGTATTTATCCTTGTTGGTGACTGGACTAGTTGGCTGAAGCCATGAAGGTGTACATGATGGGTTGGATTGTTGCCAGAACAGGATTTCCAGTCAATATTGAAATCACCTAAGATGATACTTTCTTGGGGGAGATGGTGGGTAGACCAGCTGAGGAGGTTTGCTAGTGGAGGGATGTTTTGGCCAGGTGGGAAGTAGCATCCAATTATGTTGATGGTTTTGTTTTGGTTAATTTTGAGGGTGGTATATATTATTTCTTCATTGCCTATTTGTGGAGCTGATGATCTTAAGATCTGGATGTTTAGATGCTGTTTAAATATTATAGCTACACCACCTCCTTTTTTGTTTAGCCGGTCTACTCTTAGTATGCTGTAACCTGTAGGGAGTATTTGCTCACTGGTAATGTGAGGTTTTAGCCAGGTTTCTGTCAGGATGACTATATCTGGGGAGTACAAGTCTATGGTGGCATGGAGTTCATGGACTTTGTTGGATATACTTCTAATATTTAGGCTTAGTAGAAGGAAGTCACTTGGCTTTCTATTGGCTGTAATATGGGAGAAGTTGTGGTTTCTAGTCTGATTATGAGGATTGGGGTTGGAGATGGTAGGGCTAGGGTTGGGGTGGATGTCTCCACTTGGGGCTAGTTTTGATATGCATGAGATTATTAGTTTTCTCTGTTTTTGAATGTGTTTGTTTATAAGGGAAACTTTATGATTGTGCTCTGTGGGTAATAGGTATGGTGGGAGGGTTACTATGTTAAGTTGTAGGGATGCTTTACGTTTGAGTAATATAGTTGGTAGAATATGTGGGGGTGCATAGGGATGGTTCTTGAGCTGGTGGGAGGGGAGCTGAGTATGGGTGAGACATGAGTGGTGGTGTGAGTAGTAGTACAGTGGTAGTGGTTGAGTGGAGGAATGATGGAGCTTTGGTAGGATGTAAGATATGCAAGGAGAGTGCAAGCAGTGAGCAAAGGAATCTCATGAGATTTAACTCTTTTGCAACAGTTTCTTCCTTCTGTTGTACAGTTTGTTTATGGCAGGGGACCACCAGATTGGCTTCCTTTTTTTGGAGGATAGCATCTTGGTTCTGTTTGGAATAGCATGTTCCATGCACTTGTGTAAGTGCTTATAAAGTGCAGTTGTGTAGGATTCAGTAGTCATAACTGTATTGTCCATCTGCATGGGTGTCATGAAGTTCACCCCTTCTGTCTTAAGAAGGATGAAGTTGGCTTTGGAGAAAATTTTTACTGTGGTTTCCTTAATGGGGGGGGCAGGATGTGGATATCTAGGGTGATTAGTTTATGGTCGGATCGGGCCAATGAGGCGTTGACTTCAGGTGTGGAACACTGGTCACTCATGTTAGTAATGACTAGATCTAGGATATTGTTGCCCCTGGTGGGGGTGTGGATAAGTTGATCCAGGGCATTGGAGTTTATGAATTCCAGAAAGTGTTGATCAAAGGAGTTGGTGCATGAGTAGTTTTCCCAGTTAATGGTGGGGTAGTTGAAATCGCCAAAGTACATCAAGAAAAGAGGAGTGGGAATCCTGGGGCATGGTGGGGGATCTGTAGCAAGGTACAATTTGGACTGCAGTTTTGCCCAGAGTTAGTTGCACTTGGATAACCTCGGATGCATTATGCTGAGCAACTAGCCTGGAGGTGTGGATATCCTTAATGAAAATGGACACACCTCCACCTTTGGTGTTCTGGTCCAGGTTACATGGCCGAAAAGTGTGGTATGAGTTATAGCCTGGTAGTGGAGGGGTGCTCTCTAGAGCCTTGAACCAGGTCTCAGTCACTGCACAGATATCGATATTCTCCATTTGAATTCCTCGAGTGAGTACATTTTGAGGTTTAGACTTCTAGCAACTGAAGCAGAGACACGATTTGGGAGATGGAGATGAACAGTAATAAAACCAGTATTACATCCATAAAGTAGCAGAAAGTATCCTAAGAACTAAGTCAACATGGAAGTGGAGAAAAGAGATTC